>NC_083343.1:118254321-118562932 GCF_019175385.1 Lycium barbarum | reverse complement strand
TCTTCCTTTTCTTTTTAGTTTGTTCCAAAAAGATTGACACCTTTCTATATTTATAAACAATTTAACTTTATGAAATCATTTACAACCACCCAAATATCTAAGACTTGTTTTGGACCACACATTTCAAAAGTGTTCGATTATTTCTTAAACTCCGTATCAAGTTAAACTAAGACAATCTTTTTGGGACGGAAAGAATATTTAATTTTACCTTTATAAAAAATTATAAAAATGAAAAACTTGCGTAGTTAAATTTGATGTGGGGTGGGCGGTGGGGGTAGGGGTGGGTAGTGGTGAGAGATAGTGAGTGGTGGTTGGGTGGATAAGAAAAAATTTCTCATTTTTTTAAAAAGTTAAATCAAGTATATGAAATAGAAAATTTGGGAGGGGGTGGAAGGTTGGATAGAGCGGTGGTGTGAGGTGGGGTGGGGTGGGGTGAAGATGAAGTGGTTTGAGGGTGGTGGTTGGGTGGGGGTGGAATTTGGTTTGGGGGGTGGGTGGCGTGGGTCTGAGGTGGTGGGGTTGGGTTGGGGGTGGGGGTGGGGCATGGCTGGTATTTCAAAAAAATATTTTCTACCAACCAACCTAATATGAGAAAATAAGAAATTCACTTATTTTTCACTATCCAATTGAACACGAGAAAATAAGTAGAAATTCACTTATTTTTCAAAAACAAATTTTCTAAAAAAACTTTTTTCTTCAAACACACCCTAGATCATAAAATGAGGAAGATTTAAGTTTAACCCCTTACTTTTTCTATTATTATGTTGCTATGATTAGTGAAATATTATTATGTACTTATCATTAAGTGTAAGTAAAATCCTCTATACTTAGTTGAAATCTGAACTAATTCAAATTCCCATTTCGACTAGACAAAGTCGCAGGGTGAGATGACGTAAAAGGAAAGAGAAAGTTTGATATGGAAGATTTTTTTGTTTTCTATGGAAGTAAATTTGGAAGTATGTATATCAACTACTCCATCTTTGGTTTTTTGTCATTGGACCGAAGTAAAAGAGAAACTATTAAAGGATAATGATTCTAATTTAAGAAAGTACAATCGTCTTCCTTCGTACTCAGCCAGTCAGCCAAACCTAGTATCCCCTCTGTCTCATTTTTTACTTCACACGAAATTTAAATAATTATTTTTGTTAAATATATGGTTCAAAATAAATTTTATATAAATTTATATTGTAAATTATTTTATAAAATTAAAATATTTTTAAATATAAAAAGTATATTTTTTTTAGATAGATTAAAAAGAAAATAGTGCTACATAAATTGATAAATTGAGACTGAGGTGGTATTAAACTAGCCGAGTATAATACTACTGTTAAGCAATAGAATAGGCCTAGGTGTTGCTCTCTCTATTTTTAATAATCAGAGTCTATTAATTTTTGTATGGATATTCAACTGTCCTTTTTGTAGTGATCCTAATTTAGGAATGTACAATCGTCATCGTCCGTACTCCCAATTTCCAGCCAATCAGCAGAAGCTTTTAAAATAGGCGAGTACAACACTACTCGCGTTAGCCGCCATGACTTTTGTGGGCGTTTTGAAACGCGGGATAATATAGGATAATCAAAATTAGATTTTAGAATAAAGTTAATCCTAACTGAATTCTGAATATGATAAATTTATATTTTATACCAAATAGAGGCATAAAATTAATTTCAAACTTAATCCTGGACAATTTATCAATCTCATTAAATTTGATATGTATTATTTTATCCCACCTTTTAAGTTATAAATTAGTCCAGAAATAATAATTCCATAATAACATTATCCAAGTGCCAAACGACTCGTCAATGGCCTAGTGTTGCTCTCTCAATTCATTGCCACGTATTCAGCCAACTTGGCAGATAGTCATCTTATATTCCCCCCTTTGAGTTGTCCATTGCCATTGGACTTCGACCCAATTATTACCTACATAAGTAAAAACAGAGAGCATCTGAAATGGAAAATTAGAAAGAAAAAAAAAAAAAAGGGACCCAAGATATATGAAGTGGGGAGTGCATACGAGTAAAACAACAAAAATGCCAACTATAAACTATAAGAAAAATTAGGGCTTCATGTTCAGTGAGACTTTTGCTTAGGAGAGAGAAAAAAAAAATGGGGCGAAGGAAGGTAGAAATAAAGAGAATCCAAGAGAAAAGCTGTAGGCAAGTTGCTTTTTGTAAACGAAGAAAAGGTTTATTAAAGAAAGCCAAAGCACTCTCAACTCTGTGCGATGTTGCTGTTGCTGTTGTTATCTTCTCCAATAGTGGCAAGCTCTATGAATTCTCCAACACTAACAGGTTTTTTTTCATTTCATTGCATTTTTATGAACTATACTTTATTTGAATCTGAGTGATTATTATACAATAATTTCCTATTCACCAGCTAGATTATACTATAACTTATCTGAGACGTACTGTTGAGTCGTTAGGAAGACTAGTTTGTAGGCTGACACGTTAATTGACTAAATGATTCTTAGCGGTGCAGGTTTTGGTATTTATCTCTTGAGTTGATCTTACTGATATGCATAACGGAGCTCACTTTTTTTTTTTTTTTTTTTTTTAATGCATGTGATATGCAAGGATCTACTACACAATACGATTGGGAATACATGCATCCAAACAATTTGAAAGTTAATCAGTTTTTAACACATACTTACATTTAACCTTATTAATTTTTCAACTATATGGTGATGACAAAATAAGATTGGAATTGAAGTTTTAATCTAAGAAAGTAAGTGAAAGGTGAAAGGTGAAAGCTAGAGACTATATTTCATAAACCAATAGTAATAACTAGATATAGAAATCCTAATTAATCAGGCCTCATACAATTGAACAAGCACCTATAACTACTAGAATTTGCACGAGGAAGCTAATCTCTTGCAAATCCTAAGCCAAATTCAAAAGCAAATCCAGGGTCAACTTCAAATCTCGCAAATTCAATCTCCAAGTTCATAACAAGCTAATTAAGACAAGCTAGGGTTTAAAGTATTTATACTGAGGCTAAGTTATTACATAAATAGATCCGCGTGTTAATGCTAAGCTGGATGTTTGGCGATCAAAGGATTTAAGTTGAGCAGAATCAAGACGGAATACTTGGAGTGAAAGTTTAGTGGCGTGGAAGTGGGGCTTCAGACACAGGCCATACAAAAGCGAGGAAGTTTTAAGTACCTTTGGTCCATTATCCAAGGAAATTGGCGATCGATGATGATGTCACACACTGTATTGGGGCAGGGTGGGTGAAATGAAAGCTCGCCTACAGAGTCCTATGTGATAAAAAGGTGCCGCCAAAACAAAGGCAAGCTCTACAGAGCGGTAGTTAGACCTACTATGTTGTATGCGGAGAAGTGTTGGGCCAATCAAGAACATCTAGAAGATAAAGGTTACGGAAATGAGGATGTTGCAATGGATGTGTGGGTATATATACTGGGAAAGATAGGATTAGAAACGAAGTTATCAGGGACAAGGTGGGAATAACATCGGTGGAGGACAAGATGCGGGAAACGAGATTAAAATAGTAAGGGCATATACATAGGTGGTGCACGGGGGCTCCAATACGAAAGTATGAGAAGTTGGCTATCAATGGTTTCAGGAGAGTAGAGGTAGGGCAAAGAAGCATTTGGAAGGAGTGATTAAATAGGACATGGCGCAGTTGTAGCTTACTGAGGACATGACCTTAAATAGGAGGCTATCAAAGACGTAGATTATGATAGAAGGTTAGTAGGTAGTAGAGCGTTGTCTCGTATATTCTTCCATTCTAGTAGTTGTAATACTATCTTTGTAGTTTCTTGTCCTTCGATTTTATGTTACTATATGTTGTCTCTTATACTTCGATTATCATATAATTAGTTTTCTGCCGTAACTGTTACTTTTCTTCATAATGCTTATATGTAGTATTTTGTCGTGCTTCTTTACTTTCGTATTAAAAGTATTATAATATGATCTTTTTTTGTCATTTTTTTCTTGAGTCAAGAGTCATTTGGAAACAATAACTCTACCTCCCAAGGTAGGGGTAAGCTTTGCATAGACTCTACTCTTCCCAGACTCCATTTGTGAGATACACTGGGTGTTTTGTTATTGTACCCAAAGTAACTCTAAAAATACCTAAGTGTCATTATCCACTTTTGGAAAGTTCAATTGTTGGCCAATCTTCACTTCTATCGCGATATGGTGTAGGAAGGTCCTCCACGTTCACACTCAGTGTTCCACATTAGCAATGCTCTTATGCTAGAAAGTTAACTCGAAGCTCCGCGTCTGTAACGCTCCGATGCCTCGAAGCTCCCAGTTACTTGTGATCATGACCTGTGTCCCATGAACGCAGTAGTAACTGAAGCTCAAACTCCGCAGCACAAACTCTGCAGCTGAAGCTTGTTGTCCAAGGCTTCCCAATTAGCTTCAAGCTCTATTTCTCGATCTTCCTACTGTTCCAATAAATTGTAGCTCCTTTGCTTGGGTACAAGTGAATGGCATTGTAGGTGTAGGTTTGGGGTCATCATCCTCCCTTCAATATAGAAATTCATTGTTAAATTTCTTATTATTTACAACAAAAGTAGACAAATCATTGACATGGAACATATCATGCATGAGAAAATCATTAGGACGATCAATCCTATAAGCCTTGTAATTAATGTGCTCAAAAATTTGGAACATGCCTTCTTCCCTTGGTAGAAGCTTGTTTTTTTTTTTTTAAAACAGTTAACATTAAAATAACCTTGTTTTTTCTTCTTTATAGGAACATTGCTTCCTTAAATGAATTCGAACTCAATCTCCCAGTTCAACATCATCATCCTTCTTTATTTGCTTTGGCAGTCGCTATGCAATTTAAGCACAAAGTTATCAAATAAATCAAGAGTATCGGTAGCATCATCACATTTCTGACATGGTATGAAATGAGCTATCTTGAAAAATATATCGTCCAACACAAAATCTCTCTTCCCATTTTGTTCTAGGTAGATAAGCAATAAAGCATGAAAATGTCAAAACCAAGATGCATTGGGAATAGGAACGGGAGCATACAAACTATTAAAGTTCTTGTGAATATTCTAGAATATATGTAAATGTAGGTGGCTTAATTTGCTCCTTTTTAATTAGGTAGTTATTTCCTTTATTTTTAGATCATGTAAATATAGTTATTTAAATCTCAATAGCTTGAGGAATAATCAAACTGAGCTTTCTCTTATTTTCTGTTTCACATGGTATTGGATCTTGGCAAAGCCAACAATGGATAGGAAGAGAAAATTCTGTCGTCGAAAATTTTACGTCTAAGTTAGATTTGTGAGCCGTGTCAATTTGGGAGGCACACTCAGACTACTTTTACACGTAGTTTTAATAATCGTGCAAAGTGCCTTTTTCATTTAATTTATTTTGGTGTTGGGATCCTAGTAGAGTTACACATTGGATTTTAGAATTTTAGATATTTTATTAGTTTCATTAATGATACTCAAGGTGTACATGAATTTTCATAATGGAAGATCGTTTTGAATTGTTTTCTATAATTCAAACTTTTTGCGTAAAAAATAAAAAATCAATTGGTGTTTCTATTTACATTTTCTATAATGATAATGCACCTGAATATTTATCATCTCAATTTCAACAATTTATGTCTTCCTTGAAATTGTTGATCAGGCATTTTGTTCTTGCACTGCATAATGAGATGGGAGTCGCAGAGAGAAAAATAACTTTTTTCATCATTACCTATTTAGTATATTGTTCTCCAAAATTGACATCATTGGGATAAAGTTCCTTTAAACCATTAGATCCCACCAACCTTGAAATAAACATCAAAGCATATCTTCTATAAAGAGCATTGTCAACTGCATTCTCCTTGTCCTTCTTGTATATAAGGAACTTGTTCTCAAAATTCAACCCAAGACTTTGCCTATGGTTTAACTTAGCTTGGCTTCTAAGGAACTTCAAATCATCATGATCAATTTTTACAATAAACTTCCTATACCAAAGATAATCTTGCCAATTATATATAGCCTCACCAAAGCAAATAATTTTCTATCGTGGTTAGTGTGTTTCCAACTAATCCCTTTAGGCTTCTCACTAAAGTATGCTAAAAGCTTTTCTTCTTGAATTAATATAGGTCATATGCCGACTCAACTAGCATCACTCAATTTTAAAGACATTGAATTTGATTGGTTTAATAGAATTGATAAAATTAGAAATTTATTAAGAAATTAATTCTATATACCACATTCTCAAAGTTTGGTATCTGTAATAGAAGTGGTGCTTTACTTAGCTTAGCCTTCAAAGCCTTAAAAGCTTGTTCTTGCATTTCATACTAATAAAAAGGTTTATTCTTTAATTTTTTTATCACTTGAGTCGAAGGAGACGTAATAGTATTAGAATTCTTTACAAATCTCCTATAGAAAATTGCTAAACTATCCTTATGTCACCTATGGACTTAGGTGTAGGCCAATCCCAAATAGCTTTAATAGTTAGTTCATTCATTTTTGACCTTGTAGCACTAACAATATAGCCAAGAAATATCAGTTTATCCATACAAAAGGTACTCTTTTTTCAAATTAGCATAAAACTTCTCATTCCTAAAAACATTAAAAAAAATGTACCTATGATGATCAACATGTTCTTCAATTGATCTAGAATACATCAAAATATCATCAAGGTGCACAATAACAAACTAGCCAATAAAAAGTTTCATCACAAGGTTCATAAGACGCATAAAAGTTCTAGGTACACTACAAAGTCAAAAATACATTACCAACTTTTCATACAAATCAAATTTTATTTTTAAGGCAATTTTCCACTCATCACCAGGTTTCATCCTAATTCAATGGTATCCACTTGTCAGGTCAATTTTTGAAAAGATGTTTGAACAACTCGACTTATCAAGTAAATCATTAAGTTTAGGTATAGGGTGATGATACTTTACTATGATTGTGGTTATAGCTATATGAGCAAGCCAAATTCCATCCTTCTTTGGCACTAGGATCACGAGCATGACACAACGACTTAAGCTTTCTCTCACTAGCTCCATCTTAAGAAGATCGCCAATTTGCTTTTGCAACTTTTTTGTAGCTTTCGGGGTTCTCCTATATGCAGCTTGATTTGGAAGTTTAGATCCCGGAACAATATCAATTTGATGGTATATTCCCCTCAAAGATGTTAGCTTCTTTGGCAACTCGCTAGGAAAGTTAACTTCATAATTTTTTTTTTTTTAAAACACACATATCTCATAGTCTTACAAAATAGTAAAGCAATATAAGGCAAAGAAACGGTCAGTTCAAAATAGTGAAAAAAAAAATCTTTATACATAAGAAGTATAATAAAACGGTTGTCTCTAACCTCACTCAAGTCAATGACTAACCAACAAAGTCACCTTTTATTTTCCTTTAAATTCACTATCATGTCGTAAAGGTAAAAATTATCTCTCATTTTCCCTCCTATTCTTACTTCTTACCTCTTCTCATGCACCACTTTTCTCACTTTTTTCTCTCTTGGTCACTTTTTGCTCTTCTCTAATTCCCTTATTTTCTTGTAATCCTCACTAAATTCTAATGGAGCCAAAGCTAAAAGAATGAATTTTCGCTCATCTTTAGCAAGAGAATACTAGTTAATCTTTCCAACAAGCTTTGCTTCTCTATGATACTGTCAATGTAAGCCTAGAAATAAATGAAGCCGTGTTGGTACTGTTGTTGGTATTGTGGTTATTATGGGTTTTTTTAATAAAGATTTTGTTGGTAGGTTGTGGTTGTGGATGGTGTGGTGATGGGGGACGAAGGTCTGGGTAGTCTTGGAGGGGTTCATCTCTTTGGACATGGGTGATTTCACCTTGTTGCAACACGCAATGTAGTTGGTGGGGGTGGTGGTGGTGTGGGAAAATAGTCAGAGTCATGTATTTGTCAACTCTTTTAGTTGAAGAGGAGTGGTGCCAACTGCCAACCCCAGGAGTAACTTCTCTCTCCTCCAAATGGTTCATCCTTTGGTGATAAATAGTATAAATATGTAGTAAAAGAATATTTTGTAAATCTTCTATTTTAGGTTAGTATAGTTTGCATCCTAATAGGACATTGTAACTATGGTATATTTACCAACTCAATCAATGAATTAATCTCTTTCATGGTATCAGAGCCTAGGGTTGCTTTTCCTTCTCTTCCGCTGCCCTAATTCTCCGACGTCCTATACCCACTTTTCCGACGTCTTCTTCTTCTTCTATTTCCGTCCACTTTCTTGCCTTCCATCAATGGCAGACACCAAGTTCCATCCTACTTTGGCTGTCTCCAATATCAAGAATCACATCCCAATCATTCTTGAGATGGAAACGGATCATTATTCGGCTTGGGCCGAATTATTCAAACTTCATGCCCGGTCTCACCGTGTCCTTTCCCACATTCTGCCGACCGGAAAGGAGAAGGCTCCTACCACCGATGACGAAAAGGAGTTGTGGTCCACTTTGGATGCCACGGTACTTCAATGGGTGTATGCAACCATCTCCACTGACTTATTGCATACGATCATCGAAGAAGACCTATCGGCAAAGGAGGCCTGGGATCGCCTCCGTAATCTTTTTCAAGACAACATTAGCAACCCCCCTATATCCTCAAATAAAATCATTATCTGTCATCACGTTTTATTTGATGAGACTCAATTTCCGTTTTCCAAAAGCCATACTCCGGTTCCCACCTCTTATGACTTCCTTGATGATGGCCTCTCTCCTTACTTGATCCATCATATAGCCGCCAGCCCTCCACCGCTGCCCTGTCCCCCTCCGTCGCTGCCCTTGACTCAGGACCACGCCGACCCCTCCCCACCTGGGCAGCAGCCTCCATCGTCCTCTACGCAGGACCAGTCCGCCCCTCTCCCCCACCAGCTTGCCACCACCCCGCAAAACTCTACCATTTCTCCACCTGTCCAGCCCAATACCCACACTCGCATGGTCACTCGTAGTCAGCGCGGGATTTTCAAACCCAAGCACCCATTTAATCTACATGCGGCGGTTACCAAGTCCCCCATACCTCGTAAACCGTTGGATGCACTACGTGACCTGAATTGGAAATTGGCCATGGATGATGAATATGATGCTCTTATTAAAAATAAGATGTGGGATTTGGTACCCCGTCCACCTAATGTGAATGTTGTTCGGTCTATGTGAATTTTTACTCATAAAGAAAAGTCTAATGGTGATTTTGAGAGGCATAAAGCCCGTCTTGTAGGTGATGGCAAAACACAGCAGGTTGGCATTGATTGTGGTGAGACTTTCAGTCCGGTCGTGAAGCCAGCAACGATCCGCACTGTCTTAAGTCTAGCTCTATCTAAACATTGGCCCATTCATCAGTTGGATGTCAAAAATGCATTTCTTCATGGCAAGCTCAAGGAGACGGTTTATATGCATCAACCTATGGGTTTTAGAGACCCATCTCATCCCGATTATGTGTGTTTGTTGCGCAAGTCCTTATATGGGATTAAACAGGCGCCGAGAGCTTGGTATAAAAGATTTGCTGACTTTGTTTCTTCCATTGGTTTTGCTAATAGCAGGTCTGACCACTCCTTGTTCATCTATCGCAAAGGGCACCACTTGGCTTACATTTTACTATATGTGGATGATATTATTCTTACTGCTTCTTCAGATGCTCTCCGCTGTTCTATTATGGGCCTTCTTGGCTCAGAATTTGCTATGAAGGACTTGGGTCCTTTGAACTATTTTCTTGGCATTGCGGTGACCCGTCACAAGGGTGGTATGTTTATATCACAACGAAGTTATGCTACGGACATTATTGAACGTGCAGGAATGTCCTCGTGTAAGCCTTCTTCCACTCCGGTTGACACTAAACCGAAGGTCAGTGCCTCTTCTGGCGATCTGTGTGACGATCCCACTCATTTCCGGAGCCTTGCAGGTGCTCTTCAGTATCTTAACTTTACCAGACCGGATATTTCTTATGCCGTACAGCAGATTTGTCTTCATATGCATGCTCCACGAGATACGCATATGCTTGCTCTTAAGCGGATTATTCGGTATATTCAGGGTACTCTTGATCATGGTTTGCATCTCTACTCATCTTCAGTTACTGATTTGGTTTCATACACTGATGCTGATTGGGGGGATGTCCAGACACCAGACGCTCGACGTCGGGTTATTGCGTGTTTTTGGGAGATAATTTGATATCCTGGTCATCTAAGCGCCAACCTACTCTTTCCCGCTCTAGTGTGGAAGTAGAATATAGGGGGGGGGGGGGGGGTTGCTAATGTTGTCTCTGAATCATGCTGGATACGTAACCTCCTCTTGGAACTACATTGTCCGATCCTTAAGGCTACTTTAGTTTATTGTGATAATGTCAGTGCCATTTACCTGTCAGGAAATCCAGTCCAACATCAGTGCACCAAGCACATTGAGATGGATATACATTTTGTTCGTGAAAAGGTGGTGCGCGGCCACGTCCGTGTCCTTCATGTTCCGTCCCGATATCAGCTCGCCGATATTTTCACTAAAGGACTGCCACAGGTCTTATTTGAGGATTTTCGGGACAGTCTCAGCGTTCGTAAACCTCCCGTTTCGACTGCGGGGGTGTGATAAATAGTGTAAATATGTAGTAAAAGAATATTTTGTAAATCTTCTATTTTAGGTTAGTATAGTTTGTATCCTAATAGGACATTGTAACTATGGTATATTTACCAACTCAATCAATGAGAATAATCACGGAATTAATCTCTTTCATTTGGTTCATGTTGTCAAATTTGCTATTCAATTTTATAAGAGTTCCCATAACATCACTTAAGGATTGTTCACAACTAGAAGTTGATTTTTGTTCTCCACCTCAGTTATATTTGAAAACGAGCAAGCAAATTATTAATAACAAATTCTTACCAATTTCTCCTTAGTGTATATACTCCAATTCAATATCAACTCAATCACTCGTGTATTATTCTTGAAATATTGACTTTTGTTCACTCTTTTGATCTCATTCACGTAAGTCTTTTTCCGCTCAAATGGTAAAATCTCAAAATTGCCTCCAAATTCAAGCCCCAAGCTTCACATTAAGTTCCTTCCATCTTTGGGATGGAGTGAGTTTATGTTTAAGCAAGAACGAAAAATTTAAAGCTAAATCTGTTACCATTATCAAAAAAAAAAATTTAAAGCTAAATCCGACTTGAAATAATAAATCCAAATGAAAATAAACATAAAAAATATTAAGTAAAATTAGTTCGAAAAAGAGCAATAACGCTCAATAACTAGTTAAAAGACAAGTAGAATGAATTACTAACTATTAACAACCTTAGAATAACCGAAGAAAACTGAAAAAGAGTGATAAATCCTACATTTGAAAGCAAGACAATGTGTTGAATTGCAAATTTCTTAGTGTAGATTATTTGATGCACCTTGCGCTATCGTGGTTCGCCTGTCACGATCACGAAATTTGCTGAAATTATCTTTTTGCTATTGTGGAATGTTCGTTATGGTTGGAGATCACTATGGCTTCATGGCCATAGGTGGGTTTTCGCCTCATGGTTGGATTTTAGTTGCCCAAACTTAAATACTGGTTGTGGCTACAAATTTTTCATAGCAATGCTTCAAATCACCTTTGAAGGTTGGACTTTCACAGTTGCAATCACAATGTTGATGTCCCAATTGGGGAAGTTCGCCGAGATGTCGGCTTCAATGCGTTGTGGGAAAGTGCATGTACAAATTTCAACCCAAATTCGATTCAAGATGGACTTCAATCAACTCTAAACGTTAGCTCTTACAAATGTTTCCAACTAATATTTGTGATTTTCGAATTTGAACTAGACAACGTGTGTGAAAATATACACTAGTCCAAGCTCTGATAACAAGGTGATAACATAAATGATCGAAACTGAACGACTAATCTAAGAAAGCAAGTAAAAGATAGAAAGCTTAACACAATATCTAATAAATAGCAGTAATAATTAGAATTAGAAATTTGAATCACTTGTAATACAATCAAATAAGCACCTAAAGCTAACTTCTTGAAAATCCAAGATCACTCTCAAATCTCAAAAGTTAAATCTCCAAATTCATAACAAGTTAATCAAAATAAGCTAGATTTTAGAGTATTTAATACAAAGGCTAAATTAATACATAAAATGCCTTAAATAACCCTAACCCCATAACGTCATTAGCCACTTTTGAAAAGTTCAGTTGTTGTTAGAGGTGGCAAAATCAAGCCAAACTCATTTGATCCACTCAATCCTTCAGGTTTTAATTGGTTGGGCATGATATATATTAATGATGAAGTTTGTGCCAAACCCAACTAAAGCCATTTATTTGCAATAGCCCAAATCAGACCATAATTTAAGCCCAAACTGACCCCGTGAATAGCAATTGCCCTTTTACATTTTCTAAATGTTCATTGACACTTTTCTATTATTTATTTTGTTTAGATAATTTTTCTACGTCGTGTTGCCTAATTATTTCAAGCTAAAATGCTTATGCAATTTTACCAAGAGTTCAAATTTTCTATTACTTTTTATTTTCATGATTTTTGTTAGTATTATAAGGATAAAGAACTACCGGATAAAGTTCTAAATCTAAATTGACCAAAGAAATCATTAAGCATGAATTGGAATTTATTTCAAAACATAATACAACAAGTAACAGGGAAAGGAGGAGAAAAAATTCATCATCATAACACACCCAAGAATGAGGATTACAAAACTAAAAAAAAAAATCACTGATATATGTGAGAATATTTATATATTCTTGTGTAAAAGTTGATATTGCAAATATTTGGGTCAGACATTGTTTAGCTCATTTTGACCCAACCCAGTTTAGGCTAAGTAAACTCTACATAGGGTTTGGCAATGACACATTTATTAAGTCAGTTCATTTTAACCTGCTCAAATACAGTCCAAATAGCCAATTTGCAACCCCTAGATGTAGCACAATTTTTGCACTATTCCTCATCCATAGCATGCGTTCTTCAACATTTAAGTTTCACACAAGGAACCTTCAGCTCTTAAGGATAAACTACGATTTTTGATAGACGTTACGCCAACCAAGTAATTTTCCCTCAAGCTGAATGAACTTGACCTACTCATTTAGTTGAGGGCTATAACGGTCAAATGTATCATTGTTTGCCATTTTCCACCCCTAGATGCCGCATAATCTTCACTATTCCTTAACCATAACATGCGTACTTCAACATTTAAGTTTCACACAATGAACCTCCAACTCTTAAGGATAAACTACAAATTTAATGGACTAACCAGTCAACTACATAATTTTCCCTCAAACTGGACGAACATGACCTATTCTTTAGTTTAGGGTTATTGCGGTCAAATGTATCGCTATTGCGATGTGGCGCTGGAAGGTCATTCTATGCATTCGTGCTTAGTGATCCGCATTCGCAATGCTCTAGTAATGGAAAGTCAACTAGGAGTCCCTCTCCCCATTCACATCAGTAACATTGTAATTGTGATGCCCTACGAGCTCCCAATTCCTCACGATGGCGGTTTGCGTCCCGCAATCATGGTAGTCTGCCTGAAGCACAAAATATGCAGCTAAAGCTTGATGTCCAAGGCTTCCCGAATCAATCCCAAGCTTCATTTCCTGATCTTCTATTTCAATAGTGTGTAACATATGATGGAATTCTCCAAAGGATCAACACTTTTCACTTCATAAAAGTTAATTCAAGTACTTGTAGCTCATTTGCTTGGCTACTGGTGAATGACCTTGTAGGTGTAGGTGTAGGTCCGGGGACATCACTTGGCAAATAACAGTCTTTCATTGAATGCCCCACAAATCTTCACTAGTAAAAACTATTAGATCTTATGCCGCGATAAGAATTATAGAGACCAAATGTCCCGCGAATGATCAACAATAGCTTACATATCGGACTTTGTACTCTATGAACACACCTTTGAGCTGACATTTGCCAAGCTTATTGAATGGCGTCCTTTATGATCGTATGACAAACTAATTGTAATATGCTAGTTGGTCATACCTCACTTCAATAGTGCAAGAATATGTGTATTACTATTATGTTGGCCTTATATTGTCCAACGGAAACCAGTTAATGTTCGGCATGTGCCAGCTTTCCTTTCAAAGTATATATGTATTACCATTATGTAGGCTTTATATCGCCCAACATAAGCAATTAATGTTTGGTATGTGCTATATATCTTTCATCTCATAGCTTGGCTTTTACGGCTCTCAAACATCATTTTTTAATCAATATGGGTACTTATAGCGCATTTAAACATGACATAATAACTTGGGGTTTCTAATCATAAGTTAAAATCATGGTCTCTAACATAGACACTCATCATTCTTGAATCACAATTATAAATCATTTGCAAAACATAACATGAGGTGCTATCGTGACATCTCAACCTAATGAGTAAGACCTTGTTGTCTCATGCCTTGTCCAAGTGTTTGATAGTTCATGTATATAGTATTATATTTAGTGTCCAACGAAAAATGTGTAGTATGTACTGTGTAAAGTATATGTATAAATAGGAAGTCATAAGTCGTGTCTAGTAAAGTCTAACGTGTTATGCACACCAATATCTGGAGGTTGTTGGGCATGCTAGGAGAGTTCTCCTTTTTTATTCTTAAATCATACGTTAAAGCTTAAAAGTGTGAATCTATATCCTATTCCTGTCAGTCTCATGAATATTGGCATACAAAACTCTGTCAGAAGGCTAAACATGTAAGTAATAAACGGCTTGAAATATAATTAAAGAGATCTCAATTGAACCTCAAAATAAGAACTAGATGATATATGCCTTGAAATGAGGTTGTGACAACCCAAAATCCTCGGTTAAATGTCACGGGCTTGTTGTAAAGAAAGATGAGATGATGATGTCATCAAATTCTGTAAGAATTGTATCATGACTCGAGAAGAGTTGATAACCATGAAGAAGAAGAGGAGAAGAAGAAGAAGAACAACAACAACAACAATATACCCGGTGAAATCTCACAAAGTGGGGTCTGGAAGGATAGTGTACGCAAATCTTACCCTTACCTTGGAAGTTAGGGAGGTTATTTTAGGTAGACCCTCAGTACGAGGATGGATATGATGTTAAATGTTGGTTACATAAGGTGGATAGTCATTGTGGCGTCACCGTTGAACAAGATCAAACAAGATATAGACCATCGAACACAAAGGTTAAGGGTTGAATGAGAATGTTTTTACCCCCAAAGTTCTAAATGGTATTTCAAGAATGGAAAAGGTGAACCAATAAGAATGAGAAATGGAACCTAGATTAACTGATAAGAACATTCCTTATACTGAAGCTCTTTGCATTATTAATGGTCCAACAAAAGGGAGAGCTCGTTTACTGCAGATGCCACATTGAAAGGGGGAGTAATCTGCATTAATGACGGTTCTAACAACCACAATGAAGTTCTTAATAGGAGTTTGGTCGTCAATTTCAAGGCTGTGAAAACACCAACCCTCTCAAAGATTAGATATTAGAAGATGTTTCTAACATTTGGAAGCAAACCTGTGGGTTGAATATTTATTGAAATGGGAAATAGGCCGTTCTTATTTGACTTTGCTTTGAAAGTTGCAGCAGAGCAAGTGATGATGGAGAATGGCGCCGGAAGCACTTGCACGTCAGGTTCCAATGGTGGAACCCTACAGTTGGAGCCATCGAAGAAGAAAAACCTAATTCGACATAGGCTAGAAATATTGGCCCCCCACTTTAATTTTGGTCGCAAAAGAACTTCAAGGCCATAAGAGACTTTTGCGGTGGCTAGTTAGAAACAGAGGAAAGACGCAACTAAGAAATCATCTCAAATGGGCCAGAATCAAAATCATGGAGATGAAACATCTATTCGAAGGAAGAACCTATCAGGAATGAAGGACTTTTCTTCACAACTCAGATATGGACTAACTCTCTGATAAGATTTCATGTCGGACAAGAACAGGGGGACCAAGTTTTGGTCAACAAATATCGAGGAAAACATAAAGGGTAAAGAAGCGGAACACAACAGCCTGACATTTACAAATCCTATGGCCCTAGCCAAACACGGAACATTCAAAAGATGCAAGTAGAGGCCCAAATTTTATTTATTTGGGCCAAACTTCAATAACCCAACCTGAAGCTTCTTTTAAAGAACACATGACTGAAGCTTCTTCAGTACTGTCTTTTGTTTTTTGCTTAGCATGCTGTTTTGTTATAGCTACTGCTCCTTTTTTGTATTCGACCTGCTGTATTCTTGCTATATTTTGAGCCGAGGGTCTACCCAAAACATCCTCGCTACCTCCTAAGGTAAGGAAAGGTCTGCATACACTCTAACCTCCCCAAACCCCACCTGTGGGATTTCATTGGGTATGTTGTTGTTGTGACTGCACGTGAGGACTTTGGATGTGTAGAACGAAGGTCCAAAATTTTAAATAAGTCCATGACTTAATTGTATGGAAACAACCCATAGGGGAGGTAGAAAAGCAAAACAACTCAGCTAAGTCAAGGAAGTTATGTGTGGTCATGTAAGATGTGGAAGGTAAACACAGTAAAACAATAAGGATTATTACATATGTGCAATCCAATATAGGGTCGATGACATTGAAGAAGTTTTAGAATGAGACACTGTGAGTTTACCCCAACAACGGTCCTTATTATTGGAGCGTTTATTACAAACTAAAGTATAACCCCCTAGTAGGAAGTACCAGAAACATCTATCAACTTTTACACGTTGCGGTACAATTATCAGTTTTCCATAGTTACCAGTATACAACCTTTCATATTTCAATTTCTAGATATTCAGTATTACCAGTACCTAGTTATTCAGTTACTTACTTGCAATTTCAATACATCAGGATTCAAGTGAATATCTATTGATGCCTATGGGCGGTAAATCAAGTCAAAGTTCTAATTTATCACTAAGGCATAATAGTATAGAGTTGCCTGGTAAGTCCTCCATGTATTTACAAAACGATGAGCTATATTAGTAGAGGCGGTGAAAGAAAAATAGTATAAAGGTTTGTACTCAACTAAGTTCAGAAAATGATTCTAGAGATATGTAATCATCTCACTCACTATCATGAATGTAAGATTGATTTACAGATGTTATCATGATAGTCCATAGTTTCAAGTATTGTATACGTTCAGGAACCACAAAAATATACCAGAACCGGAAAGAGTTGTTGGGGAAGTACGTAAGAGGATATAGCTAAATTTAAGAGTTGGGGAAGTATGTAAGAGGATATAGCTAAATTTTAGGCTAAGTGCCAGAAAAATAAAATTTTACACAAGATTCATTCAAGCAACTACCACTTGGTGCTTTAGCTCAGAACACATGAATTTCCACAATGCAAATGGAAACATAGTTATACGGACTTCGAGATTGGGATACAGTGGACACTGAGAAAATATGACCGTAGTTGGGTGATATGATAATTAACTGACCTAATAAGTTCACACATTTATTATTAGTCCAGACCACTTGTCTGGTTTCCAGTATACCCTGTTATATATTAAAGGGAATAGCCCCAACTACAAGGAACACCAACACTCGTCTTCACAAACGAAGGTGCTCAAACACGATAAAGTTTTGAAAAAGTTTCTAGGAAGGTCTTGGTACCCAAGTTGAGCACTACTTTTCATCCATAGACAGACGGGAAGGCCAAGAGGACGATTTATACTTCAGAATATATGCTACGAGCATGTGTGCTTAAGTTTAAAGGAAATTGGGGTGACCACTTGTCTTTGATCAAGTTTTCATGTGATAAGAGTTATCAGACATGTATTCAGAAGGAACCCTTTGAAGCTTTATATGGTAGGCGGTGTCGCTCGCATATTGGTTGGTTCGAGGTTGATGAGATAAAACTCATCGGTCCAGAATGAGTTTAGGATGCTGTGAAAAAGGTAGGGTTAATTAGGGAAAAGCTCAAAACAGCTCATAGCATTCGAATAAGTGACACCGAGAGATCGAGTTTAATGTAGGGACAATGTATTTTTAGAATTGTCTCCCATGAAATGGGTTATATGTTTTGGAAAGAAAGGTAAACTCAGTCCGAGATACATTGGGCTTGATGACATCAATAAGAGAATTGAGCTCGTAATTTTGAACTACCTCTGCCACCAGAACTCAAGGCTATGCCTCTAGTATTTCATATTTTCATGTTGAGGAAGTACCTACATGACTCGAGCCACGTGATACCAGTTTAGGAGGTAGTGGTTGATAACGCTCTATCCTATAAAGAGGTGCCTATAGCTATACGTGACAAACAGGTTCGGAGGTTTCGTTCGAACAAAGAACAATATTTCGGTAAAGGTATTGTGGAGCCATTATTCAATTGAGGATGCTACTTAGAAGCCCGAGAAGGACATTATGACAAAGCATATAACATCTATTGGAGATTCAAGGTATCTAGCTCATTTTATGCTTTAAAAGATATGGTTTGTGAATTTATATGATATTTGTATTGATAGTAATATGAAATAGCTTTTATGTGTATGTTGGAGTATCGTGATGTTGTGTGTTGTTGCATTGAGTATCTGGATATGCAAAATGTTGCTATTGTGATATTTGGACATATTGAAATTTTTTGGATAGCTCCAGTTACAAAGGAAACTCTGTCGAAAATTCTAGAAATTTCTGCAGTTGGTTAAATTTTAGGGTCCAAAGGAATAAGGGAGAGTAGTACAAGGCTCATGATCTCTCTCTCAAATCAAAGATGACTAGATTCTATATTCGAGGACGAATGTCCCTTGAGGGGGGAGAATATGAAGCCCCGATCTATTTTAATGCTCCTAAAGTCATTAATTAACACTTATTAGATGACGAATGTCTCTCCCATCATCATCACTTGTTATATCTATGTCATCAACGTAGCAATCAAGAATATCCGTTTGTCATTATAAATATATATTTTTTTAAAAAACATAGTGATCAGCTTTACTGCAAAGCACGCCAAACTATTGCTCACAAAGTTATCTCATGAAAGAATAAATAAGAGCGGACATTTAAATAAAAAATCAATATAGTCTCAGCTATTCGGAAAATGCAAACTGAAGCGTGAGATAGAACACAAACAACTGCAAACCAGAGCTTGCTCAAAGGGAGATACCAGTCAATCAGAATTGAAACAGGTAGGAGAAGCAAAAGAAAGATTTTTGACCTGCAAGCAACAACGGCTTTTCAATCAATGCGCTAACATGTAGTCTAGCGGTATAGTGGGGTTGCCCTTTTCTCAAACCTGTCTATAATATAGGGTATGCTTTTAGGACCCCTAGTTTTGGAGCACCCCCTACCCCTCCACCACCACAACAAACTATACCTTACTAATTAAAAGGGATGCCCTTTTGTTATCCATGCAGAGGGTATTTTCCTTGGTTTAGTGCCTAATGGCCAAAGAGATTGACCATCATCAAATATGTTGAGAATTTTCTGAAGCACTCTAAGTTTAAACCTACACAAACTGATTTGCTCACCAACAATCATATCTGACATTATATGTTTCAGTCTGACAGGGATCCTTCAACGATATGAAAGCCACGTTGAAGCAGAAAAAGAGATCTCTGCAGAAATCCTGGTGGAAGAGGTATTTGATTAGTTAACTGCTAACAAGTTATATAGTGAATTAGAATCCTCTGTGGAGACTTGAAATAAGTGGACTGTCTGTGTATATATTTAGGTTATCAATTAGTTTGGTCACTCTTTGCTTCGCTCTGATGAGTGTATTAAGTAACTCTGAACTTGCATCCTTCGACGAAAAAAAAAAAAATCCCCTGAACTGGTCAGAGATCAATATCTAGCCGGAACTATTTCCCGATGAACTGTGAAATACATGTAACTTCCTGTATTTTTAGTGGTCCGGATATACTAAATATACACGTTAGCTTTGGTGTGCCACCCCCCGGGCTTGGAGGTCAAGATTATTGACGATGCTTACTCTTCATCGCAGTGCATCAAAGTCATGTCGCTATTCAACTAAAATGTACCTATCTAAAAATATCTTATTGTTGCTCAACTAAAATGAGTAATGATAGACACATAATACTTTCATCAACTCCTGGAAGCATGCTCTGAGTAGTTGTTCATTCATGTAGCTAACAAAGTTGACTAGTAACTTATCATCTACTCATGGCGTATTTGGCTGCTATTCAATGTTATCTGGAGTAATCATACTTACATTTTTTGTAGCACTCTAAATACTCAAGGTTCATGACAATGGGAGAACTGTTACAAACAGCAGAAAGGTACTGATCTTATGCTTTCATTTTTATTTCTTAAAGCTTATACCACTGATCCTCATCTCGATTCGACAGGCATCTTGAAGAAACTAATGTTGATGGTCTCGCCGTGACTGATCTTGTCCATTTGGAAAATGAACTTCGAACTGCTCTAATACAAGCCAGATCTAGAAAGGTCTTTCTACACTCCTTTGTAACCTCGCCCTATAGGAATTGCTCTACTAATACTAGAAGCTGTCACAAAGTCATGCGTTTTCCAGGGTACCTTAATGTTGTTTTCATTCACCTCTCTCATAACTCTATACGTTCTAATGCTTTGTTTCATGATTTACTTGCTCATTCCAAATGGTGAGAAACCGTAATTGTTAGTGAATTCCTCCAGCTACACCTTTTATTCTTGTTTACTTTTGCTTTGCTTTTTATAAGCATTTGCATTTAGTTTTCAAATAATGTTTGACTTCTGTACTATAATATGGTTCCTTTCCAGTTAGTACCTCGGAACGAAGCAAATCTAAATAGTTTTGTTTTTTGCAGACACATTTGTTGCTTGAATCTGTTAAGGGTCTTCATGAGAAGGTAGGTTTTCATTTCCCATTGCATCCTGAAAACTAGTTTTTCCTGAAATCATGAGTTTAGCCTATCTGTCTACCAATAGGGATTTGATTGCTGAGCAGACTCTCAGATCAAGGTGCATTTAATTTAGATTTTAGCTTATTCAAACATTCATATGTAAGAAAAAACTACTCCCTCCATTTCAATTTATTTGTCTAGTTTTCACTTGACAAGGAGTTTAAGAAAGTAAAGAAGGTTTTTGAATCTTGTGATCTTAAATTAAAGATATGTAGAATGTACCAAAATGCTCTTTAATCTCGTGGTCTTAAACATGTCATTTAGGAAGTTGGATTTAAAGAGTTGCCAAAAAGGAAAGGGACATTCTTTTTTAAATGGACTATAACGGAAAGTAAAACAAACAAATTGAAACACAGGGAGTAGCATCTTTTCATCTCCTAGAGCTGTACAATTCTGGTTGAACTCATCCTCTTTTCCGGGGTTGAACAAATCATCATTGGTTTCAACTGAGCACTAGTGCTTGAGTATGTTAATGTTAAAAAATGCATAAGCTTAATAAAGTCGATCAAATCCAGGCAGTAGCTTATTGTGGACTATGTAGCTCTGACTCTTCAGACATACCGTTAGGTGGAGTTGGACCCCTCCAAAAGTAGAACACTTTTCGAGGATCTGCCACGGGTGCAACAATTTTTTTGGCGGGTCTAAACAACATAGATCGTGGAAAAGGAATATAAAGAGGCGTAAAACATCCACTTGTCCTTGTCAGTTTCTTGATAGGCTGGTAAAAGTGTGTTATGACTTAATTGACTACCAGAATTATACTCTACACTTCTCATTTGATCAAACCTCATAGAATTGTTTCCGCTCTTTTAAGTCGACGGAGTTAATAGCCATCTCTGCTTTCTACAGCTCTGTGTAGCTTTGTAATCAACAGTTCTCATCAGATACCTTAAGATCATGTTAAATTATCCATTAGACTGCACATGACAATCCCCTTTTTGCAGGAAAAACTGCTGCGAGAGGAAAACAAACTTCTGGAGGATAACGTAAATCTTACCTCACAAAATCTGCTATCACAAATTAGACCTCTTTCATGTTTTCTCTAACTAACTAATTTGTACGCATATATGTCCGTACAGATGGCTAGGATCAAGAAAAACGGTAAAGTGAATGAGATGTCACCACCCCACATAATTTGTGGACAGCAGAGAGTGACCCTCAATTTTCTCTAGTGATTATCGTTTGTATCAGTCAAATAGCCTTGCAAGAGGCACCAGGGGAATAACCTGCAAAGGTTATGTGGTTTAGTATCATGTTTTACATGAAATTAGTAAAGTCAAGGTGTCTTAAAAAATAACTAACAATATTGTGCAGTTTCAGTAAAATTAATTGTTCATCTGTATGACCGTGTAATATAAAAGGTGAAGATGAGCTCTGACCCTCAGGTTTTTGTTTTATATATTCAGCGTTTTCATTGCCTCCTTTATTAGTTTATTTTGTACTTGACAGAAAAAATCGGGTGAGTTATATGAGCTTATGCTTTTATTTTTCCTGAAGTTGTATAATGTTCAAAAACTCAATTATTTGAACATTACTAACTTACGGCTACTTTCTCTTGAAGTTTTTATTTAAGAATAACAATTCATTGTTGTGAAATACTCTTGACACTATATGCTATAGCTGCTTAATTATTTGAAATTCTTGCGCTACGAATTACCATTCATTGTTGGGAATTTGCTTTATACATATCTTACTTTGAAATATGTATTCATGTCAGAGCTAACAATGGTTGAAGAATGTTCTATTAGACCAGTGGGGAAGGAGGAACAAAAAAAGACAGAAGATTAAACAGATGAAAATTACATTTTTAAAAAGGGTTGAATCAATATGAGATCAAATATCTGCAAGGAATTGGCTCGTCGAACTTACAGATTGATGAAGAAATAAATATAAGGCAGCTGTTAACTTTCCTCTCACTGAGGCTTTCCACATATTTAAGTTTTGGTTCTAAGAGTTCTTTATATGCAACTCAAAGAAAATAGGCTTAATGCATATGCGGCCTCTAAACTTTTTTTTTTCTTTTCATTTTGGCACTTCAATTAAGTGTTATTTCTATTGAATCCCTAAATTCGTCTTCAAGTGTGTCTATCAAACACAATCCGGCTTACATAGTATTCCATTTTCAATGTAGCAACATGCTAATATATATATATATATATATATATATATATATATATATATATATATATATATATATATATATATATATATTCTAATTTAATCATGTCATTTTTTAGCTAAGATTAGCAGCAATTGAGAGGGAAAACAAAAAGAATAGCTCTTAATTAAGCTGGCAGCGGAAGAGCAGAACCAACAGAAATCGACACATCCATGACCTAAAGAATAACTTACCACATGTCTAAAATATTACTCCACTTTCATTTCTCCAATTTAATTTTTGCTTCTAATAAAAATTAAATTTAGGGAGTTTGATAGACACACCTGAAGACGTGTTCAAAAGCTTAATAGGAACAATATTTAGTTAAGATATCAAAATAAAGAAAAGGGAAGAGTTTAGGGGGCGCATGTACATCAAGCCAACAAAATACTACTCCAATCTTGGTATTTAAGTGGAAACTAGTCTATTAGTTTAAGCGATATACTCAGATAGTGTGTATATGGGCCCCAGTTGCATTTTAAAAAAAAAATATTAAGCCCCGGTTGCATGTGGAGGGAATGCTGAGAAGAAACAAGTGTTCAATGAACCAATAGCCTCAAAAACCAACTCACATAATTAGGTGGCTACGTACGAGCCACCTAATTACTACGTCAACGAAACCCAGCATCAAAATTTTGAAACTTGATTATATTGGTTCACAATGTGGGTTTATCCACCTTTCGTTCCTTAAATTTTTATTTTTAAAAATGAACTGAATTAATAAATAAACATTAACTCATTCAAAACTTATTTGGTTGAAATGTATTGGATCAAAATAGGTCATAATTTAGTCCGATCACTTTTACTAAGCTTTAATTTTTTTTAATTATTTATAAATGATTATAATTATTTTCTTAATTATGGCTGCATATGACACACATTAAAGAAAAAATATCTATTCAATATTATTTTGATAAGATTTTTCATAGATAGTCAATTTAGGCTAGCTAAACTTTTAGATGTACTGAATTGGACAAATCAAAATAGATTGAATTAATAAATAAAGGGAAAAGGGTCAAAAATATCCCTCTACTTTGGAAAAAAGGTTTAAAATATCTTCCGAACTTATTTTGGGTCAAAAATACCCCTCCCGTCCTTAAAGTTTTCAAATATACCCCTGCCTTGACGGAAATTATCCGCCAAAATAACTCAAAATTATTTTTTAAACCCGAGCCAACGAAATAATAACCAATAAGATCAACTTATTCCCCCAATTCCCTCAAACTTCATACCTACGTATTGGAGGAATAAGGGATCTTATGGGTTATTATTTAGTTGGGTCGGGTTTAAATTATGGAGCGGGTTTAAAAAATAATTTCGGGTTATTTTGGCGGATAATTTCCGTCTAGGCAGGAGACCCAAAATAAGTTCGGTAGATATTTTTAGCCCTTTTTCCAAAGTAGAGGGGTATTTTTGCCCTTTTCCCATAAATAAAAGGTCATTAACCTCTCAAACTTGCAAGAATTAGGCGAATCATATTTTTTATGGGCTAATTTTGTTAGTTCCGAAAAATACTTCTCCCTCTGTCTCAAAAAGGTTGTCCTCCTTTATTTTTTAGTTTGCCCTAAAAAGATTGTTCCCTTTCTATATTTAGAAACAATTTAATTTTATGAGATGATTTATAGCCACACAAATATCTAAGGCTTATTTTGGACCACACATTTCAAAAGTCTTCCTTTATTTTTCAAATTTTGTGCCAAGCCAAAAGAAGACAATCTAGATGACGGAGGGAGTATCAATTTTGTCCCTAGAGATGACGGAGGGAGTATCAATTTTGTCCCTGGAGGACAACTATATCTACCATTTTCGCTTTTGACCTCAATTTGACCAAACATACTGATACTATCATTAACGTTTTTCCTTGAGGGACGAGGGTTCATCCTTATTAGTCTTGACGAATTATAGTTTAACATAGTTTCATCTTTATAATAGCATGGAGCCTATTGGTTGCTAGAACGTACGTGTGTTGCTAAGTTTTGAGTTGAGCAAGGACAAGAAATGGAGCAATTTAAAATTGTTATTCATAAGTTGAACACGGGCAAAGCTTGAGACATTTTTTTTTTGGTTCAGAAGACATATTTTATATATTAACTGGACATTACAATGACGGATCCTTCTCCTCAATCTATAATTTGAAGGGTCATTTATATAACAGTCATAAACAAATGAAAGCGGGAAAATAAAGTGAAGTAGATTAGTAGAGTCAACGCTGGTACAACCAAGTTTAGACTAGCAATGGTTGCTCGTGGAATGTACGGGCCCAGGGTATGTTTCCCCAAACATGAGTGAGATTTAATGTACCCCAAGATCACAAAACGTTATAAGACACGATCACATATCCATAATTTAAGCAATTGGGAGTCCTTTTATGTATAATCAACTTCGTATTTTTTTAGACGCAACACAAATGCTTACAAAGTTACACATATGGCAGTGCCGACTAAGAGCTCGTTTGGATGAGCTTATTTTAAGTGACTTTAAGTCGTAAGATAGAAATTGTAGCTTTTAGCTTTTGATTTATTTTGACTTAAAAATATATACTTTTCACTTTACTCAAACACTACAAAATGATTTAAAATGGTCATTGAACTTATAGAAATATAATCATAGTTTGATGATCTTATTGTCCCAAAAAATTCAAAAGTTACTTTAGAAGACTCTCCTACAAGTTCAATGACCATATGTCGAATTGACTCGTTATTTTAACTTACTATAAGCACTTAAAATAAGCCAATCCAAACGGGCTGTAAGGAAAAACATGACCAGCTTCAACAACTGCATCAAACTTATCAATAAATCCGTTTTCTTTTTCTTTCAAGCAGCACACAATCCAACTGGTGAAATGCAATTCTGCCAGCCTATGCTTTGCACATTCCCCAAATTTGTCCAATAGAATGACAACTGTGTTTTAGCAACTTATACTTGGACAGAACGTGAAGCATACATCATTATAACTAAGCCTGTCAACCGGTTTTGGTTAACCGGTTCAAACCGGTAACCGGACCTGTAAAATCGGAACCGGTGAAATCGGTTTACCGGTTCCGATTAACCGTTTAATACATACCAGTCCGGTTTTGATTTTTTTGGGACCGGAACCAGTTAAACCGAAAACGGACCAATTAAACCAGTCAGAATTAATTTTTTTTTTTTCAAAAAATTTAGCCTTTGGGACATTGGGCTGGATCGTTGGCCAACGGTCCATTTGCAAAAATGGCCGTTGCCAAACGGTTCCAAACTCCCCTTTTGCCCCCCCCCCCCCCCCCAACCCCCCAATTTTTTTTTAACACTTTAACCCATCCCCCACCCCTATATAAATCCCTCTCCATTTCCATTTTAATCCACACCAATTCACTCTTCTCTTTCTCTCAATCTCTCAAATATAGTTACTTTGCAACAATTAGCCACTTTAAATTTCTCTCAATTAAATATTATAAAGTCTTATTCTAGTTTCAATTATTAATTTTGCAATTATAATATTGTTGGTGGAGTTGGTGATTTTGCAACATTCCGAAGTAGCTTTGGTGGATTTGCAATTCTAGCCGCCTTCATTTTGTTGGAAATTAGTTCAGCAATTTGGTACCTTCGTTCCAACTCTATCTTTATTTTTCGCTATTTAATTTACGCAATTTAATTCTAGCAATTTATTGTCTTGTGATTTATTTGAGTGGGATTTAAATTAATTCTATTTAATAATGGCTAAGGGATTTAGACGTGGTGCCGATAGTATACATAGTGGTATCGTTAGGGGTGGGTTTAATGAGGAAACATTTGTGAACGAAACACCTAATTTAGGTATTGCTGTTGGTGGAAATAATACACTTTTAGATCATGAGGCAATGCAACAATATTATACCGACACTTTTAATGAAATTGATGATGATGATGAAACACAAGCCTCCGAAAATCCCATAGGAGATACAGGTCCTGCATAATCACATACACAAGACAAACCGCCTAGAACTCGTAAGCCAACAACTAAAATTTGAAAATTTATGACAAAGAATAAGGAAAGCCAAACAGCTAAATGTACCATATGTGGACAAGTATTTGCTTTTAGGTAACAAACTAATAAAGAAGGTGGAACGGGTACACTAAATAATCATATGAGAGCTAAACATATGGATGTTTTGGGAGAGCAAACAGGTTCAAATGTGGGGGGTATTCAAATGACGATAGACCCACGAACCGGTAAAATTTTTAAGTATAACAAGAAAAAAGAGCGTGTAGAAATAGCTAAAATGGTTGCTTTTAATGCTCTACCATTTTCTTTTCCTTCGGGTTTGGATTTGTTACTTATATTTAACGTTGTTATAATCCGTTATTTGAGAGTATTCCTAGAAGTACTTGTAGAGTGGATGTTATAGATTTATATAAAAAATATAGATTTTATTTGCGCCATGTATTTAATTCTTTAAATTGTAATGTTTC
Source organism: Lycium barbarum (assembly GCF_019175385.1). Classification (NCBI taxonomy): domain Eukaryota; kingdom Viridiplantae; phylum Streptophyta; class Magnoliopsida; order Solanales; family Solanaceae; genus Lycium; species Lycium barbarum. The sequence continues at coordinate 118,535,599 of NC_083343.1, read as the reverse complement.
TCTTACTGCTGATTTGGGTCTTAGTCTTAACAAGTTAGATTTTTTTGTTATTACATGTCATTGGGTTAATGATAATTGGGTGATGCAAAAAAGAATTATAGCTTTTTTATATGATGAAGGGAAAGGTCGTCACGATGGATTTTTTTTAGCGGATTCAATGTCTACTATTATGAGATTTTTTAACATTTATAGAAAAACACTTTGTATAGCTTTAGATAATGCTTCTAATAATACAAAGGCGGTTGGTCTTTTAAAAAGGGAATTAAACCCTCCGCTAAAAAATATTTTTCATGTGAGATGTAGTTGTCACATTTTAAACTTGATTGTTAAAGATGGTCTTGAGTGTTTTGAAGATTCTATTCAAAAAGTTAGAAATGCGGTTGCGTTTCTTTTTTGTAATGCTAATAGGGAAAAACCGAGAGATTTTAAGAGTTCTTGTGTGGAACATGGCCTTAGACCTAGAAAAATTCAAGTAGAAGTTGAGACTAGGTGGAACTACACTTACATTATATTACAACAAGCATATGAGTATAGGATTCCCATACAACAAGTTCAAAACAGCTTATAATACAAATAGTGATGATTGGTTAAATATTACCGATTGGGAAGATGTTAAGGAATGTTGAACTCTTATAAATTTTTTATAATGCAACTCTTGTTTTTTCTAGACAATTTTATCCCATGGTAACCGGAATTTTACCCTACTTAGCGGAAATAGCTAGAGTTTTACAAGAGTATAAAAATAAATCTGGTTATCAAGCGGCTATTTTTAATATGACAACAAAATTTAAAAAATATTTTTTTCCCATCCCAACTTTATTTATATTGGGTTCTCTTTTAAATCCTTGTTTAAAAATGTCTTATACTAGAGCATCGGTTAATCAAATTTATACCTTTTTAGAAGTTGAAGACGAAGTTGAACCATCTTTAGCTGAAGCCGAGCTCGCTATTGATGCCGAGTTTAGAAGAGTTTTTAGTCATTATTCTAATTTGGAAGAAAATGTTACACCCGTTGCTCCATGCCCTACTACTTCTCAAAGTAGCAAAAAGGGCTTGTCGGGTTTGTCACATTTAAAAGTTTTACATTCACATCCAACTCCTTCTAATGCAAACTTTGATGAATATCACCTTTATTTGATGCAGCAAAATGTGGATATCGACCAACTAGATGATTTGGACGTCTTAGCATAGTGGAAGAAATACAAGGCGAGTCATCCGATACTTTCAAGAATGACTCGAGATATCCTTACGGTTCAAATATCAACCGTGGCTGCGGAGAGTGCATTTAGCCAAGGAAGACAACAAATTGGAGATCGTGGACACTCATTATCCGGATTTAGCTTGCAAGTACTAGTGTGCATTCACGATTGGATTAGATCGGAGCGGCGCAACCAAAACTTACAAGCGGTGGAAGGTGAAGAGGAAGAGATTGAAGATTTGATAGCAAGTGGAGCGGACCAAATGGAAGACTCTGAAGATATCTCCATGACCGAATATGATATGACGGAAATTAACCAAATGATTAACAATTGGTGATTTTATTATTCTACTATTTCTTTGCAACTCATGTATTATTTGCAAGTTAAAAAAAACTACAACTTGCAAATAAATGTTATCCATGAATGAATAAAATATATAGCTTATTGAGCTTTCTTCTATTTACTTGTGTTCATATTTTTACTTATATTAAGTTAGGAATATACTTAAAATATACTAAGAATATACTTATAATATACATCTACTTAAATTAAAAACTAGAAAGTTATATACTTGAAAAATAACTAAAATATACTAAGAATATACTTATAATATAAATATACTTAATTTATAAACTTAGAAAAAACTTAACATATAAATAACTTAAGTTATAATACATATAACTTAAACATATATAATTATATATAGTATATATATATATAACTTATAACTATATATAGTATACATATAACTTAAACATATATAACCTAAGTATCTTGATATATATAAGTATATTCTTAGTATATTTTAGGTATATGTAGTATAACTTAAGCATATCACTTAATATATATATATATATATATATATACATATATGTTGTTAGTCAGTAAATATATATACTTTATTTATAAACTTATATAACATATGTAAATATACCCACAATATACTAATAAATACTATAATATATATATATATTATACAAAAAAAAAAGAGGTTTTGTACCGTTTTGAACCGGACCGGTCCGGTTTCTAGTTTGAAACGGGTAAACCGGAACCGGTAGCCGGTTCCAATTTTTAGATCGGAAACCGGCCGGTTTACTAACCGGTTAACGGTTCAGTCCGGTTCAAACGATTGACAGGCTTAATTATAAGTCATTATAGCTTTTCTTATGAGTCATCATATAACGATTCTAGACTTGGTTTCTTTCTTTCTTTACATTATTTCTTTCCAGGGACAAATAAGGGTGGAAGTGGTAAAGGCTAATTCGTGAAGGAATGTTTTATTTTTCAAATGCTTGTTATGTATTCGTACTTGTGCTTACGGTAGCAAAAACACTTCTTAGAAGCTCAAAGCAATGATGTTTATGCTAATGAAAGATGGACTGGAAAAAAAAAAGGAAGAAAAAAGGTACTTAGAGTCCGTTTGGATTGACTTATAAGTTGTTTTCAGTTTTTTTGAGTGTTTGGCTGGCCAGCTTAAAGTCATTTTGTGCTTAAAATAAGCTCAAAAAAATAATTAGGCCCATTTGACTTAGCTTATCTAAAACAGCTTATAAGCTGAAAACACCTTATAAGTAAAAAAAAATAAGTTAGACTACCCTAACTTTTTTTTTTTTTTTTTTTAGCTTATAAGCTGTTTTCAGCTTATAGGCATAAGCCCATCCAAACAGGCTGTTACTACCGAAAAGCTAATACAGTAACACATATGTCAGATGCTTACATAGACTTATTTTATGTTATTCTTGAGTATCTTTTGCCTCAGAATAAATCTCTCTAGATCAATTTAGAGAAGTTCAACTTTAAGCTGTTTTGTATCTTCCCGCTAATGCATCCATTCTATTGTCCAACCACGTAACATTGAAAATCCTGTACAGACAGGGAGTTAAGAATTTAACAAAACACTACAATTTGGAAAATCTTAGACTACTAAACTTTAGATATACATAAATGGCATTGCCATACAGGGGGCAGAGCCAGTAAGGGCCAAGGGGGATCCGAACCCTCTCGGCGAAAAATTACACTGTATATACAAAGTGAAAATTATTTTTTATGTATATATAATAGATATTGAACCCTCTTGACTTCTTCGTTTGTCTATTTCTTTATATTTTAACCCTTTAATTAAAATCCTGGCTTCGCCACTGAATGTCATACCATCAAAAGCTCACCAACATCAAGGATATATATGGTGCTTAATTCTAACAATATTTATTCTCACGTTTGACATCAATTCATTAAATCCCATATTGCCATTTCTCTACTGACCGCTCTCTGGGGCATTTAATTATAAGTGACCTTTAAGTTTTAAAATTGAGGGAAGGTGATTCAAGTTTTAATTATTGAGTAGAGGGGATGATTTTTGATTAGTGATTAAGAGGTTTTGAACTTGCCCAACAGTTTCGTTTTTGACACTTTGACCCTCAACTTTATATTTAATACTTTGCTCTCAAGTTTTATTTTTAACACTTTGCCCCCCGCTCCACCCCCTCCCTGCGCCCTCCCCCACCCCGCCCCCTGCCCTTGCCCCCTACCCCCACAAAAAAAATGTTTTTTTTTTAAAAAAGATTTTGAAATTTTTTCTTTTTGTTTTTTTGTACCACACCCTGCCCCCAGCCCCCGACCGCGCCCTTCCCTCCCCCCCCCCCCCCCCCCCGCCCAACTCCCCACAAAAAAAGATTTTTAAAAAAAAGATTTTTAAAAGTTTTTTTGAACCACCCCCACCCCCCAGCCCCCCACCACACCCCCTCCCTTGGCCCTCACCCCCACCCCTACCCTCCTCCCCCAACCAAAAAAAATATTTTTTTAAAAAATATTTTTAAAAGTTTTTTTTTTTGCACCACCCCCACCCCTGCCCCCAGCCCCCCACCACGGCCCCCTCCTTTGCCTCCCACCCCCCATCCCCACCCCCACCCCTACCAACACAAATATTTTTTTAAAAAAGATTTTTAAAAGTTTTTTTTTTGCACCACCCATCCCCCAACCACCCCCACCCTCCCAAAAAAAAATTAATTTCATTTAAAAAAAAGTTTTGAAAAGTTTTGTTTTTGGCTTTTTGCACCACCCCCTCCGGTACCCCCTACCTCCCAATTGTTTTTTTAAGTTTTGAAAAGGGTTTTTTGCACCACCCCCACACCATCCACCCCTTTCCCCCCTTCCCCCCCCCCCCCCCCCCCCCAGCAAAAAAAAATGAAAAGAATTTTTTTTCTTTGTTTGTTTACTCCACCCACCCACCCCAAAAAAAATGTTTTTGTTTTTTATTTTTTTGCACCACCCCACCCAAAAAAAAAAAAATCTTGAAAAGAAGTTTTGAATTTGAGAGAGAGATACCTCCTCCACATGTTAATCCTAGCAAACCCGGAAGAAGGCAGACAAAGAGGAGGCGTGGAATTGGGGAATCATTGCGAACGAGGAAAAAAAAATGCTCCTTATGCAAAACAGTTGGCACAAAAAATAACATGTCCAAACCGAAATGCTCCATAGTTGTTAATAGCACTGTATTGTAATAATAGTTATTTGTTGGAACTTTATGATATTTTAATGTTGTTCTTTTTTAGAATGGTAATTTCTGCTCTTGGTGTTTGTGAACTTGGTTTATATGATATATTGATCGTGTTCAATCACAAATGTGTGTAGTTTTTTTAATAAATTGCTAAACAATTTCCAACAAGTAATGAATCTGTTGCAACAGCTCTGTAACTTGTTGTGTTTTATCTAACAAGTAACAGAACTTGTTGCAGCAACTAGTATACTGTTGGATTTTATCCAACTGCTAAAAGATTTTCAACAAGTAAGCAATCTGTTGCAGCAACTAAGTTACATGTTGGGGTTTTTCCAACAAGTGGAGTGACTTGTTACAGAAACTGGATAACTTGTTGTGTTTATCTAAGAAGAGTAAGGACTTGTTCAACAACTATGTCACTTGCTGCAATAGATACTACAGTTGTTGCAATAGATATTATACTTGCTGCAACAGATATTACAGTAGTTTCAACAGATACTACTTGATTCACCCATATTTAGTGATCAACAAAGGGAATCAATGATATTTAGTGATAAACAAAGGAAATCAACGATATGTAGCGATCAATATATAATACTTAATCAATTTGATGATATTTTGAGTCAGGAAAGATGATCTACTAAGTCAGTATGCACTAAATCCAATGATCATTAGAGTGAATTGATGTGAACTACTTGATTCAGTCATATTTAGTGATAAAAAAATGAAATCAACGATATTTGGTGATTAATATATAATACTTAATCAATTTGATGGTATTTTGAGTCAGGAAAGATGATTTATTAAACCAGTATGCACTGTGAACTACTTGATTCACCCATAGTTAGTGATAAACAAAGGTAATCAACAATATTTAGTGATCAACATATAATACTTAATCAATTTGATGTATTTTGAGTCAGGAAAGATGATCTACTAAGTCAGTATGCACTAAATCGAGTGATCATTAGAGTGAATTGATGTGAACTACTTGATTCACCCATATTTAGTGATAAACAAAGGAAATCAATGATATTTAGTGATCAATGTATAATACTTAATCAATTTGATGTATTTTGAGTCAGGAAGATGATCTACTAAGTCAGTATGCACTAAATTGAGTGATCATTAGAGTGATTTGATGCGAACTACTTGATTCACCCATATTTAGTGTTAAACAAAGGAAATAAATGGTATTTAGGGAAGAATATATATATCTACTAACATCCTTAAGGATTAGATAGTAATTTCATGGATTAGATGGGCAATTCTAAGTGTATTCTTCCTAAATCGAGTGATCATTAGAGTGTTTTGACATGAAGTACTTAATTCAACCATATTTAGTGATAAACAAATGAATTCAATGTTATTCATTATAAACAAAAGAGTTCAATGTGATCAATATTGTGAATATGTTGCAACAATCGAGGAGTTATTGCAACATATGAGATACTTGCTGCAACATATGAGTAAGTTGTTGCAACATATGAGATACCTACTTCAACATATGAGTAAGTTGATGCAATAATTCAAACAAGGTGATTAATATGTTGCAACAACTAAGCAACTTGCTTAAACATCTGATCCATCTGTTGAAATAGATTAGTAACTTGTTGCAACTTCTTCAACGAGTATATGATCTGTTGCAATAATTAACTCATTTATTGCGACATATTTTTTAGTTTTTGCAATAAGTTAAGCAATTGTTTGATTTTTTTCCAAGAAGGTGAGTAATTTGTTGCAACAACTAAGTAACTTGTTTAAAAAGATTAGTAACTTGTTGCAACTTCTTCAACAACTGTATGCATCTGTTGCAAAAATTAGTCAGCGAAATAAATAAGTTCATAAACAGAAATTGTTCAACAACCACCTTGGCTCCAAATACCACAACTAATCAAAATAAATAAGTTCATAAACATCATTCACATATAACGTAAAGGACAAAAAAAAAAAAAACAGAAATTGTTCAACAACAACCTTGGCTCCAAATACCATAATTTAAGTAATAATTTGTTCAGCAACTGCCTTCTGGGTGTAGTAGATTTCCTTGGTCTACTCTATCTCCTTCATTTCCATTATCAGTGTCTTAGCTTCTAGTTCTTCTTCACTTTCTTCATTTGTATCTACTGCTTCTTTGCTCTGTTCTTCATCTCTTTCTGAGGATTGATTGTCATTTTGCCTGTTCAAGTTGACTATATCTTTCCTCAACATTTGTTGATTCATAAATAGATTGTCTACTTGCTGCAACAAGTGTAGAACTTGTTGCAACAACTAAAAATCTGTTGGATATCTTCTACAAACAGAACCAAATAACTGAAGCTATGCCCAACAAATTTGTAGTTGTTGCAACAGATTATCTACTTGTTGCAACAAGTGTAGAACTTATTGCAAAAACTATAAATTTGTAGGATATCTTCTACAAACAGAACTAAATAACTGAAGCTATGTCCAACAGATTTGTAGTTGTTGCAACAGATTGTCTACTTGTTACAACAAGTGTAGAACTTGTTGCAATAACAACAAATCTGTTAGATATCTTCTACAAACAGAACCAAATAACTAAAGTTATGTCCAACAGATTTGTAGTTGTTGCAACAGATTGTCTACTTGTTACAACAAGTGTAGAACTTTCTGCAACAACAACAAATCTGTTAGATATCTTCTACAAACATAAGCAAATAACTGAAGTTATGTCTAACAGATTAGTGAGTCGTTGCAACAGATTGTCTACTTGTTGCAAAAAGTGTAGAACTTGTTGCAATAACTACAAATCTGTTGGTTATCTTCTACAAACAGAACCAGATAAATACCAGGACAAGAACAAAAAAACTATCTGATGGATATATTTTCGTAAACCCTGAACTATACCAGAACGACAATAGAAAAACCATCTATTCACTACAAACACACAACAACAACAACATGGATTTTATTCAAACTTTTCCTAAACCAAAAAAAAAAAAAAATTCAAAACTTCCTTTAAAGATTATTTTTTTAGTGGGGGGGAAGCGGGGGGGGGGGGGGGGGGGGGTGCAAAAAACTAAAAATAAAAACTTTCAAAACTTTTTTTAAAACAAAATTAATTTTTTTTGGGGTGGGTGGGGGAAGTAAGAAACAAAAAAAAATTCAAAATTTCTTTTCAAGAAAAAACATTTTGTGGGGGGGGGGGGGGGGGGGGAGGGGTGGTGCAAAAAAGGCAAAAACTTTTAAATACTTCTTTTTTTCAAAACAATTTTTTTTTTTGGAAGGGTAAGGGGTGAAAAAAACAAAAAAGATTTTTTTTTCATTTTAAAAAAAAAACAAATTGTTGGGGAAGGAGGGGGGTTGGGGGGGGGTGGGAGGAGGAGGAGTGGGGACCGATAAAAAAAATAATTTTTTTTTGGGCATGGGGTGGGGAGGAGGAGGGTGAAAAAACAAATAAAGAAAATCAATACTTTAAAAAAAAAATTGGGGGGGGGGGGGGGTGGGGAGGGGTGGGAGGAGGAGGAGGGTAAGTGGCTGGCAAAAAAGCAAATAAAAACAATTTAAAGCTTGATTTTTAAAAGAAAATGGTTGGGGGGGGGGGGGGGCTGATGAAAAAGCAAATAAAAAATATCAAAACGTTTTTTTGGCCGTGGGAGGGGAGGGGGTGGGGTGGGGTGAGGGGTGGGAGGAAGAGGAGTGGGGACTGGTAAAAAAAATCAAAACTTTTTTTTTATTTTTTTTTTGTTTGGGGAGGGGGGGGGGGGGGGCTGGGGGGTGAGTGAAAAAACAAATAAAGAAAATCAAAACTTAAAAAACAATTAGGGGGAGGGGTGGGAGGAGGAAGAGGGGGCTGACTGGTGAAAAAACAAACAAAATAATTAAAACTTTTTTTTAAAAAAAATTATGGGGGCGGGGGTGGTGGGGGTGGAGGAGGAAGGGGTGCTGGTGAAAAAGCAAACAAAAAAATATTCAAAATTTTCCTTAAAAAAAAAACATTTGGTGGGGGGAAGTGGGGTGGGTAGGAGTGGGAGTTCGGTTTTATCAAACTTCGGTTTGGCTATTTCGGGTTCGGTTGTTTGAAGGTGGACACCAAACACCGAACCAAACTAGTTCGGTTCGGTTCTTTCGGTTTCGATTTTTTAAAGTTCGGTTAAGTTCAGTTTCGATTTTTTCAATTTGGTTTTTTTAATATAATATTAGAAGCGATTCCATTGACACTAATTCATATTCTCAAAAGCAATAAAACATAAAACTGATAAATTGAAATCAAAATCAAACAAACAGGATACACAAGAACAGAAAACTATAATTATGACATAGGATTACTAGGTGTTATATACATACCGTAAGAATAATTAAGAAAACACATAAAGGACATACATTAATCCTAAAGAGACATCCTAGTTACCTTTCTTTGTTAAGGATATTTGATTTTTTCAATTGAAGTGGAAAATTAGGGATACAAATGCAAAAGAGGACTTATTACAATTGGGCTTTTTTTGCTTTAAACATAAGGGGCCTGGACTATTTTAATTTTTTTGGGTAATGTATTAAATTTCGGTGCGCGTTTGGTTTTTCGGTTCGGTTTTATCAAACTTCGGTTCGGCTATTTCGGTTTCGGTTTTTAGACGATGGACACCAAACACCGAACCAAACTAGTTCGGTTCGGTTCAGTTTGTTGAAGTTTCGGTTCGGTTCGGTTCGGTTTTTCGATTTTCGGTATTTATGCCCAGGCCTAGGGGTGGGACGGGGGAACGGGTGGGAGGAGGAGAAGGGGGGCTGGTGGGTTTTTTGGATTAAGTTGGAATCTTTTTGTATTTTATAAAAGATTAAGGACTTTGAAAAAATACATTTTGGACGCAATCTTCTTAATTCCAAATTTAATTGGGTTTCGATTTGATGTGGTCCCCACAAGTCACCTATACTAATTTCACAATTAAAAGGCCACCTTTGGTTAAATCTTCCCGCTCTCTGATACTATCCTACATTTTTCGAAAGTTGTAGCTTCAACATTTTTAGCTGTGTCCCCACAACTCTAATTTTTTCTTCTTCTATTATAACCATCTTTATACCACCATAATACTACACTGTAAGGAATTTTGGTAATTCAGTATTAATTAGTCCACAATTCCCAATACAATTCAAGCAAGAAAATTCAATTGTGTACTCCCTCCGTTCCAAAATGTTCCCTTAGCGTTTTTCACACCCTTTAAGAAAACCCGAACTCCTATAAGAAAATACTAACTCCTAGAAAAATAAAGTTAATTCCTTATTGATTAATAAGACTCCTACCTATTTATTGCCTCGAGTAAATAGGAGTAAATTTGAAAAATAAAGTGATGGAACCTATGGGTTCACAGTTTGCTAGTTCACAACCTGAACGTTTGCCAAAATATTCTAGGGACCTGGTCCCTGAACTGTTTTCACAGATAATGATGGAAAGTAAATAAGGCTAGATATTTACGTGAAAAACTCCTTGCTCAAGCTATTAATAACCACGACCTAAACTGAGCAACTTCACATTACAACCTATTGCAACCTAGGAATTAAACTCTTAATCTCTAACCCTCACAATATACTCATTGCAAGCACCTTTACAATAAATCTATTGCAAAGCTCCAAGTCTTGACTACCTCTAGCCAACGACTCAACTAATACTTAGCTAACTCTAGCCAAAAAACAAAGTTAAAAGATTGAAATCTGTCCTACTATGATGCTTCTTGACAATTAGTGTAGGAATACAAATTAAGAACGTGAAACAAAACTCAACTATCCTAGAGAATTTAGACGTCTTCAGTGGCAGGAAAAACTCCCTCTGATTATTGAGATCTCGTCCTTGTGGACACCTTGAGAAATGTAGCCGCCACACTTGAGAGAAATATAGCTTTTTAGATTTTGCAAGTGTTAGGTGAAATGATCCCAACATGTTGTATATATATATATATAAGACCAATATAGAGAGCATGTGAGAAACATGTGACCATGGATGGTGACTTTCCAAAGGCTTTTAGTTTCTAGCACACATACAGCTGTGCTGCTGCAGTTCTGCCTAAATAGTGCAGCAGCTTTACAGCTGTTAAGTGTCGTGCAATACTCCCATGGGACCTGATGGGGGACCTGGTCTTTTGCCCGTTTGTGAAATCATCAAAACTATGAAATGCTATAACTCATCAATTTCCCCCTTTTTGATGATAACAAACTTGTATGGATATTCCCCTTGAGGACCAGGTACCCTTGCATAGTCAGCTTCAGAAACTTATTGAGCAATGAGAGCAGGTCAACATTCTTCATCTTTTATCAACACTTGAAGAACATGGGATTAGACCCTTCAGCTTCATGTTGGCAATGTCTTCCATGCTCAATTGGAGCCAGGTTCAAACCGATTCCATGAAAGAGAATAATCAACTATATCAATCAATCTATCATTTTGAGACCAGGTTCCCCTGTCGATTTGGCCTTCCATGAAAGAGAATAATCAACTATATCAATCAATCTTCCATTTTGAGACCAGGTTCACTTTTAACAACATGTCACACATTTTTTACTTTTAAGAACAATTAGCAGTTTAGCCACCACTTAAACGCAGAGAAACATCAGTTAATAACATTATCATCATTTATCTTCACTGTTATCATCAAAACAGACTTTTTGAGAGGGGTTTGGGTTACCATATGCCTTTTCAGGGGAAGGGTCACCTAAGGGTATAACAGTAGTAGACAAAACATTCTCCGTGTTTACACTGTTCAGATTTTCAAGGCCAAGTCCCTTATTGGTATCCCCTGTTTTTGGACCAAGACTATTTTTTAGTGGTATCCTCTGAAGCATGTACTCTATCATCATTATCAGAAACAGAAACAACATCTTATCTTCCCCCTTTTGGCATCATCGAAAAGAGATTATCGACAGCACAAACAGAGATTATCAGAAGCAACAAGGCACAAATTAAGGAGAAACATATGCATAGATCAGAGATATCTGCCATTGATAGTGTCACGACCCAAATCGGAGGGACGCGACTGACACCCCAGACCCTACTCGACTGAGTGCCATATTACCAGTCTATTAATGAGTCACAAATTTTTGGGAACTTTTAAATTATAAAATGACGCTTCTGTCAGGTAAAACATGAAAAACTTTTTAATGAAACCCTTTTATCAAGTCAGGGACTTCTCCCTTATCGTTAATTCAAAGAAAACCTTTAGTTACAATAAAATCATTAAAACAATGCATATGAACACATTGACCTACATAGCCGCTTTACACAATTGTCGACATCTCGTCGCATTATCCACAAGACACTGTTTGCAAAAGTCTCTAATAGGTAACAAGATACCATAAGTTGGGATAGGACCCCAACATACCCGTAATGCATCTGACTCAAGGACATACATAAGTACTCTGACTCGGCAACACTCCGAACAGAAATAGAGCTCACCAATCCAGTTGATAGCCTAGAAACGTCCTATAGCAAGTGTTCTCTACTCATCTGTACACACCTGCGTGGCATGAAACACAGCGCCCCCAGGCAAAGGGACGTCAGTATGAATAATGTACCGAGTAGGTAAGGCAGAACTGAAACAATTTATCTCAACTCGAATGATAAAAGAGTAACAGACTCAATTTGTACCTGTAACCAACACTGAGAATTATGTATGTGCATATGAACTTTTAAAACATCATGTGTATATATATAATGCATACCTTCTCCCTGCTCGCAGCCCCTTCGGGCATCATAATCATCGTGGACTAACTGATCAGGTGGTTTGCGTATATAATGCCATAGCCCTTCCCCTCAAAATCATATCGTATACATATATATATGTGTGTGTGTGTGCGCGCGCAAAAGCATGATAGTCTTTGTAAAACATCAAAAGACTCCCTTCGGAGAAACTTTTAGTTCAAAATGGGAACTTCTTGCCTTTTTCATTTGTCTCCTTCGAGACTTAAAAATCAAATATGAAATGCATATGAATAAGAAGCCTTATGAATGTCCCCTTCGGGATTTAGACATCATTATGAAAAGGTACAACTTATGGATGCCTCTTCGGGACTTAAAAAGTCAAGGAACTCAGAATATGAACAACACCAATATAAACATACGGACATGAGCTCTTACATCTAGGAGTAGATTCATTATAAGTATCGTCACGTTCATACTTATCATAGATCATTCCAAAATGAAAGAAGGAATATCCTTAACATACCTTTGTCGCTTATACGCTTAACTCAACCTATGCTTCCAACATTGGCCAATCTACAATCAAGGTAAAGAAAACTGTAAACATCTTGCAAAGAGTTCGTACAATACTTCTTTAGGTTCGTAACCAACTTTCGTAAATTCGGGCAGCATTTCCCCTATGTTACCCACTCCAATCCAACTTTAAACAACTCCGAATCAATGGTAACAACATCAACAACAATTGTACATACAAATTGCCATATCAAACCAAGTAAGAATTATGCCACAATCCCTTTTCAACTAATTCAAGAACATGAAATCTCTTTCCTCGAGTTTTAGTCCAAATCTATATTGACAAATCTTCCATCAATTCTTTGCATAAACACATAGACATATACAACAACCTCAAGAACATCTTATTCATGCTATTTACCATAATTACCATCCATACCAACTTCTACATAACCGACAAAACAGTCCAACAAACAGCCCATAAGCCAAAAACAACATCAAATACGATTTACGGTATAATTTTTGTATTTCTCATCCCACAATTTAACTATGAACTAGATGAATTTCAATATGCCTAGCAGAGAATAGTTCTTACCTTATATGCCAAGAACTACTCTTCTTCAATCTTACTTCCCTTCAAAGAAAGCCCGGACTCAACAACGCGATAAAACGGAACAAGGAAATCGAAGTAGTGCTCAAAATCCGTATGTTGTTCTCGAGAGGAATTACGCATTTTATTCTAATTGCTTTCAGATAGAAAATGCTGCTATTATTCTCCAAGAAGAGAAGTTGAAATGAAAGGGTTGTACGTTTTCTCCCCTAATTTGCGTGTCTTAAAGGAAAAAGAGATGCACATTACATATAGGAAAATGAGACAAACGATTACATAAGTCATCTATATTAATACGTGTGGCCCATCCCTTTTTACCACCTCTCAAGCATTTTAATTATTCCACCAAATAACTTTAGTGCCTAGTCACTATCCTCCTAGCCCCATGGTGACATGTGGAAGAAAAAGTGATGCCACTCATCACTTCCACTAATTTTATTTTCTTGTATCTCCACTATAGTCCAACATTTAATGAAATACACACATAATTAATTTTTTGATCTCCGATCACTCAATATTGATCACTTTTAACACACTTCATATACTTATTGTCATAATCATGTGGTAGAACTCTAGCCCATAGCCTCTTTATACATATACCAAATACTATTCCCAATCACCATCGTCACACCTGTTAAATCCTAAATTATTTCGGGACTTCATTCTTTGTATACACCGAGTTCTTGATTTTCATGCTTGAATATGACCAAATCCTCCGGGCTCGGGTAAATTTGCTCATATTGGACGGTTCAATTTCCTCGTCCAGTTTGGACTGTATTCCGTTTAAATAAATGTCGAACCTCGATGAAAGTTATTTTCTTCGATTCGTTTAACCTCTAACCTTCACTACACTTTCTTATCACTTATTAAACATAACATAAATACTTATAACTTCAAAGATAATCCTGTCCTTTGAGCTTATGTGACTAACTTATGACACAACTTCACGTACGAAAATATGGGATGTAACAGATAGGGCCATAACAGTCAATACAGACATAAACATACATAATAAAGTCCCCATAAACAGTGGTGGATCCAGGATTTTCACTCAGGGTGTTCGAAAAAATAACTGGACCTAAATATACATTGTAATATATGTTCAGGGTGTTCAAAAGTTAATATATGTACATGAACACAGAAAATTTACCCTAAATATACACTGTAATTTTTTTTCCAGGGTGTTCGGGTGAACACCCTGGCCTCTTACTGCATCCGCCCCTGCCCAGAAACATTGTCAGTATTATAGTCCAAGAAGAAAAGATAGTAGGATTAGGAATAAAAAGAGAGCAGGAATAACGTGATCAAGAACTTGGTTTAGTGAAGAGAGAGTCAATGGGTGGCTGGTTTGTTCGAGTTGAGAGCTGCAATCAACATGTCCACTCTAGCATCAGTAGCGTGATGTGTAGCCAATAGTTTTTGTGGGAGCTCCTCAACCTTTGTCTTTAGTTTGGCATTGTCTTCTATTAGCTCAGCATTCTCGGCTTTCAGCACTATGGTAGGGCCATTCCTTCTACTTTCAGATTTGCATTTTCAGTCTTTACCAAAGCAATTTCAACCTTTAGCATCTCTATATCTGCTAGAGCTTTATCATTTGCCTCAATCAGTCGCGAAGTAGTGGAAGTACATCCCGCTCCTCCTTTCTTAGGTACGATTTCACATTCTTCTAGCATACCCAGAGAAAACATCTGTTTCTTGATTCCTTTGGTGGCATTTCCCAGAGTAATCTTAAAGTGTTTAAACACTTTTGTCAGTAAGAATCCATACGGAAGTCCATGTACACCGTTCTTAGTATTAACAACCTTCACCATGTGTTCTATCATAAGAGAGGGCAGGCTGACTCTGTTTCGAGCATCCAAAATTTCCATATGGACCAGGTTCTTCTTTGAAGCAATGCATCTTTTCTCTTTTCCGGGTAACAATACTTTGTTGACTAGTTCAAAGAGAAGCTGATAGGTGGGCTTCATCTATTTCTTGTATAGGGGAATCAATGGTTATCTTTTCACCAAATCTGACTATCAGACTTTTGAATTCATCAGAGGCCTTGTCATTCCCAAGTTTCTTCACACCTTCAGTGGGTACTCCCAAAATCTCACCAAGCAGAGTCTCATCCAAAGTAAAATCAAAATTTCCAACTTTCACACCAGAGTGTTGTCATTGGTGTATTACAGGTTCACAAAGAAGTCAGTAGCCTCTTCCTTATATGCTAGAGCAGGGCCTTCAAGAAGATTGACCCATCCTTGCACTCTCAGAATTTCTAATAGCTCAACTATTTTGCCCTTCCACCTTTGAATCAAACACTCTGCCCAGTAATACGCTCTGTCCCCTTAGGTTTTCTAATCTTAGCAATTCTTTCTCCCTTTTTGAACTTCTGTATTTGGAAAAACAAGGTTCTTCATCCATGCCTGACTTTCTTCTTTTTGAGGACCCAACATCTTCTTTTTCATGTGTTTTTCTTTTCTTAGGCGTCTTTTGTACCTTTTCCTTTTCAATACCATCTCTTTCTCCTACATCAACTTCCACTCTGGCCTTTTCTATGTCAGCAGCAGGTTTTTCTTTAACCCCTAGAGCTTCTTTTTATCAAAGAGGTTTCATCCTCTTCCTCTTTTTGAATTTCATCCACATTTGCCACATCTTCTTTGTCCCTTAGTTGACTCAAATCAGCAGTTTTTATCAGTCTCTTTCTCTTCTTTGTACTCTGTTTACTCTTGGACTGTGATGCAAGTTTTCCTCTAGTCCTTTCCTGGAAGAGGGTGGACTCTCGATATGCTGAGAAGAATTCTTCTTCTATGCAGTAGATTTACTCTTTCTCAACTTTCCTTTCTTGGATGTTTTTGCAGTACCATATCCTTTAGCGGATAATTTACCGGAACCAGATCCCTTTGCTGATGACCTTCCCAAAGGGATGACAATAATGGATAGAGGCGTAGCATCTAAAATCTCCTCATTGGGACCAGGTACCTTTCCGCGATATCTACTTCACTACCCCTTTCTTGGGTCGCCACCTTCTCCTGTACTTGAGCATTCACTTCTTCGTCCTTTATTTTCTTTTCTTGTAGTTCTACAAACACACACTCCTCTCCTACATTGACACATCCACTTAAAACATTTGTTATATTGCTAACAAGATTTACACTACCCAAATATTGGTCACGTTTCTACCTTCTACCACGACTTCATGTGTAACCTCATCCTTAGTTTCCATATTTTCAATGCTTTCATTAACATTATCAGCAATTTGGGATATACCCAGTCTCTCCTTACACTTAGTGTTTTCAAGAACAACACTCGAATTTTCAAATTTTCCCTCAATTTCTAGTTCACACCTAGCATGCAAATATTGCTGATTAATGTACTCATCTACATTTACTTTTGAGTCTAAGAGATTTGGATTACCCGAGTTTACTGCTGCTTCATTCGATTTTTTCTGAAAATCTCTCACCTTCTTTGGTTGCATCTTTGCTAGTTATCTCCACTCCATCATCCTTTTCAACTACTTTCTCAGTCAGCCCGAAGAGTTTAGAGATAGTGATAGAATTGGCACTAATGTCGGAGATGGGTTTGTTAGACTGAGAAGGGTGTGCGGATTTAAAGGCACAATCTTGTGATTTTTTCTCCTTTTGAGTTTCAGAGGGATCAGGAACAGTTGATTTAGAAGGAGAGCTTATTTGGTTTTGTTCATGGGAATTTTGGATTTCTGACTCGAATACAGAAGACGGATGGTCAGGTGGAAGAGGGGCTTGAGAGGATGGCTGTGTAGAGATGGCTTCAGTAGCATTTGAGGGGGTTGAATCTTGGATAGACATGGAAATATTTTGAGTATGAAAAGGTGATTTTGGGGGAATAGGAAAGGATTTTGATCAAAAAAGAATTATGAAGTGAAGAGAGAGAAAGCATTTTGGTTTAAATATTTCGGATCAACGCGGGTCGGGTTTGGAGAATGTGAATCGATGAGATGAATTTTGAAAAGGCAGGAGAGAGGATTGACAAGGCATTTAACGACATTAATGAAGTATGTAGATGCTCGAAAATACTACTAACCTGAGCCAGAGGGACCAGGTTCCTTGGCATTTGATATTGCTTAAGTCGAGAAATGCAACGTTTCTGATTCTTGTATTGTCCTGATATTGTCATGTAAGCACACCTATTATCTCAACATAGCCAATCATTGAGGACATGTAAGTGATTTTGGACAATCTCAGTTCTAGCTGGTTTCTCCCAGGATGCCTTCTGTTTGATGCTTCAAGAAGGATGTAAGCACTATAATTCTTCATCTTTCATAACTTCAGATGACTTGACCTTTCCTTCACATTTTCCTTTAGAAGAGACTGTTCCATATTGTTGTGACTACTGCTACTTATGTGCTCAATTTGCTATGGATCGGAGCAACACTCCAAGTGGTAGCAAATTCATTTCAGCTCCAAACAGGATAAGTTTAAGCCATCTACTTTGAAGTCGTTTTCAGAGGAGAATGATAGGAACCAAGTCCTTTCCCTTTAAAGATGTTTCTAAATCCTCTTAATTATCAACTAGAGAAACTCTATTTTGAGCCTTGATAGACATCAGAGGTCTCAGTACCCTTCATCCAGAGCATTGAATACGTTTGAATTAATCAGCAGAGATCTTTTCTTTTTTAATGACCAAGAGTTGTCACTTTCTTAGATTTAACTCCCTGAGTACTAGATCCCTTGAAGAAGTTGATTTAACTAAAAAAATACCTAGTTATCTTTGTACTAAGTGACAATGCTTTTGACATTTTCATTTACAACACCGAGAAGGATCAAGTATCCATTTGAGGAAGATCTTAGGATTAACTTCCCATCAGTTGATAGTTTCCTCTCACTTGTAGCTAAATCCTTCAGTCTTGGTGCACAATTTCACAGAGGAGTGTCTTGCAGTTTTGCTCATATAAAAAATGTCTCATTTTCTTCATTCTTAACACTGACACACTCTTGTGTTTTAAGGCTTTGAGTGAGAGACTATCCATTTCTTCGGTCTTATACTACGAGCAGTAAGCGTTTCCACTACCCTCTCTCACTCCAGCCTTTTCCTTAGATCACTTGTTGACCCTAGGAACCAAAATCAGTTTGGGTCCCAAGTAATAATAGAATGGATAAACTTGATCTTTGTTTACCCATCGTTGCCACTTACCCTTCTTCTTCCAGGGACCAGGTCCCTTGTCTCTTGGTTTGTTTACTCGAGCTGTTTAGCCCGAGCTCTTGCTTTGCCCCATGTCTCATAATAACCAGTGTAGTCAGAATGAAAATAACTCCAGTTTTTTTACCCAGATCTACATTTGCCTTGAGTATTGTGTGAAATTTTGGCTCTTTCTGCACAAATGCTCTGTGTAACACCCCGTATCGTTAGAGTTCTAGTGGAAAAACTGAAGGTTTGAACGTTTTCCGAAAATGGTTGATAGGCCTACTTCGGGCAGCCATAACTCCTTGATTAGTTGGGAATTTGGGAAAGTGCCCTTAATTAAAGTTGTAATACGTAGAAATACCTTTCTAACTATATAAGGACCAGGCCAATCAGAGATCGGAGCAAGAAGATATGATCGTCTCAATATGGCTAATACTAAGACACTTAAAATTCTATAGAATCGGCTAAGTTTTCGATACGTCTGCCTTCCAGTCGAATTTCGTAATAATCGGTTGGGAATTTGAGGAAACTTAAAACATGAAAGTTGTATCCCTTTGAAATAGCTTTCCCACGGTATATTGTGGAGCCCAAACAGAGCTCTGTACAAGAAGTTATGACCATTTTACAGAACACTGCATAGAACCGACACACGTCGCTTTTTCAGGCGCGTGAGGGTGCGTGCGATGGCCCCACATCGCGGGCCGATCGCGCAACTCTGAGTATCGACCTGAAGAATATCGCACGATCGCGTGCATCACGGACCCATCGCATAACAGGTCGGGTTTCGGGTTAAAAGTCGGGATTTCGCGTTTTAAGCTATATTTAACCTTGGGGTTTATTTTCCTAACACCCCTAGTCACGAAAAATCACCCTAAAGTTAGAGGGAAAAAAGTCTCAAGCCTCAAGAACCCTACAAGGTAAGTTTTATCATGATTCTAGGTTGAATTCAAGTCCCTAATCTCTTTCTAACTTGAGTAAACCCTTCTAATCAATAGAGTTGTGAGTGGAACATTATTGTTGGGCGTGGAAACCCCAGAATCAAGAGGATTGAACGTCAAAAAGGTAATGTTTCTACAATCTAATCATTCATAATAGTGAATTGATGAGTTCTTGGGAGAATAGTAAATGGGTTTAGTAAAGAGAATTACACGAACTATAGTAGGGTTTTGAATTGTTGACTTGAGATTGTTATAATAATATGGGTGATGGAGAATGATGTTAATTACATCTAATTGAGATTGTAGAATCACCTAGAAGTAGTAGAATGGGAATTGGGTGAAGAAACACCATTAATGGAGATTGTGGAGCTTTATGCCCACTAAGTGTTTGATAAAATGCTTAGATAACCAAAGCATGAATATTGTTGCTAATATAAAATCCCTTTGACTTGTATTGATATAGATCAAAGTTGAAAGGGTTGACGAACATTGTATTACGCTCAAAGGTTGGAATTAAGGTATGTGAGGCTAACTATCTACGTTAGGGAATATTCATGATTCTCCCTACGCCTCATTCTTCATACTTGTCAGCAATTTGACTCAGAATATAGTTTAGCCCTAGTTTCATGATATGATATAGAACTGTTATCTTCTAGGGTTGCAGTTACAGAATTTGTTCATGGTTGTCACTTTGAACATCATGAACTCAGCACGTAATCTTTATAGACTTATGCATTGTTATCACATGAGTCTTAGTCAGTGTATAACCCGTTATTTGCATGAGTCCCATAATCAGAAACAGTTATCATGCTATCAACTATAGCCAGTCTCAGTCTTGTAAATTGTTAATGTTGAACACCTGTATATGTATTTTTGGGCCCTAGGCCACAGTTTATGCATACGTATTGCTTGGGCCTGAGGCCACAGTTTTTGTGCACATTATTTGGGCCCTAAGCCACAGTTATATTTTACAGTCTTACAGGTGATTCTTCATCCAGAACAGGGAGTACTTCAGCTTCTTACTTTCCTGTTTAGTTCAGTTTCAGTTTCAGTATTTTATTGCTTCAGTGGCTTTACATACCAGTACAATTCAAATGTCCCGATGTCCCTTTTTATTGCTTGGGGGCCTGCATCTTGCGATGCAGGTAACGACATACAGGTTGACGATCCAGCTACTTAGGAGTGTTCGTATCAGCTACTGTGGTGAGCCCCAGTTTCCTTCGGGGCGATATCAGTCATGCAGTTCTCACAGCTTTCTCGACAATTACCTTTTTGTATTCATTAGAGGCTTCATAGACACAGTTCAGACAATCAGATATTTGTTATGTTAGCCTTGTAGACAGTTATACTCAGTCGTTCTGTTGTTTTGGTTTAGCCACGTTGGCTACTGTCAGATATGTTTAGATTGTCTAAGTATTTCCGCATTATGATATTTTAGTCAGACGTTTAGTTAATCAGCATGTGTTAGTTTTATTTTATAAATTAGTTATGTTTTGGTATCACATGTTGATTCAGTCAGCCAGTTGGTTCGCTCGGTCACATGCAGTCAGGCACCGGGTGCCGTGTTACGTCCAGGCCCAGGTTCGGGGCGTGACACTCTGTTTCACATCATAACTAGCACAGACTGGGGTAGCTTCACCAAAAGGCCATGTCCAAAGATATGACATCTTAAGAGTTTTTTTTCTACTTTACCTTCTCCTGAAGTAGCTTTTTCTTTGCAAGCTCAGCAGTGAGATTTGCCTCGGCCTTTTCAAGTTCTTTCTCAATCCTAAAGTGAATCTCACAAATCTCCTATTTTATTCGAGGAGAAATGTTTGTTGACTTCTTCAATTGATGGGTTTTCAAGGCATTTTCTCTTGTCTCTCCCTTAACTTGTTTCTTTGGATTCACTGTGGACATAGTTCTGTTGTTTTTATTTTGCTTGAATACATCTTCCCAGTCAAGATATATACTGATCAAGAGATCTGCAAGAGATATCAAACTTTTCTGAGAGTAGCAATCCAGATCCTTTTGAGTATCACCAAAAATTACCTTTTTGTCAGGAATCTGGTCTTTCTTTTTTACTTCTTCATTTCCATTTTCAGCAACAGATCTTGCCTTGAGTGTAAATGTAGATTTAAGTTCATTGTCAACACTCATCATCAATGTATCATCTTGTTCATCTTTAGATATGCTGAACAAGTCTTTTCTGGCCGTCATGTCTTGTTTCACAAGGCAGTCAGCATCATTTCGTCTGTTGGCATTGTTGACAGGGACCTGGTTCCATGCAGTTGTATCTTCATTGTGATTTTTATAAAGATTTTGTATATGAGATGAACATTTCTCTGAGAGATGCTCAAGCTTTACGCACTTATGGCAACAATTATTTTCTTTGCAGTTCCTGCTGGATCTTCTTTTCTTTGGGATCCCACTATTTCTTTGAGCCATATCTTGAAATCTTTGATTGAAAAACTCCATGTCGATGTCGTCACTTCCTCAGTCATCTTTCTTTGACTCTCTTTTCTCAAGATATTGAATAGGCTCGCTGCCCTTCATTTCTATAACCCCTTGCACTCTTGCCTTCCACCACTTATAATATTCTCCATTGAATCTTGGTGGTTTTGTGCTAGATTCTTTCTTTTCTAGGTTTAAAGAACAGTCATGAAGAAGATCCTTTCTAGGTGTTAACTTTTTAGAAAGCATCCACTCTGATACCAATTGATAGAACCTATGGGTTCACAAATTGCTAGTTCACAACCTGAAAGTTTGCCAAAACAATCTAGGGGACCTGGTCCCTGAACTGTTTCACAGATAATAATGGAAAGTAAATAAGCCAAGATATTTACGTGGAAAATTCCTTGCTCAAGGGATTAAAAATCACGACCTAGCCCAATAGGATTTCCAACTTCACTGAATAGAGCAACTTCAGATTACAACGTATTGCAATCTAGGAATTAAACTCTTACTCCCTGACCCTCAAAATACACCCATTGCAAGCACCTTTACAATAACTCTATTGCAAAGCTCCAAGTCTTGACTACCTCTAGCCAACGACTCAACTGATACTTAGCTAACTCTATCCAAGAAAACAAAGTTACAAAGATTGAAATCTGTCCTACTATGATGTTTCTTGACAAGCAGTTTAAGAATACAAATTAAGAACGTGAAACAAGACTCAACTATCTTAGAGATTTTAGACGTCTTAAGTGGCAGGAAAAACTCCCTCTGATTGTTGAGATCTTGTTCTTGTGGACACCTTGAGAAAGGTAGCCGCCACACTTGAGAGAAATATAGCTTTTTAGATTTTGTAAGTGTTAGGTCAAATGATCCCAATATGTTGTATATATATGAGACCAATATAGGGAGCATGTGAGAAATATGTGACCATGGATGGTGGCTTTCCAAAGGCTTTTAGTTTCTAGCACACATACAACTGTGCTGCTGCAATTCTGCCTGAACAGTGCAACACCTTTACAGCTGTTAAGTACCGTGCAGTACTCTCATGGGACCTGATGGGGGACCTGGTCCTTTGCCCATTTGTCAAATCATCAAAACTATGAAATGCTATAACTCATCATAAAGTTAATTCCTTAATGGACACTTATTTTGAACCAAACTAAAAAGGTTATGTGAATACTTATTTTGAACCAGAGGGAGTAACATATTATTACTCCTATAATTCATTAATAAGCTAATGAATAAGGTTTTGATAAGTACATGCACCTGCATTAACGGAGATGGCAGAGAAACTATTCCTCCTAGTGCATTTCTTATCACACGTCACAACCTAATTATTAACCAAAAAAGGCAACATGATTATGTATTTCCGCAGAAATACACTCGGTATCTAAAAAGGACAATTTTGGCATTTAAGAATATGAAAGAGGACAAAAATTATACATACGGCATATCGGTTACTTCAACCACAAAATATTTCCTTAATTAACATTGACTTTCCTAAACTACCATAGTTGTCCTCTTCAACTCCATCTATTCGACCAAAGAGGGAAAAGAAGAAGCTTGAACCTGGAAATAATCGAGCGACAAAGGGCTTGACTGAACCAAATAGAGAAACAACAAATATAATTAAGAACCAAGATAAGAAAATAGGAAGAATAGGAATGAATTCCGATTTGACCACGAAAGTTATTGTAATCCTCTTCTAATTCGCTGTTGAATGAGAAAGAAAAGAGTTCAGTATCTATATTTACATGATAAAGCACAGTACACGTGTTTTATGGAGTGAAAAACAGTACACATGTTTATAGTATGCAGTTCGTGTTTCTAGGAGAGGTAAGGTACCAATCTACCCCTAAGTAAATTAAAAAATTTCAAGAATACTGCATTTGTCCCATTTCAATGTACAATTTACGTTGCTTTTTGTACATTACATAGTGCAGTGTTTGTACGCCTTCACCGCTTATATATAATAGAAATAAAAGATCGGTCACAAAGTTGGTTTCTCCGAAGATATGTTGAGACATTTGATGCTCAACATCCAGTTGTTTCAGATAGAAATTTTGAGTTGTGTGAAATGAAAAATTAAAGGAGGTTGCGATCCAGTTAATTGAGAAGCGAACAGTAGAATTCCTACCAGTTGACTCCATAATAGGAGTTGTTGATGATGCCAAGATTATAGAAAGATATTAGAGTTGAAAAGTGCAACAAATGATTTTGAAGATTCTAGTATAGTTACTATATAATATAAGAGGGAATGTGAGGAATTTTGTAGTCCTCACAAGAGTTTCCCAAATTTTTAAAAACTTTTTAATTAATTATTTTTATGTCCTAATTTTATTTATTTAAGTAAATTTTTTATTTTTTTATTTTTAAGGTCTACTTTTCAAAAGCTATCGAACCTGGGGACTTTTGTAGTCCTCACAATAATTTCTAATTCTTTTAAAAAAAAATTAATTAATTACTTTTAGGTCCTAATCTTATTTATTTAAGTCAATTTTTTTATTTTTTATTTTTAAGGTCTACTTTTTAAAAGCTATTGAACCTTCTACCTCATTTTTCATGTTCTTTGATTTTCTGGTTCGTGCTCGATATCCGCATTTAAGCCCAATTAATCTAGATAATTAGCACTGTATCGCGCCTATTCGGAGGGAACGCTTCCTCCAAAGATTTTTTCCATATCCATGTTCGAACCCCTAATCCCTAATTAAGAGAGGAGCAGCTTCATCCGCTGCACAAGTTAAATTATGTATTTGTCTTAAAAGTTCATTAACTATGTATAGATTATTTATTTAGAACTAAATAACTTCAGAAAATTAGGATACATAAGTTATAAATGTCAAATTCTGGCTCCGCATTTGATTTGAAGTAAATAATTTTATCAAAATGGAAGTTAAAATATTAAAGCAGTGGAATGAAAATTTTGCTTTTATATAATTACCCACTTGTGGGACTACAATGGGTATATGGTTGTTGTTGTTGTACACTTGTACTAACACACATTATATTTTTTTAGTTAAAATATCTACTTTTATATCTTGAGTTTGGGCCCGGGCTTAGCATGGGCCTCACATAACTAGTATACGTAGAAACGAGGATGTCGAAAGTCGAGCAAATTTGAATATGTGTGCATCCTCATTCCGAATATTTTTCAGCATAGTGTTTGGGTTGTGACAGAGGAATCGCGCCATCCGACCTATGGAGCAGCCTAGCTTAGAAATTAAAACAAAGAATTTACATTTTAAAGTTCGCCATGCAAAAAAGACAAAAAAAACATACGTTATTTAAAGGTTAAAAAGTGCAAAATATGACATGACGTAATTGGCATATATATTTGGATTTGTACCACCGCCATGAAAGCATAACCGTTATAAACTTCAACCAAATTTGGGGAGTCAATTCATAAGTTCAAAGTGGGGGTAAAACTGATGAAGTTGGTACACACATCATGCCACGACATTAAATGCAACGCTTTACGAGAGGCAACAACAATATTTCCTTTTTAATTCGATTTTTCAGTTTTTATTTTTAGGCTAAGTTTATTTCAATATTCTTCACTAATCCGCCAAGTTACACATCATTTGAACTTGATTTAGGGTGTGTTCGGTATGAAGCAAAACACATTTTTCGAAAAATGTTTTCTAATTTTTTCATGTTCGTTTGATCAACATTTTTGAAAAACATTTTCTTTAGAAAACAAGTTCCTTAAAAATAGTGAAAATGACTTTCCTAATCAAAGTAAGAAAACAAGTCCACAATTAACATTTCACCAACCACCAAACCACACGCACCTACCCCGCCCCAACCCCCTCCCCCCAACCCTAACTTTTTTTTTTGTTTTTTAATTTTTTTTTGGGTTTTCTACACCACCCATCCCCCTCGCCCCAGGTGTTATACCCCGTATATTTATACGTCAAATTATTCGCAAGCAAATCGACTCAAGTTAAAGGCGAAATTATTTTCGGACATAAAATAGGAACCTTTAATTTTTAATTTTAATTATTATAAATTGTTTATAAATTTTATTTAGTATATAAATATTATTGGAGATTAGGAACTAATTAATTGTGATTAGATTATTGATTAATTAATAATAACGGGCTGCCACGTGGCACCAAGCAGGCTGCCACATGGCACCAATTGGTCAAGACTAGTGGCCTCAACGTGTCATTTTAGGGAGAATCATATATATGAGTGTTGATTAAAGAATCAACAACTAGTTGATTCTTTCTTTGTTGAAACTTAGAAAAAACAATTGTAACAACTTCCATGGCTGCTCGGCCAGCCATGGATGGAGGAAAAATATTTTTGTTGCATGTTTTGATTAAGTGCCAAGGTGAATTACAAGTTCAAGGA
Source organism: Lycium barbarum (assembly GCF_019175385.1). Classification (NCBI taxonomy): domain Eukaryota; kingdom Viridiplantae; phylum Streptophyta; class Magnoliopsida; order Solanales; family Solanaceae; genus Lycium; species Lycium barbarum. The sequence continues at coordinate 118,509,267 of NC_083343.1, read as the reverse complement.
GGTGATAGCAACATTGGATGTTAAATTGAGAGAGAAGAAATTGTGAAATTAGAGCAATTAAGTGTAGAAATTCCTCCGTGAAAATTAAGGTAAAATCTTCTTATTTTGTGGTATAATTGTATTAATGGTATTGTAAGAGAAGGATTAAAATTGGATTGGATGAAATTGGAAGTAAGAAATTTCATGAAATTGTGGGTTGAAAGGATTAAAAGTATGGTTTAAGTTCATATGTTGTTATTCGTATTGTGGGCGTGTTGTTGTGGTTGTGGATTCTAAATTTGGAAGAAAGAAGTGTATCACGTATCGTATACAAAGCGTGTGTTGGTTTGTTTGGAGTATAATCTTAAAACATAGCGAGTTGGATTGGAAAAGGAGTTGTTGGATTGTTAGAGTTGTTTATGGGATGAATTATAAGGGTTTTATATGCATACCTTTATTATTGTCATTGTTGGTATTTCTGTGATAACAGGAGAATAATTGGAAATTCGGGTTAGGCGAATATATAGGGGAAATGCTGCCCGATTTCCGTTAAGTCTTTAACTAATGAAAAACCCTCATCGAGAAAGTATAAGTTAAATAATGAGTTCTATAAGCGATGAGCTATGGATTTACGAACTAGAAAGTATAGTTACTAACGGTAGCGTTACTTTTATATTAAATAGGCTAAAGGGGCGACGAAGCGAACGAGATTACGAATAACCTTTAGCAGGTATGTAAAGTTAACCCTTCTTTCTTTTGGCATGATCTTTATGAAACAAACAGACGACGTATATGTATGATTTCAAAGAAGCTCCTATTCTTAGAGCCACTAGGATGGCTAATGTTCTTGACTCCCGGAAGCTATTTCATTATGTCTTGATACGCGTATATGATTCCAAAAGTTCTATTTTGATATAATCCATAGTGATATTCGAAAGGTACTTGATATGACTATTGCCTTGATTTTCAAATGATAGCTCGTTTTGATTATTCTATCGAGTCTCAGATGTGTTTTAACTTGCATATGGTTTCTCACTACTCTGCTCGTGCATGCCTCAATATATCTTTTACTGAGTCCCGGGCCAGGACACGTTTTCGTGCACAGTTTCACTGCATTGTTCACTGAGTCCCTCACTAGAGGGCCGGGACACATTATATATATATATATATATATGATATGGTGATGTGATTATGGCGCCAAGGATGACTTTATTCACCGAGTCCCTCACTAGAGGGCCGGGACACGTTATATATATATGATGATGATATGATTATGTCACCGAGTCCCATAATAGGCCGGGTATGATATATGATATTGACATGCATGATTTATGTTTCAAAAGGTAAGTGTTTTGGTATTCTGGGTGTTATCCTTGTCTCTTGTACTCCCTATTTCAGTTATGATCCTCTTTACTGTATTTCATGCTTTACATACTCAGTACATATTCCGTACTGACCCCCTTTCTTCGGGGGGTTGCGTTTCATGCCCGCAGGTACAGATAGTCGGTTTGGTGACCCTTCAGCATAGGACTTCTACTCAGCTATCTTGGAGAGCTCTGTTGTTCCGGAGTTTAGACTTTTGGTACAGATCTTATGATATATATATATATATATATATATATATATATATATGTTTATCCCGGGGTACGACGGGGCCCTGTCCCGTCATATTTCACTGTTAGTACTCTTAGAGGTCTGTAACCATGTATGTGGGTCGTGTATAAGTTCTGTTCAGCTGTGCCTATCCGATGTGCTATGATATGATGTCTGTATGCAGTGGCAGCCTTGCCGGCTTGCATATGACATGATGTTGATGTGTAGTGGCAGCCTTGTCGGCTTGCGTATCATTTTATGATTTGATCAGTTGTGACTCCTCAGGAGACAGTTATCTGAATATACATATATGATGACGTTATGAACCGTTGGAGTTCTTTTGCAAGTTTCCATATTGTTCATAGATTCAGTTTGATTATAATTTAACCGGTGCGTATACGGGTGTCCAGTTCGGGGACTAGTCATGGCCCACGGGGTTGGGTCGTGACAAAAGTGGTATCAAAGCAGTTCGTCCTCGGAGTGTCTACAGACCGTGTCTAGTAGAGTCTTGTTTATCGGTGTGTTGTGCACCACATCTATAAACAGGAAGCTACAGGACATTTAGGATGTTACCTTTCTTTCATATCTAAGATCGTGCGATAGAGCCCAGTCATAGGAAATGAAATTCCTTATACTAACCTTTGATTTCAGCTGAAGAACGACATCGACAGAAGAAAGCGACCGATGATATTGGCAGTTACAAAGTACACAGGTAAGTAACGGTGCGAAAGAGGCATGTCGGATAAGGTAAGAATAGTGAGGTATGATTAACATGTAAAGTTGAAGAATGAAAGGGGAGGTAGATAGAAAGGTATAACAGGTTGGATCGTTAAAGGATCGGGTACGTCTCGAGGTGAGATATGTGAGGTAAGTCCCGACACCTTTAAACTTTTTACTGGAAACTGGGAGCCTTGTGAGGCTATGATACGATATGATATAAATGTATATATGTTGGCCCTGTGAGGCATTGTTGGTATTTCCTGCGTGCATATTTTGGGATAGTAAGAAATACAGAGGAAACTCTGCCCAAATTTTCCCAGAAATAGAAAAAGGAAAGAATGAGATATAAGTCCATAATATGTCTTGAAAGTCGATACCGACAGGGGAAAATTTATTATGTTGGACTAAAGCTTTAAGAGATACCCTCCATGTAATCCGTAAGAGGCACCATTCTTATTTGGAAAATTTTATTTCGAAAAAGCATGTATGAGTAGCAAAAGTTTGGAATTCATTTGGACGGACCAGAATACTTTCCAACCACATTTTGCCTTAGAAAAGCTCATGTTGAAGGGTAAAAACGTCTGGTAATTAAGTTTCACTTTAGTGGAAGAGTACAAAGTATACAGCAAGTAGTTTGTGAACTAGATAGTTCATTCATGACCCCAAAAAAAAAAAAATCTCTGAGGGTAAACTATGTGAATCAAGCACTAGAAGTCCTGTGGTGCTTGTCGGATTCTAGTTTTTCTTCTGGTGGTGGTTGGAGAATGTTTCATGGTGACAGTTTCTTAGTTCTTAATCAACTAATTGGAGATGGAATTTGTGGAAGGAAAACTCAAACTTGTGGGTTGTCTAGGATCATGTATTTCATATGTTGTTGATGAAATGCTAGGATGATTCGGAAGGGCTTGTGATACTAAGGAATGATTTAGAAAGAGGTGGCAACTCTTAACAAAACATTTTATTGAGGTATCGGGTGAACCGGTAACTAGAGATAAATTACGACGAGTTTACAGTTAAAAGGAATAATAATATGATTGAGATAAAAGTATGGAGGAGGAAGAGTTGTGACAAATTATAAAGGTATTAGTAAGACAGCTTGTGAGATACTAAGGGCAAGATTGATCAGAAAGGATGAAGGGTTAAATACGCCTACTCCACAGAGTGCAATTAAAACATAGTAAGAATCGTGAATGAGGTTAAGAAGTGTTACGTTATAGGATGGATTACGAACAGGATGTAATATGAATACCATAAGGATTGTTATAGAAATAAGTAAAGCCTAGCAAGGAAGTAACTAAAAGATATGACGTGATCTATGTGATTAAAGTATTAAGGCGAGCTATAGAATGAATAAGAAAGACTTATAAAGTTCTTCTACAAGGAAAAGTTTAGAATAGAGATCAAGTGGTAAAGAAAGTGAAAGCGATCACAGGGAGAGAAGGAGTTAATAGAAGGAAGAAAAGAAGAAATCGAGTGGGATTACAGTGTAGCAATGTGTTATGACGTGTATAGCTGAGAAAATGAGTAATATAAGCGACAGAATTGTGAAAGACCGAACTAAAGGAAGATGAGCAACGGGATAGAATGAATGCCAGAAATGACTAGTATGACAAGAACAAGCAGGGATGAACATAATACATTTGGAAAATAGGAAGAGGGGTTATGCAGAAATAGTGTTTTCCGAAGGATACATGAGTAGTATGAGATTTCTCGTGCACAGGATGAAAGATGGACATGGACTAGAGAGATGAAAGGAATACTAAAGAAAGCACCCAAGATAGACGAAATTAATTGAGTACGAGTATAAAATAAAATCGGAAAATATATAGCTATGGATTTAAAGGTGCAGTAAGACGAGAAGGTGATAAGACAAGACCACTATTAAGATGAATTTGATATGATTTTGAGTAAGTTAGAAGTTAGCGTTGGGTATTCAACAAGGGTGAAAGAGCATGAGGCATAAAGGAGTACTGCGTGTATGTGACTTCACCTCGGAAATGGTGAAATCCTTAAAGGACAGGGATTGTGGGTTTGCGACAACATTGTGAATTTATTAGAAGAAACAGATGATATCTGTTGGGATAAAGATAGTGTTATAGGAAAGCTTGGGACACTTATCATAAGAATATAAGTGCTACCTAATTGAGAATCTGAAACGACTATAAGCACAAGCTAATTACTGATCAGAATGAATGGGATGTGGCTTCAGATAAATTGCTACATTAATTACATTACTCGAGTACCAACCATCAGATAAAATTTTGTACTATATATCGAGAGTTCTCATCGCCTCGTGATTGTGTTGGGGTTTCATACATGGGTAATCTAAGTTATAGGTGATATAAAGGAAGACATGGATATGGTGCAGTATACCAAATGTATTGGAAAAAAATCATAGGAATTTGAAAATTTGAAATGGGGACATAGAGTAGAATATAATAGATAATGATGTGGGTACACCCTAAAGGGGGGAAGCGGATGAGAGAAATGCAAGTGTAAGATGAAATCAACTGACATTGAAATACATTTAATGTGAAAACTTAAACTTCAAGTGAGATCCCATGTTGAAACAAGTTGGTAGGATCTGAAAGCCAGCGATAAACGGATAGAAGCCAAGATGGTATTTGAGACAGTGCTGAGAATTATTGGAAAAGATCTTGGATAATATGACACCAGAAGATGGATACCTATAAAAAGGGAGAATACGACAAGAGAATGGTAACGAATAACTTAAGAGATGTTATGAAGGATATCAATGCTATACTGGATTAGAGGTTAAGATATTGGCAATGGAGTTATTGGATAATGACATGGTGACACATAAGTAGCAAAGGAGAAGGGAAAGGAAGGGAGTATGACAAGAAAGACTACAAACGAGTTTTAGTACGGATATGCAAAGCAGAATGAACCAGGAAAAGAGAAGACTTTGATTAAGATTAGATATACTTTATACAAGTTGTACAAGAATAGTTATGCAACCTACGAATATTTGTGTGCTAAGAATGAGACCAAGTAAGTACTTGATAAGAAGGGTAAGAATTCAGTAACAACAATGCGGTTGCGATATTTTGGATACATCAAAGAAAGGTGTAAGATAGTTTGAGGCAAAACTACAGAGATATAATTAGTACTAAGGGCAAAAGCCATAATTGGGCCCCGATACCATTGAAAGGTACGAGGGAAGAATGTAAGGTAAAGCACAAAAACTAGTGAAACGACGTTAAGGTATTTTCTAGGCTGATTTGAACACCTACACATACTCGTGTAAAGATTGCAATAGGATATGTGATAGGAGAACTAAGAGAAAATTTAAGTAAAGGGGCAATAGAAGAGTTTGAGTCAAAAATAAAGAAACGACGCGAGGTAATATGCCTAAAGTATTGCTAGTTAGGTTAAGGGAAATTACGAAATGATTTAACTGAGGCAATCAGAACAAGCGGGTTACTAGTTACTGGATGACAGTAGAGTCATAATATGAGGGGACCCTAGCGTTATTCGATAGCCAACCCTAAAGATAGAGATCAAGAAGTAAAAGCAAGTGATAGTTAAATACCTTTAAAGAAAGTCAGAAAGTGACACATAATGCTGAAGATTCCAGAATGCGGACTGTAACAGCGGAGTAAAGCAAGGATATTGGAGTACGAAAATGTTACCTTCTGGGAAATTTCGTTTTACTCGTAGAACCTGCGAAGGGTCCACAGGTTACCAGAGGCATGCGATACTCCAGGAATATTAAAGCCTAATGAACCGACGAGGGACATCTGCGCGTTATAAAAATCATATTTAAAGAGTAAGAGGTAAGATGAAGGGAACGATACCTTAAGGGAATAACTATAGAAAAAAAAAGAGTCGAGTCATGACTACATACACCATGAGTACAAGTCTAAATCAATTGATGACAGTACAACTGAACAGTATGCAGATAAGAGAGACAGTAACATTTCAGCAGAAGAGCTCGCAATACAACTGACAACGGACTGTGAAGTAAAGAGGAGAGTAAAGGCAATGACGTGGAATTATTACCTCGGGAAGCAACAGCAAGAGGAGATATCACAAGAATAACTATGTAGAGGCCTGGAATGCGTTATAATGAATCATAGCGAATCGACCAATGGAAGGGGTATGTGAAGGGCATAATTAAATAAGAGAACACTTGAGGAAGTATTGGGAATTCAGGATTAATTTAACATTCGAGGACGAATGTTATAAAGGGGGGAAGGATCTTATACCCCGTATATTTATACGTCGAATTATTCGCAAGCAAATCGACTCAAGTTAAAGGCGGAATTATTTTCGGACATAAAATAGGAACCTTTAATTTTTAATTTTAATTATTACAAATTGTTTATAAATTTTATTTAGTATAGAAATATTATTGGAGATTAGGAACTAATTAATTGTGATTAGATTATTGATTAACTAAAATTAATTTAATTATTGAAAGCGGGCCCACCCGAAAAAAATAATAATAACGGGCTGCCACGTGGCACCAAGTAGGCGGCCACGTGGCACCAATTGGTCAAGACTAGTGGCCTCAACGTGTCATTTTAGGGAGAATCATATATATGAGTGTTGATTAAAGAATCAACAACTAGTTCATTCTTTCTTTGTTGAAACTTAGAAAAACAAATTGTAACAACTTCCATGGCTACTCGGCCAGCCATGGATGGAGGAAAAATATTTTTGTTGCATGTTTTGATTAAGTGCCAAGGTGAATTACAAGTTCAAGGAGGTGATAGCAACATTGGATGTTAAATTGAGGAAGAAGAAATTGTGAAATTGGAGCAATTAAGTGTAGAAATTTCTCCGTGAAAATTAAGGTAAGATTTTCTTATTTTGTGGTATAATTGTATTAATGGTATTGTAAGAGAAGGATTAAAATTGGATTGGATGAAATTGGAAGTAAGAAATTTCATGAAAATGTTGTTATATGAAATTGTGGGTTGAAAGGATTAAAAGTATGGTTTAAGTTCATATGTTGTTATTCGTATTGTGGGTGTGTTGTTGTGGTTGTGGATTCTAAATTTGGAAGAAAGAAGTGTATAACGTATCGTATACAAAGCGTGTGTTGGTTTGTTTGGAGTATAATCTTAAAACATAGCGAGTTGGATTGGAAAAGGGGTTGTTGGATTGTTAGAGTTGTTTATGGGATGAATTATAAGGGTTTTATATGCATACCTTTATTATTGTCATTGTTGGTATTTCTGTGATAACAGGAGAATAATTGGAAATTCGGGTTAGGCGAATATATAGGGGAAATGCTGCCCGATTTCCGTTAAGTCTTTAACTAATGAAAAACCCTCATCGAGAAAGTATAAGATAAAGAATGAGTTCTATAAGCGATGAGCTATGGATTTACGAACCTGAAAGTATAGTTACTAACGGTAGCGTTAATTTTATATTAAATAGGCTAAAGGGGCGACGAAGCGAACGAGATTACGAATAACCTTCAGCAGGTATGTAAAGTTAACCCTTCTTTCTTTTGGCATGATCTTTATGAAACAAACAGACGACGTATATGTATGATTTCAAAGAAGCTCTTATTGTTAGAGCCACTAGGATGGCTAATGTTCTTGACTCCCAGAAGCTATTTCATTATGTCTTGATACGCGTATATGATTCCAAAAGTTCTATTTTGATATAATCCATAGTGATATTCGAAAGGTACTTGATATGACTATTGCCTTGATTTTCAAATGATTTCTCGTTTTGATTATTCTATCGAGTCTCAGATGTGTTTTAACTTGCATATGGTTTCTCACTACTCTGCTCGTGCATGCCTCAATATATCTTTCACTGAGTCCCGGGCCAGGACACGTTTTCGTGCACAGTTTCACTGCATTGTTCACTGAGTCCCTCACTAGAGGGCTGGGACACGTTATATATATATATATATATATATATATATATATATATATATGATGTGATGATATGATGATATGATGATATGATGATATGGTGATGTGATTATGGCTCCAAGGATGACTTTATTCACCGAGTCCCTCACTAGAGGGCCGGGACACGTTATATATATATGATGATGATATGATTATGTCACCGAGTCCCATAATGGGCCGGGTATGATATATGATATTGACATGCATGATTTATGTTTTAAAAGGCAAGTGTTTTAGTATTCTGGGTGTTATCCTTGTCTCTTGTACTCCCTATTTCAGTTATGATCCTCTTTACTGTATTTCATGCTTTATATACTCAGTACATATTCCGTACTGACCCTCTTTCTTCGGGGGGCTGCGTTTCATGCCCGCAGGTACATATAGTCGGTTTGGTGACCCTTCAGCATAGGACTTCTACTCAGCTATCTTGGAGAGCTCTGTTGTTCCGGAGTTTAGACTTTTGGTACAGATCTTATGATATATATATATATATGTATGTATGTTTATCCCGGGGTATGACGGGGCCCTGTCCCGTCATATTTCACTGTTAGTACTCTTAGAGGTCTGTAGGCATGTATGTGGGTTGTGTATAAGTTCTGTTCAGCTGTGCCTATCGGATGTGCTATGATATGATGTCCGTCTGTAGTGGCAGCCTTGTCGGCTTGCATATGACATGATGTTGATGTGTAGTGGCAGCCTTGTCGGCTTGCGTATCATTTTATGATTTGATCAGTTGTGACTCCTCAGGAGACAGTTATCTGAATATACATATATGATGACGTTATGAACCGTTGGAGTTCTTTTGCAAGTTTCCATATTATTCATAGATTCAGTTTGATTATAATTTAATAGGTTCGTATACGGGTGTCCAGTTCGGGCACTAGTCATGGCCCACGGGGTTGGGTCGTGACACTAGGTCTTGTGGGACCACCCATCCCCCTTCCAAAAAGTTTTGAAATTTCTTTTGTTTAGGTCTTACACCACTCCTAAAAAAAGTTTTGAATTTTTTTTAATTTTCCACAATCCCCACCCTACCCCTCCGCCCCCCTCCCCCTCCCCCCCCCCCCCCCCCCCCCCAAAAAAAAATTATTTTTTTATAAAAGAAAAATTTTTGACAAGTTTTTTTTTTGTTATTTCGGTTTTCTACGATACCCACCCCCCTTCCCGCCCCAACACCCCCACCCCCTCCAAAAAAAAGTAACTTTTAAAAAAAAGGTTTTTTTTTTTTTAATTTTGGTTTTCTACAACACCCTGCTCCACCACCCCCTCAAAAAAATAGTGGTTTTTTTTTTAAAAAAAATTGAATTTGTTTTTGTTTTTTAATTTTCTACACCCACCCCATCCCTCCACCCTTGGCCTGGCACCCCCTCCAAAAAAAATAATTTTTTTTAAAAGAAAAAGTTTTGACAAGGTTGTTTTTTTTTTGTTTTTTTTTGGTTTTCTACGACACCCACCCTACCCCCCCTCCCGCGCCAACACCACCCCCTCCAAAAAAAAGTAACTTTAAAAGAAAAAAGGTTTTGAAAAGGTTTTTTTATTTTGATTTTCTATGACACCCCACCCCACCCAATTTTTTTTTTAAAAAAAGAGTTTTGAATTTTTGTTTTCTTTTTTGATTTTCTGCACCACCCCCCGCACCTCTTAACCCCTTCCCAAATTTTCTACTTCATATTTAATTTTACCTTTATACAAGTTTTATAAAAATGAAAAGTTTGCGTGGTTAATTTTGGTGTGGGGGTGGGTTACGTTGTAGTTGGGGGTGGGGGTGGATAAGAAAAAATTTCCCATTTTTTATAAAAGTAAAATAAAATATGTGAAATAGAAAATTTGGGAGGGAATGGGTGGGTGGGTGGGAGTAGAGGCAGATTCAGGATTTGATGCTAGTGGGTTCCAACTCATTTCAATTTAAAAAATATAAAGAGGCAAAACAAAAACCTATAGGTGACCAAGCATTCGAACGCTTGACCAAAGCTTAATGGATTCCAAGACACAAAGCTTTAAGAGTTCCTTCTTTGCCACTGAACCAACAACACAGTTTATTAATGAATTCTCAAATTGTATTTCTTATATATTTACTGAATTTTTCATTACAAATATATGATACGCACAAATACATGGGGGTTCCCGAGAACCCCCATATAATATGCTAAATCCGCCCCTGGGTGAGAGGGTTGAATAGAGCGGTTGTGTGCAGTAGGTGGTGGTGTGGGGTAGGGGTAGGTGAAGATGAAGTGCGTTAATGAGAGGGTGGTGGTTGGGTGGGTGTGGGATTTGGTTTGGGGATGGGTGGTAGGGGTAGGGTGTTGTGGGGTGGTAGGGCTAGGGTGGGGTTGGTGGGGCATGAGTCGTATTTTTCAAAAAAGGTTTTCTACCAACCAACTGAACATGAGAAAATAAGTAAGAAATTCACTTACTTTTCACTATCCAACCGAATATGAGAAAATAAGTAGAAATTCACTTATTTTCCAAGAACACATTTTTCAGAAAAACATTTTCCTCCATACCGATCACACCCTTAATTTGGATATATTGAAGGAAGTGTTGCAGTTGAAAAATGATCAAAAAAAGCCAAAATGGAGCGCGAACACAGTTCACGTTCGTGTCTATGGGACTAAAATGCTCAAAATTGCAGTTCTGGAGAGTGTAATGTAAGCGTGGCCATGACTTTGTTTTAGCCACTTCCAGTTGGTATTGTGGAAAATAATGAATGTGTTCGTCTCTTCTGTATAACGATTTTGAAAATTTGACGCAACATTTCTGTAACACAAAATAAGAAAATAAAATTTTCAAACAAAATTAAAAAGAAAATATAAAACATCAAATTTATCTCCTTAATTTCCCTCTAATCGTTGCTTTAAATGTGCAATAATTTTTGTTTTTCAATTTTCACTTTGATTATTTTATATTATTGTTTTTAGATTCTCTTAATTTGTACTAACTAGATGTTGATGCCCGTGCGAATAGGCCTAATATGAGCTAACGACAAACATAATATTAGTATGACAACATTTTCGTTCGAAGAAGTATGTACAGGAAATTATTTGGTTTCATTTCATCTCAAAGTTTTTGTTCCGTTGAAATCTTTACATTCTACTGGTCCTAACTTAGTAGTATAATTAAATAAAGTAACAACACTTATTATTTTTTCATTATGAGAACATTCATTTCTTAAGTTGTAAAGCACTAAGAATCTAACATTCTATCTGTGTTTTACTATCGCTTAATGCTATAAATTTATTAGGTTTGCAAAGATATATATTTGCTTCTTAGATTGAATTGTCTTTTATACAACAACTGTGAATCATTATACATTATTCTCCTGAAGATCAATCATTTCTTATTTACCATTCACAAATAAAAATTAGAAAGTTCAGCGCGTAATTCAAATGCGTAATGACAGATAGCAGAAAAGTCATTAGCATGATCCAATGTTTGCTTTCGTTCTTCTTTCATAATTACAATGATATATTGTTAATAAGTAATTTTATCATTTATATCAATTTAGTAAAAATATTATTGTGTAGTCTCACATCATAAATGTATTTTCTTTCAAATTTAATTTAAATTCTACTAAAGTTTATGTTATATAGTTACACATCAAATTATTTTTTTGACCCATATATTTCTCTTTTATTTCAAAATTTGTTCTTATTAATGTTAATTGGTTATATAATTTCTGAAATTGCAATTATTTTATTCATTATTTTGTCAGCTTTTTAAAATAAAAATTCGCTTGAATCTTTTTACTTATATTACTAATAAGTTGTATGTTCAAAACACGATTAATATAACACTGTAGTTTGTGCTCCGTATCCAAAACTTTATTATATTAGTGTTTGCTACTAATACAAAGTTTTCAAAAATTTATTAATACTTTTTAAAAGAGAAGACTTGTTTAAAAGGAAACTATTTTCCTCTCTTTGAGACAAAACAATAGCAATATTTAAGCATCTTTGATAACTTGAATTTTAATTTGATTAATTTAAAGGTGTAAAATATTTTATTGTTAATTTATGTAGATTGGACCTAACAATACTTTTTATTTTTTATCAAATTTTGATTAGGATAATTCTAAAATTAAATCAAATTTACATTAGTTCAAATTAGTAAATTAATTTTACATGTTTAAAACGAAACAAAGTAGAAATTTGATTTTCTATTTAAACGAAGAACTACTATTTTTTAATTTTTGGTGAATATTTTTGGTTTAGCTCATTTTACTTGTCGTGTTGTCTTTTGCACATTTTTTTTAAGGAAACGTCAATTAGAATTATAATTTGACTAATTTACCTTATTTATTATTTGATCTCCATTTAATATTTTTTTTTATTTTACGACATTAATCTCTTTTCAAATTTTTTAGAGTAAGAATAAAAATGAAAAAGTAATTAAATTATTCTTATTTTAAAATATAAATATTCTAAGTATATTTATTTAATAAACATAACAAATAAATGACATGGTGGGATAGCAAATACAACAGTTAAATATCTAGATTAGATCTCAGGCTAATATAAGAAAAGAAAGGAAATTGTATGGTTTGGCTACTTAACCTTTTGAAGAAAAACAATAATATGGTGTCCACGTTTTTGTTGTACAATGTTTTCCTTTGTTCCCACTAATGGGTTGATACGCATATGACAATGAATCCATCATTATTAACTTAATGAGGATACTTTAGGAATTACATGGATATTGCTTGATTTTTTAATACGGGGTCCACTTTTTTTTTTTTTTTTTTACATGAGTTGGAGGTGGATGACGATACCACCTCCAAACTCATGCTTCTATATAAGTTAAATGTTCTCCCACAAGAACTATTGAATTCGGCTTCAAATGCTAATTTTTCCTCCAGTGAAACGCATTTAATATAAAAATATCCACTTAAAGATTTACATTATATATTGCATTCAAATTATAAAACTATCAATTAAACTTGAGAAGAAAATAAATATGAAGTTGAAAAGATATTCAAGCCAATTCCTACTCAAAAGCAGAAAGAAATAAAAGGAAATTTTTTTCTTTGTTGATTTTCAAGTGTTATTGAGATTTAGATCCTTTCTAGGAAAGGATTATACCTAGTAGTATAAATATCATTTCTGCGCTAACAATTGGTATCAGAAACCTACAGGTCGTGAGATCTAGGAGACCAGGAGATTATGGCATCTATGAAGCTTGAGGTAGTGAGTTTTAATGGGCGAAGTAATAACTTCAACATCTGGAAGATCAAGATCATGGCGTTATTACGGAGAGAAGGATCGGTCTATGCTTTGGACGACTCGTATCCCGAAAATACCAAAGAGGCTGAGAAGCAGAAGATTGAGATGGATGCGTTTAGCACAATTCAATTATCCTTATCAAACAACGTGTTATGTGAAGTCAGTACCAAGAAAACAGCTACGACTTTGTGGAAGAAACTTGAAGATCTCTACCAGAAGAAATCAGTAACAACTAGAATGTTGTTAAGACAGCGTTTACACACCTTCAAGATGAAGACAGGTACAACTTTACAGGATCATCTTGATGTTTTTAATAAATTGGCTGTGGATCTTACTCATGCTGATATTAAAGTGGGAGATGAAGAACTAGTGTGCACTCTACTGTTTTCATTATCACCGACGTACAAAGACTTAGTTAATTCAATGATGTACAGTAAGGAGATGGTCACGTTACAAATAGTAAGACATGCATTGAATTCAACTAAATTAAGAAACCATATCAACAATGGTGAGAAAGAGGACCAGGTGAGGGTTTGACGGTTAGAGATCGCTCGAGTCAAAGAGGGAGAGACAAATCAATAGCTACGTCAAAGTCTAGGAAAAGGGTGAGTAAGAAGGATGTTGAATATTGGGGTTGTCAACAAAAGGGCCACTTTGAGAGGGCCCGAATAAGAAGATTGATAAAACAACAGTCAGTCATCTATGGTTCAGGTAGCTCAGACATCTGAAGAATATTATGTGCTAACTATTTCAACAGATGACATTCAGACACACAAGTGGATTTTAGATTCAGCTTGTAGCTTTCACATGTGCTTCAAAAAAGATTGATTTACTTGCTACGAGTAGACAAGTGGGACTGTACTTATGGGTAACAATGCAGCATGTGAAATAGTAGGCATTGGTTCAGCCCGTATACGGTGTCATGACGGCATCATAAAAACATTGTATAATGTTCAACATGTTCCTGATATGAAAAAAAATCTGATCTTTCTTGGTACTCTTGATAAGCTCGGATATAAGCATACGGGTGAAGGTGGAATCTGCAAGGTGACTAAGGGTTCTCTGGTCATATTAAAGGCTAAACTGGAGGGTGGTCTTTATGTAATTATGGGCAGCACCATTCTAGGTACTGCGAATGCTGCAACCTTACAGTTATCAGATAATGACAAGGCTAAGATGTGGCATATCAGATTAGGTCACATGAGCGAGAGAGGGTTGGAAATTTTGAGCAACCGAAACCTTTTGAAAGGTAAGAAGATTAGTACACTTGATTTTTGTGAGCATTATGTCCTTGGAAAGCAGAAACGGGTCAGCTTTAGCATGGGCAAGCACAAAACTGAAGGGGTACTTGACTACATTCATTCAGATTTATGGGGTCCATCTCAGGTTCCATCCAAGGGTGGAAAGAGGTATCTTCTTACTTTCATTGATGGATTTTCACTCAAGATTTGGGTATACTTCTTAAAGCTAAAAAAGATGTCTTTGAGAATTTCAAAAACTGGAAGACATTAATTGGAAATCAATGTGAGAGAAAGATTAAGTGTCTTCGAACAAATAATAGCTTAGAGTTTTTCAATGAAGAGTTTGACAATTTCTGCAACATTCATAGTGTATTGAGACTTAGAATTGTTAGGCATACACCACAGCATAATGGAGTAGCTGAAAGGATGAACCCCACTCTTCTTGAGAAAGCACGATATATGCTCTCTAATGACAAGGTGCCTAAGGAGTTCTGGGCGGAAACAGTAAATACTCCTTGTTATGTTGTTAATCGTTCTCCAGCATCGGCGATTGACTTCAAAACTCTAAATGAGGTATGATCAGGTAAACCGTCTGTTACTCGTACTTAAGAATCTTTGGATGTCTCGCATATTATCATGTAAGTGATGGAAAACTAGAACATAGAGATCAAAAAGGTTCAGTTATGGGATATGCTGAAGGGGTAAAAGGATGTAGAATATAGAGTTTAGATCCTTTTAAGTTTGTGATCAGTAGAGATGTTACTTTTGATGAGGCCTTTATGCTTGATCCTGGAAAGACTTATATTGAGTTTGCAGGACAGAAAGTTCTTACAATAGAAACGGTGGAGGAAAATATGAAACTCACCGAACAGGAGGATCAAGTGACTCAGGTGAGTCAGTTAATAAAAAAGCTCACATAGTAGTACCTGAAGGTGAACCATACAGTATAGATACTGGAAGGGCAAATGAACTCCGAAGCCTAATCAAAATATTGTCTTCAGCCTTCGCAAGTTAATCTTGTGGCATATGCATTAGCTACTGTCGAGGAGGAAATAAATGATCTGGAACCCTCAAGCTATACAGAAGCTACTATGTGTGGTGAAGCTGATCAATGGCGTTTAGCCAAGACCGAAGAGATGGAGTCTCTGCAAGAACCAGACATGGGATTTGGTAGTCTACCAAAAGTGAAGAGAACAGTTGGCTGCAAATGGGTCTTCAGAAAAAAGGATGGTTTGCACTCGGCCTGATATTGATCAAGTAGTGAGTGTGGTAAGTTGATTCATGTATAATCCGGGTAAGATACATTAGGAAGCAATTAAGTGGATATTGAGATATCTTAAAAGTTCTTTGAATGTTAGTCTAACTTTTTGTAGGATGAGAAATGAAGGCTTCTCGGTCCTTGGTTATCTGGATTCTGATTTTGCAGGTGATCTTGAAAGAAGGAGATCAACAACGGGTTATATATTTACTCTTGCAGGTAGTGCCATAAGTTGGAAAGCAACTCTCTAGTCTATAGTTTCTTTGTCCACAATAGAAGCTGAATTTTTGGCAGCAACAGAAGCAGTAAAGGAGGATATATTGTTGAAAGGTTTGGTGTTAGAATTGAGTAGGGTTCAACATGAACCAACTCTAAAATTTGATAGCTAGAGTGTTATTAACTTGATAAAAAATCAGAGAGTTCATTGGTTTTCGAGTGTTATTCCTGCTCAAAAGCGGAAAGAAATAAAAGGAAACTTTTTTCTTTATTGGTTTTCGAGTGTTATTCGGATTTAGATCCTTTCTAGGAAAGGATTAGACCTAGTAATATAAATACATGCTATCTAGGATTTATTAAGTAGGACAGAACATAGAACCTGAGAGTATTCAATCATTTAACTTATTTTCTCCCTTGATATTAATGAAAGTGTCGGCCGTTCTTCGTGGAGTAAGATCACATCGATCCAAACCACATTAATTACTGTGTTTTTATTGTTTTCGCGCTAACAATAAATATTTTCTCTTGAGGTGTATACTCCATTATTAAGTTATCGGAAAAATGTGTTTCTTTTTCTTGAATAATGATTTTGAAAAATTAATAGCAATATTTTGGTAACGAAAGTAAAAATAATGATATTTTTTTCATTAATCAAACTTATCAGGTGAAAATGCTCTATTCGGTTTAAGAAAAAAATATCAAAGCTCTCCTTAGTCTTTATTTTAAGTGTGTAATATTTTTTCATTACACATTTGAGTAACACGTTTTTAAATGTTATCGGTTATCGCTTTTTCATTGACGACTTCTTCCCTACACCTTCAGATATAGCTTTATAAAAAGGGTAGAAGGAAGCACATTTCAATTTTAGCACAAAAAAATGAATATTAATTTGATTTGTGAAGATTTTCATTTCAAGGACAAGGATCAGATATCGCTTCATCACTATTCAAGTATTTAATATTATTATGAATAATTTATAATTTGTTAGAAATGATATAAATCTAATTTCGTTCGTTCCATTTCTTTTGGGATTTAACATGATATGTTGACAGAGGATAAAATTATCCTATTTCAAATGGATGGAAATCATTTACACCTCTTAAATTTGCTTTAAAAATCAAGCTCCCCATTTCTATAACTGATAATATTAACTTTATTAATATATTTCAATGTACGTAATATAAACTTAAATAAAAAATAAAGATACATTTTACAACAGTATCTGATAATTTTAGATTAGGAGAAAAAATGGGGAGAAAGAAGGTGGAAATGAAGAGAATCCAATAGAAAAGCTATAGGCAAGTGGCGTTTTGTAAACGAAGGTTGTACGAATTCTCAAGCCAAAGAAATCTCTGTGATGTGGATGTTGTTGTTGTCTGGAATAGGGAGGTATTTGGAAAAATAACCATCGAACCTAACAAAGCTATGTGTTAGAAAGAAAAGAAAGAAGAATTTGAAAGGTAAAAGGAGGAACAACAGAAAAATTGCAGCTGTAAATTGCTACAAGAATTTTGAAGATGAAGAAGGAGAAGGCTAGAGAAGTTTCTGAATTTTCTTTTTATTTCTCTTACTATCTCATTTGAGATAGTTTTCTATATATAAAGTGTGAGTATTACAAAACACAAAATAGGCAAAATATCTCACACTAAACTAAGTACATATGTGGCTCACTAACCACCACTCATTTTAATCCAAAAGACTAGTCTACTACAAAAACTCAAAATATCAACTACTCTTGGAGTTTCTAGAGAAATCTTAATTTCCTAACACTCCTCCTTAAGATTTTTCATTGAAACTCCTTGCAACATTCTTTGAAACTCAAACTTCTTGGTGGGAAGAGCCTTGGTTAGAATATCAGCTTCTTGTTCTTCACTGCTGCAATGCACCAGTTTAACTTCACCATTCTTTTCTGCATCTCTTAAAGCATGAAATCTGATGTTGATATGCTTTGTTCTTCCATGCTGCACCGGATTTTCAGCCATGGAAATGGCTGATTTATTGTCCACATAGATCACCGTTGGTTCTAGTGGCAACAGATCCAATTCAAACAAGATATTTCTCAACCAAATTCCTTGATTTGTAGCAGATGCAGCAGCCACATACTAGGCTTCCGTTGAAGATTGAGCTACAATATCTTGCTTCTTTGTGCTCTAAGAAAAAATGCCAGAACCAAAAGAAAATGAGTAACCAGATGTGCTTTTGTAATCATCCAAACATCCACCCCAATCGCTATCAGAATAGCCAATAAGAACTCCATTCTCCACACTTCTATACCAAATTCCATAGTCAACTGTCCCTCTAATGTACCTTAACACCCTTTTTGCAGCTCCAAAGTGTTTAGTGCTTGGACTTTGCATATATCGGGACAACAAACTACCAGCGAACATTACATATGGCCTGGAAGCTGTAAGATACAATAGGCTTCCAATAATACTTCTATAAAGTTTTGGATCTGCCCTTTCTTCACCATCATCCTTCATCAACTTTTCATTCACAACAAGTGGAGTTGCAACGGGTTTGCACTTGTCAAGCTTAAACTTTTTTAACAGATTCAAAGCATACTTCATTTGGGACAAGAAAATTCCTTCACGAGATTGAGTAATCTCCATACCGAGGAAAAACTTCATCTCTCCTAAATCAGACATCTCAAAAGGTTTTAACATTTCATTTTTAACTTCTTGAACTACAAGAGGATTTTCACCTGTGATCATCAAATCATCAACATAAACTGATATCACAATCAACTTCCCATTAGCTTGCTTTTTGAAGTACAAAGTAGGTTCATTTAGGCTTCTGTTGAAGCCTTGAGACAACAAATGAGTATCCAGCCTACTATACCAAGCTCTTGGAGCTTGTTTAAGACCATAGAGCGCCTTTTTAAGCTTATACACCTTATCTTCTTCACCTGCAACTGTAAAACCTTCAGGTTGTTCAACATGAATGTCTTCTTCAAGCAATCCATTGAGAAATGCAGATTTGACATCCAAATGAAAGATTTTCCACTTGTAGTGTGCTGCAAGAGCGAGTAGAAATCTTACTGTCTCATGCCTTGCAACAGGAGCAAACGTATCTCCAAAATCTACTCCAGGCTGCTGAGAATAGCCTTTAACTACAAGTCTATCTTTATGCTTGAAAATGGAGCCATCTACATTGAACTTTGTTCTATAAACCCATCTAACACCGATAACGTTCTTCTATTTTGGCCTTTCAACCAACACCCAAGTGTCATTTTTATTGATCATGGAAAGCTCTTCCTCCATTGCAGAAATTCAAACTTCTTGACTTGCTACTTCTTCATAGGAGGACGGTTCAACAAGAGCAAAATTGCATTGCTCATATACTTCAGCTAGTGACCTGGTCTTCAAAACGGGAGAATCTGTAGTCAATTCAACATTTGAATTGTGTTTTGTTCCATCAATAGGACTAAAGGTACTATCACTCTTGTGCGGATTTGGAGTTGCAACTGAAGTACTCCCACCTTGATTCTTTACAACCATATCTCGATCCCAATCATAGTAGCTGGACTCGTCCACTACAAGATCTCTACTGACGAACACCTTCTTGCTACTAACATTGTACACTCTATACCCTTTTGCAACTGTGCTAAAGCCCAACAGAATGCAAAATTCTACCTTGCTATCTAATTTGCCTCTTTTAGCATCAGGAGCATGTGCATAGCACACCGAACCAAATACCTTCAAGTGTCTTGCAGACGGCTTTATACCCCTCCACGCTTCAAAAGGCGTCATGCCGTGGACTGCTCTAGTTGGCAATCTATTTAGCAAATAGACTGTGATATTGACTGCTTCGGCCCAAAAATATTTAGGCATCTTTTGTTTTTTGCCAACATGCATCTTGCTATCTCCATCACCGTTCTATTCTTTCTCTCAGAAACCCTATTCTGTTCTGGAGTGTAGCTAACAGTGAACTGTTGTTGAATGCCTAAATCTTTGCAATAGTAGATGAATTGATATGAAGTATAGTTAGTTCCATTATCTGACCTTATATACTTCAACCTGCAGCCACTCTCCCTTTCTACCATAGCCTTGAATTCTTTGAAAATAGAAAACACTTGAGATTTGCTGCTAAGAAAGTAAACCCATGTCATTCTAGTTAGATCATCCACAAAGAGAATAAAGTATTTGTTTCCACTAAAAGAAGTCGTCCTCATTGGTCCACATAAATCTGTATGAACCAACTCTAGCTTTTCCTTAGCCCTTCAAAGACTTCCTTTAGGAAAGGATTGTCTATGCATTTTACCGAATTGACATGACTCACAAACATCTCTGCACATGTCAATTTTTGGTATATAAAGCACCATGCCCTTCAATTGCATATACACCAGTGAACCAAGGTTGTAATGACCAAACCTTTTGTGCCAAAGCCAAGTGTCATTCAATTCAACATTAAAAGAGCAAGTAACAATAGAATAGCATGAAATTGAAAAGGCATTGTCAATCATGCTAATTTTAGCTACTTCACATCCTTTAGGATCATAAATGATACATTTTTTATTCTTGAAATTAAGAGAATAATTTTTATGAAGCAATTGAGCAACGCTCAACTAGTTTTGAGTCAAGCTTGGCACATAAAGAACATCTTTAATGATTTTCATACCTTTGTCAGTAGAAAATTTTACTGACCCTCTACCTTGAGCTTGCACCAATGCAACATTTCCAAGCCTCACTTTAGTTATGTCGGTTCTATCGAAGGTAACAAACAAATTTTCATCAATCGCCATGTGCCTTGTGCATGCGCTGTCAACATACCAGTTACATCCATCAACATGTGATGTGTGCGAGGAAATGAAAACCTCCTCCTCTGATTTTTCAACTTGGTGATCATCCACAAAATTTGCTCGTTGGGAAGATTGACCACTTTGATTTTGCTTTTGCCTGCAATTTCTCTCGATGTGCCCATACCTTTTACAATATCTACATTGAACTGGGGGCCCTTTTTGGCTTCTGCCAACAATTCTTCTCTAAGTGGTTTGTCTTCTTACAAATACCACAAGGTGGAAATTTTCCTTTTCTTGACGAATCACCTTGGTTTTCACCATATTTTACCTCTCTAGAGTTATCTAAGGAGGATTTTCTGGCTTCCTTCCGCTGCTTGAATTTATGCCTTACTTGGAAGGCATCTTCTACTATCCCTTCACTTCTCATAGTTACCCTTTGCTTTTGGACTTGCAATTTGGAGATCAATTCAACTATTGTAAGAGTAGTCAAGTCACAAAACTCTTCAATAACTGAGATTTTTTATTCAAACTTATCTAGAAGGCTAACCAAGATTTATTCTACAACTTTCTGATCTGGGAAGTCTTCACCAAGTATCCGTACCTGGTTCACAATCTCCATTAGCTTGGAAGAGTATTCTTTCACACTATCTGAGTCCTTCATCTTCAAAATCTCAAACTCCCTCTTCAAAGTTAAAACCCTAGCAGACTTTACTCTGTTATTGCCTTCAAACTCCTCCTTTAACTTATCCCAGGCCTCTTTAGCTGTTTCACAAGCCATAATTCTTGTAAACATCACTTCTGTAAGACCTGGATGTATGCAAGTGAGAGCTCTTGGAGATCTAGTCACCAACTCATCATACTTTTAATTTTCATTGAGAGTTTCATTAACTCTCAGAGGTTGGACAACAGGTTCTCTCCTCTCAACAACTTCCCAGAAGTTGAGAGCCTTTAGATAATCCATCATCTTGATGGCCCAAATGTGATAATTCTCGCCGGTAAAAATCGGGAGGACCCGTTGTTGGCTGATTTTCAGGTGCCATGAGTTTACCCAGCAAATAAATCCAAGAAAACCCAGGAATAAGATAAGCCAAGTAACAAGATTTGATTCAGATCCCTTAGGAAATAAGCTCGGATACCATGTTAGAAAGAAGAGAAAGAAGAATTTGAAAGGTAAAAGGAGGAACAACAGAAAAATTGCAGCTGTAAATTGCTACAAGAATTTTAAAGATGAAGAAGGAGAAGGCTAGAGAAGTTTCTGAATTTTCTTTTTATTTCTCTTACTATCTCATTTGAGATGGTTTTCTATATATAAAGTGTGAGTATTACAAAACACAAAATAAGCAAAATATCTCACACTAAACTAAGTACATATGTGGCTCACTAACCACCACTCATTTTAGCCCAAAAGACTAGTCTACTACAAAACTCAAAATATCAACTACTTTTGGAGTTTCTAGAGAAATCTTAATTTCCTAACACTATGGAAGAAATTTTTATGCTAGAACACGCCATTGAAGGAAGATCACAGTCTCAAGCTGAAAAGAATAAAATCATGCAATTGAAAATGGAGATTCAGCAGTTAGCTAAGTCTAAAGAAACATCATGGAGATAGAAATCAAGGTACTTTGGTTTAACAGAGATTGACAAAAGGATTGCCAGTTCTCATAGGAAACACAATTATATTGACAGGCTACGGGTGGGGGAAGTATCATCGAAGACAAGGAGCAAGTAAAATGAGCTATTATTGACTTCTATCAGGAGTTATATTCTGAGGATGAAGTTTGGAGACCTACAACAACCTTTAAAGGCTTGGGATGTCTGAACCGAGATGAAAGGGATGCTTTTAAACAGTGTTTTGAAGAATAAGAAGTGTTGAATACAATAAACTCATGTGCCCCAGACAAAAGTTCAAGACCAAATGATTTTACATTGGCTTTCTATGAGAAGTGTCGGGATATTGTTAAACAAGATCTTATAGGAACCTTTTTCCAGTCCCACAACAACTTCCACATGGTAAAATCCTTGAATGCTTCATTTATTATCTTTATCCCTAAAGAAAGGTGCAATAGAGCTCAGAGACTTTATGCCTATCAGTCTTATTACTAGTCTCTATAAGTTAGTAGCAGAGGTGTTAACAATTAGATTGAAGAAGGTGATACGGAGATTAGTCTCAGGTTATCAAAATGCATAAAAGGTAGGCAGATCATTAATGCAACCGTTATAGCAAATGAATTCTAGATTAGAGGCAAAAGTGATGTTCGTGGTCTCCTATTCAAGCTGGACATAGTGAAGGTCTTTGACAAACTCAACTGGCAGTATCTTACCTCTATTCTAAGGCAAGCGGGGTTTGGTGAGATTGGTAGATCAAATGAATTAAATTCAACTTCACTGGAGCGAGAAATACTCTGATTCCTTTATGAGAGAATAAGGCTAGGAGATCCTCCATTCCCCTTCCTCTTCATCCTGGCCATAGAGTCTTAGTAGCATGCTGGAAAAAGCTAAGCAATTACAGTGGCTTGAAGGCTTTGATGTGGCTAGGAGCTCGGATCTAACAGTTCTTATATTTTGTCTCCTATTTGTTGATGAAACCCTTATTTTCTGTGGCACTGAGAAGCCAAAAGTAAAATATCTCAACCTCACCCTTTGAAGCCTTCTCTGGCTCCACATTAACATGTCCAAAAGCATTATTTACCCTGTTATTATGGTTGCAAACTTTGGGGAGTTGGCTGGTATCATGCATTATAGCACTGGTACATTCCCCACCACTTATCTAAGCTTCCCATTAGGTGCTAGAGACATCAACAAAAATTGTTTTCTTGGCAATAATTGTACCTCAGACTTAGCATCGTCACAATCAACATACCAAGTGTAATCCCACAAGTGGAGTGTGGGAAAGGTAGGATGTACGCATACCTTTCTCCTAACTTTGTGGGGGTACAGAGGTTGTTTCTAAAGGACCATTGGCTCAAAAGAAATGGTTATAATCAACACACAAGTACGACAAATCCTTTTAACACAATTTTCTTTACTCAAGAATAACTAGTCTTAGGTATACCAAAATGTCCCATCAGATTCCCACTGCATGCCCTCCTTATCCAAAACAAATCCCCACTATGTGCCTTTCTAATGAGTAACTCTCTCCAAGAAGATTGAAGCACCTACACTTTACCATATCGAAGCAAATAACCAATAATCTTAGAAAGCCTTCTTTGTTCGCCAACCTTCGCTATCTCTCTTTCTTTTTTTACAATCTTATCATGATAGCGGTAACTATCATCAAGCCTACTTACATTCTTATATGCCTCAACTTTCTCTCATTTGGCGTAGTGCTCTCCCAAATCGACATCATTAGGACTTACATTCTTATATGCCTCAACTTGCTCACATTTGGTGTAGTGCTCCCCCAATTCAACATCATTAGGATAAAGTTCCGTCAAACTCTCAGATCCACAACCTTTCAGTGAAAACAAAAATCAGAGTATATCACCTAAAAAGGGCATCAACAATGACATTTCCCTTATCCTTCTTCCATTGAACTATATAAGGAAATTGTTGTTAAACTCCAACTCACTTGACATGCCTATTTTCCAACTTATCTTGGGGTTTTAGAGCCTGTTTGGATGGGCTTAAAAAAAGCTGCTTATAAGCTGAAAACAACTTATAAGTAAAAAAAAAAAAAAAATTGGTGTAGCCCAACTTATTTTTTTTGACTTATAAGCTGCTTTCAGCTTATAAGCTGCTTTAGATAAATTAAGCCAAACGGGCCAAATTATTTTTTTGGGCTTATTTGAGCACAAAATGGCTTATAAGCTGGTCAGTCAAACACTCAATAAAGCTGAAAACAGCTTATAAGCCAATCCAAATGGGCTTTTAAGGAACTTTAAAGCATCATGATTAGTTTTTACAATAACTCCCTATGTTAAAGATAGTGTTGCCAATAATCTATAGTCCTCACCAAAGCAAAAGATTTCCTGCGTAGTATATTTCAAATTAGCCCTGTTAAGCTTCTAACTAAAGTAGGATAAAGGCTTTCCTTCTTGCATTAATATGATCCCGATGCTTACTTTACTTGCATCACACACAATTTCAAAGACTTTCTCAATGTTTGATAATTATAATAGAAGTGGTGCTCTGCTTAGCTCATCCGTTAAACCCTTAAATATCGTTTCTGCTCTTCATCCCAATAAAACGATTCCTTCTTTTTTATCACTTGAGTCAAAGGAGAAGCAATATTACTAAATTCTTTACAAATATCCCATAGAAAATTGCTAAACTATGAAAGCTACTTATGTCACCTATGGACTTAGGTGTAGGTCAATGCCTAATAGCTCCAATCTTGGACTCATCCACTTCCACCCTTCTAGCACTAATAATAAAGCCAAGAAATATCACTGTATCCACATAAAAGGTACACTTTTTCAAATTAGCAAAAAGCTTCTCGTCTAAGAACATAAAAGATATGGCTAAGGTGCTTAATGTGTCCTTCAGCTGATCAAGAATACACCGAAATATTATCAAAATGCAAAATAGTAAATTTTCCAATGAAAGGTTTCATCATCTGGTTCATAAGGTGCATAAAAGTGTTAGGTGCGTTAGGAAAGACTATCAAGGTTGGCGATGTTCTCGATAAGTTTCTTGTTGCATAAGAATCTTTCGATTGAGTATAGCTCTACATATATGTTTTGTGATTAACTTTTTTGTACGTAATGAAACTCTTTTTTGTGCAGTTTTCAACTACGACCCAAAACTCCATAACTCCATAGCACTTGCCTTCCAACAAATATATTGCGCATTGACGACTGCGGGAAGACCACTATCACTCTTTCCAAACCAAAAGTTTACTACTACATATCTTCTCTCTTTTGGCGATTGTCTTGACGGTCTTAAGATAACTATTACTACGACCAAAGTAGTCGTGAGTGACACTCACACTAATTCTCCTAGTGGGCGAACCAATCCCCTTAACCCTTTAATTAGTAAATCTTAAAACATTCAAGGATGTAATGATAATAATAATAACCAACTGTCTAGTCATGCCATAAATAAATATAAGGTGCGGAAATCCTAACTATTACAATCCCAAAATTCAAAAGTCATCGTATAAGGATTCTAAAACTTAATGTTGTCTAATGAATGAAATAGCTGTCTAAAATAATCATAAATAGATGGAATGAAATTAGACATTCAAATAAGGAAATATCTTCAGGCGGCATGACATGGATAGGAGATCACCCTTGGATCTGATCAGAAACTGGCCTCACACTAGATATGAGGTCTGGAAGATGTCTCTGGAACACAATGTGCACTCAAATAAAAAGTGTAGCAAGGTAGTATCAGTACAAACACTATGTACCGGTAGAAATCGTAGGTTGACTAAGATTAGTATCATGCATACTTCATAAAATCAATAAGATAGGCAGATAGGCACAATAACACATAACTAAATAATGTCATCAACAGAAATCAGCCAACATAGGAATAAGATAAGTCCAGCTATCAATCAATCACCTAGTTGATATAAGTTCAGTCATCAGCCAACAATAGAAATAACATGAGTCTGATGTAATGCAATAAAATAATGGAAGTATTTCAACCATGTACACATATGCTAAATGGTATGGTTTCCCCAAACAATCATGACTTGCAGGGGACCCATGGTGTTCATATACCACTCACTCCGGAACTGATCTCGGATCACGAGCTCATAAGTAGGCCACATCCTCACCCCCTGTCAAATGCGCTTTTATATATTTATATCGTTGTATCTGATCACAATATGAATCTCAACATATTTCCATTCCAACAGTTAATATGGCACATGATCGGTCAATAATATAAATATCAATGACTACAAGGCACCATGCGACAAGTTATAACAAGACTCAGATAAATTCACTCAACAGAGCATGATTATGCAACCATCTCAGTCAATAAAAAGAGTATATATTGACTCCTTCCTTTTCAAAATACAACAATTCCATCTCAAATTTAGGTATATGAAGAAATGACAACAAGCCCACATAATAAGAATTCATACTAACCAATCATACTTTCTCATATCAACTTTATTACATATACAATCAACTAACCAAAGTCTAACTCAAGTAAACCGTAACCTACCTCGAAGCCGAACTGAAACAATGCAATTATTCTGCAACAGTCTTCTCATTTCGCAAAGCTTCAGAACGCTCAACATCTAGAAATAATAACGCTAAGTGAATAATAAGGAATCGTCTACTCAACAACAGCAATTTGAGAAAGACAACCCCACTACTTCTACCCTTTTTCAATGGGTGAACTATCATTAGGTACGAATTCATCCTAAAATCAATCCAAACAATCATGCTATAACAATTCATGGGTTCTATAGTTAATTCAACCCTTTTCAATCAGTTTTTAGGTTAAAACTTTCATTTTTATTGGAACCCTAAGTCTCAATCAACCATCCCCGCCATTAATAATCAAATTCTCATCCTAGGAAGTGATGATCTGTACTCCTAGATGATTAAACAACAATAAAATCAATAGTCATACATTGTTCAAGGGTTTTCATGAATTCTAGGGTTCTAGCCTTTCAATTCACCATTAATGAACCTTAGATAATGTAGGGACTTAAGAGGATTATGGAATGGATGAAGTTAGAGGTTCAGACTTACCTTGATGAAGAGTGGTGCCCTAGCCTAGTGTTCTTGGGAACTGTTTTTGGTGTTTTGTGGGGAATGAGTTCGAAATATGGAATATAAAACACTGTTTCTGCCTCCTGTCGATTGCTGCAGTGGTCGATGTTCGCTATGGCGGACCTCATTTAATTCCCCGACTCCCGCGGCGACAACCACCTCCCCGCTACAGCGAACTCGCTACAACGGTACTACCCGCACTACAGCGGTCCATATTAACTAGCGATTGCTGATTTTTCACCCAAAATCCCAACACCAATCCGAGGCCCTACAGACGCAAACCAAACATGCACAAATATATAAAAACACGCTACGGACTCATCCGTGGCCTCAGAATTTTCAACGGAGGTCTAATTTACTAAGTCACCCCAACGGAAATGAAGACAAGTTTCGGACAATGCACAACAACAACCAACACAAGTTTCAATTTTTAGACTTCTAACTTTCTGTGTTCTCATTAAGCTCATTCTATTCTCGGGAAGGTACTAACAAGGGTAAAATGTTCAAAGACCCCATAACGACCTAGCGGATCGTTACAATTACTGTACTTTGAGAACAAGGAAAAAGATGATTTGTTGCTGTTGCTTTGAGTGGCAGCGATCAAGCTTCTTATTTTGTTCATTGAGGTTATCTAAATAATGTAATTTTTGTCAGCATGCATTGTTATATATCATGCATGTATGTTGATCTTTTGAATAAGTACTGCCGTGAATAAGCCGTAACCATGCAGACTTGTCACTTCTGAAAAATAAAAGAATGTTTGTCTCTCAAAACGATTGATATATGTGTGTGTTTCTTGTCCGTCTGTATTTCACTCGGAAGTTTTCCGTGTTTCTTGTCCGTCTGTATTTCATTTGAAAGTTTTCTCTACATATTTGGTAAAAGATTTTAGCTATACAATATGCAGCATGTTTTCCTTTTTTTTTTTTTTCCCTCTCTGGAAAAGACAAGAATTGTTTTAAATTTCCCAAATATGTGAAGGCTTCAATATCCTCCTTAATTTTTACGACATCCATTAGTCTTGCATTTGTACCGGGCCTGAAAGTTAATAAAGCGGTATTATAGCAAAAAGTTGTTTTTATTTGAAATCAATCTAATGGTTTATATGTAATGGTGATGAAGAAAATATACACAGTCAAACCTCTCTATAATTGTCATTCCTTATAACAACATTTCATTATAACGGCCTGATTTTCTTCGGTACCGATTTTTTAGGTTAGATTTTACTTCTCTATAATAGCATTCTACCTATAACAACAACGACATTTATTATAGCGGCACACTCTTTATAAAACTACCTCTCTATAACAGTCATGCTCAAATATCGTGTAAGAAATATATTATGTATACAAAATATTAACTTATTTATGATGATCATCATTAATGTCATGCACATAGTAAATTTGAAATACGAATATCTAAAAGAAAAAAAAGTTATAGCCCGAATCTCATCTCATAACACCAATCAAGCAAAGGATGCTACCACTTACATGGAGTTTGACGCAACACTTCCAATCCTTGAAACTTACACTGATAAAGAGATTATTGCATAAGTCTTTAGAGTGGAAGAACAAGAGACAGTGGATGCAGAAGGTGACTATAAAAGTGCTGATGAAGAGCCTCAACCTACTGCTACTTGGGGTGAAATAGAAGAGTCAACTGTTAAGCTCTTACAGAACCGACGCTATATGAATATTTTCGTTTCGGCCCTCAGAAAAATCTCGATTTGGCTCTTTAAAGAGCTGCTTGAATCAGATTTGGAATTATTTTAGTAATATTATTGCTTGATAAAAATACTCCTAAACAACCTTCAAGGGAAAGCTATTGAATTCCTTTTTGCAGAAGTTTGGACAAAAATCTTCGTCAATTCAAGCGTTATATTATCCCTAAGAGACTAAAATTTACGAAACAATCCACAATCGTAGAATTCTACGTCAAACTTTAAATATTAAAACTTTTAATTAGTTTTAAATGCATATGTTCCTCAAATTTTAATTTTTATTGGTACGGTATAACTAGTTATGGATTTATGAGTACTTTATTAATATTTTCAATTTTAATTAATGATATAAATACCAATTGAGATTTTAAATTAACAAGTATTTATTTTCGTTTATAACATAAAAAGTAATGAAATTATTTTTTTGCGTATTTTTGTTTTTAACAGCTAAATGAGATCCAAGCATGAAATGTCAGTATACATGTATAACAACACTTCACTATAGCAGCCATGAAATTTTTGGACAAACGCTGCCATTATAGAGAGGTTTAACTATATATAACACGTGATTCCGATCTTTAAGCTATGAGAATGCTCGAAGGCAACTTGAGAAAATGAACACCAAAGCAAACAAAGAATAGATAACACGTGAAAAATTAACAACTATATTTTGGAAACTTAATTTGAGTGCTATAAAATACTATTTTCAGTTTAGAAAGAAAATATCATACTGCTCCTTAACCTTTGTTTTAAGTGTGCATTTTTTTTTTTTAATTACACTTTTGAGTAACAATCTTTTATATTATACCCATCGAAATAGTGTATTTTCATATTATAATTTTAACATTAAAATGACATGCTCCAACAGTAATGTACCATTCCAAATTGCGGATATCATATTACTTTCTCTGTTCCATTTCATATGGCATATTTTCTTTTTTAGCCTACTTAAAATAATGTTACGTTTAAAAATAATTTAATTTTTTATTTTATCTATACCATACAAATATGAATGATTTATTTCAAATCTCAAGTGTTAATATTTTTATTTTTAATTAAACTTTGTGTTCAATTAGACATCGTTATCTAATAGGGTAGAACCAGAGGCGGATCCAATATTTAAATTAACTTTATGGGTTCAACCTTTTAAGATTTTTAGCTTGAACTCGCTGTATTTTAAAAAAATTGGTTTCGTGTCTACTAATTATTGCTACTTTTACTAAACTTTTAGACAAATTTATGCTCCACATCGAAAGTTAGGGATTCAATTGAACGCCCACATATCATGTTACATCCGCCACTAGGTTGAACGAAGCATATATCGATTTTTCATTTCCTTTTCGAGATTCAATATGAATTTCGAATAATAACCAACTTTAATCTTCACCAAACCACCTCAAAATTAATGTAAAGGATATCCCAATAGTTTCTAACAACTTCCAACCCAAACCAATAACAATTTCGCAAAACAAAAAAAAACTCGATTTTCAAATTTAAAGCTTTAATAGCGGTCGATAGAGCTTAGCTTTTCCGAGTTTACAACTTTAGGTGTGTTTGGTGAGAAAGAAAGAGGGTGGCGGGAAAGGGGAAATGAAAAAGATTAAAGCACAAAATGAGGAAGATTGAAGTATAATTCCTTATTTTTTATTTTTCTATGATTAGTAAAATATTGTTATATATATATTACAAATTAAGTGTAAGTAAAATCCCATGTGCTAATAAGTTGATATCTGAACTAATTCAAATTCCCATTCCGACGAGACAAAGTCGCAATTTGAAGAAAAAGGAAGGTGAATATGGTGAGATTACGTTAAAAGGTAAGACGAAGTTTGATATAGAAGATTTTTTGGTTTTGATCGGCATTTGCTTTTCTTTAAAGACGGATTCAAAATTTAAATTTTAAAGATTTAATTTTAAGATTTTAAGTTATATTATTAAATTTATGAATTCATATCTATTATTTATTATAATTTTAATAATTTTTAACATATAAATTTAAACTCCGAATCAAAAGCTAAAAGCTGAATCGAACCTCAACCAGATCCGCCCCTGATTTTCTATGGAAGTAATTTGGAAGTACGTAATTCAACTAACCCTTTTTTTTCATTGGACCAAAGAAAAAGGAAAACTATTAAAGGATAATGATTCTGATGTAAGAAAGTTCCTCCGTACTCCCAATTTCCAGCCAATCAGCCAAAACTATTAAACATTAAACAATAGAATAGGCCTGTTTACTCTCTCTCTGCTATATTTTTAAACAGAGTCCGTTGCTTTTTGTATGGAAAATTCAACTGTCCTTTTTGTAATCATTCTAATTTTGTTAACAAACAAAAAAAATATATTCTAATTTAGGAAAGTACCATCGTCTTTGTCCGCACTCCTAATTTCCAGCCTATCAGCAGAAGCTTTTAAAATAGGCGAGTACAACACTAGTAGCTTCAGCCGTCAGGCCATCATAGCTTCTGTGGCCGTTTGGTACGCGGATAAGTAGAATATTAATGATTAAATTTGAATTAATTTTATATTATTTTTAGTGAAAGTCCTTCTATCAAATAGAGTATAAAATTAATTTCAAACTTAATTCTGAATATAATAAATTTATATCTTATATCAAACAGAGCATAAAATTATTCGCAAATTTAATCCTGTAGAAACTACTAATTCCATCAAGTTTGGTATTTCGTTCTAAAAAGATGATCTTACTTTTCTTATTAGTTTGTTCAAAAAAAATTGATATATTTCTATATTAAAAAATAATTTAATTTTATGAGATGATTTACAGTCATACAAATATGTAAAACTTATTTTTGGACCACACATTTTAAAAGTTTTTTTTATTTCTTAAATTTCGTGTCAATTCAAATTAAAATAATCTTTTTTGGGATGAAGGAAGTATTATTTTATAGCACCTTCCAAGTTGGATTAGTCCAAGAATAATAACCCCGGAATAGTATTCTCCACGTGCCAAACGACCCGTCAATGGCCTAGTGTTGCTCTCTCAATTCATTGCCACGTATTCAGCCAACTTGGCTGATAGACATCTTATTTTCCCCCTTTTGAGTTGTCCATTGCCATTGGACTTCGACCCAATTATTACCTACATAAGTAAAAACAGCGAGCATCTGAAATGGAAAATTAAAAAAAAAAAAAAAAAAAAAAGGGAAAGGGACCCAAGATATTTGAAGTGGAGAGCGCATACGAGTAAAACAACAAAAATGCCAACTATAAACTATAAGAAAAATTAGGGCTTCATATTCAGTGAGACTTTTGCTTAGGAGAAAACAAAAATGGGGCGAAGGAAGGTAGAAATAAAGAGAATCCAAGAGAAAAGCTGTAGGCAAGTTGCTTTTTGTAAACGGAGAAAAGGTTTATTGAAGAAAGCCAAAGCACTCTCAACTCTGTGCGATGTTGATGTTGCTGCTGTTATCTTCTCCAATAGTGGCAGGCTCCACGAATTCTCCAACACTAACAGGTTTTTTCATTTCATTGCATTTTTATGAACTATACTTTATTTGAATCTGAGTGATTATTATTTAATAATTTCCTATTCAGCAGCTAGATTATATAACTTATCTGAGACGTACTGTTGAGTCGTTAGGAAGACTAGTTTGTAGGCTGACACGTTAATTGACTAAATGATTTTTAGCGGTGCAGGTTTTGGAATTTATCTCTTGAGTTGATCTTCCTGATATGCATAACGGAGTTCACTTTTTTTTTTTTTTTTTTTTAAATGCATGCGATATGCAAGGATCTACTACATAATACGATTGGGAATACACGCATCCGACTAATTTGAAAGTTAAATCAATTTTTAATACATATCTACATTTAACCTTATTGATTTTTCAACTATATGGCGATGACAAATAAGATTGGAATTGAAATATTAATCTAAGAAAGTAAGTGAAAGGTAAAAAGCTACAGACAATATTTGATAAACCAATAGTAATAACGAGATATAGAAATCCTAATTAATCACGCCTAATACAATTGAACAAGCACCTATAACAACTAGAATTTGTACGAGGAAGCTAATCTCTTGCAAATCCTAAGCCACATTCAAAAGCAACTCCAAGGTCTAACTTCAAATCTCGCAAGTCAATCTCCAAGTTCATAACAAGCTAGTTAAGACAAGCTAGGGTTTAAAGTATTTATACTAAGGCTAAGTTAATACATAAATAGATCCGCGGGGGAGTTAATGTTAAGCTGGAGGTTTGGCGACCAAAGGATTTAAGTTGAGCTGAACCAAGACGGAATACTTGAAGTGCAAGTTTAGTGATGTAGAGCATGAGGTGGGTGTGGAAGTGGGGCTTCAGACATAGGCCATACAAAAGCGAGGAAGTTTTAAGTACCTTGGATCCATTATCCAAGGAAATTAGCAATCGATGATGATGTCACACACCGTATTGGGGTAGGGTGGGTGAAATGAAAGCTCGCCTACAGAGTCCTATGTGATAAGAAGGTGGCGCCAAAACAAAGGCAAGCTCTATAGAGCGGTAGTTAGACCTACTATGTTGTATAATGAGGATGTTGTGATGGATGTGTGGGTATACTAGAAAAGATAGGATTGGAAACGAAGTTATCCGGAACAAGGTGGGAATGACATCAGTGGAGGACAAGATGCGGGAAGCGAGGTTGAAATATTAAAAGCATGTACAGAGGAGATGCACGGAGGCTCCAGTACGGAAGTGTGAGAGGTTGGCTATTAATGGTTTCAGGAGAGTAGAGGTAAGGCGAAGAAGTATTTGGAAGGAGTGATTAAATAGGACATGGCACAGTTGCAGTTTACTGAGGACATGACCTTAGATAGGAGGTTATCGAAGACGCGGATTATGATAGAAGGTTAATAGGTAGTAGAGTGTTGTCTCGTGTATCCTTCCATTCTAGTAGGTGTGATACTATCTTTGTAGTTTCTTGTCCTTCGGTTTTCTGTTACTATCTGTTGTCTCTTATACTTCGATTATCGTATTAGTTTTCTGTAGTAACTGTTACTTTTCTTCATAATGCTTATATGTAGTATTTTGTCGTGGCTTCTTTACTTTCGTATTAAAAGTATTATTATCTGATCTTTTTTTGTCATATTTTTTCTTGAGCCAAGGGTCTCTTGGAAACAACAACTCTACCTCCCAAGGTAGGGGTAAGCTTTGCGTACAGGGGCAGATCCACACCATTGGGTGTGGGTTCACGGGAACCCACAACTTTTATCCGAACTTTGTATTTATAATGTGAAAACCTTCAAATATATAAGAAATTTTAGCTGAGAACCCAATAACAACAGACACTGCTAGCTGGGAACCCACAAGCTTTAAATCCTGGATCCGTCTCTGTCTGCGTAGACTCTACTCCTCTCAAACCCCATTTATGAGATACACTGGGTATTTTGTTGTTGTACCCAAAGTAACTCTAAAAATACGAAAGTATCATTATCCACTTTTGGAAAGTTCAATTGCTGGCCAGTCTTTACCTCTGTCGCGAGATGGTCTAGGAAGGTCCTCCACGTTCACACTCAGTGTTCCACGTTCGCAATGCTCTTGTGCTAGAAAGTTAACTCAAAAATCCTTCTCTGCGTCTGTAACGCTCTGATGCCTCGAAGCTCCCAGTTTCTCGTGATCACGACCCGTGTCCCATGACCGCAGTAGTAACTGAAGCACAAACTCTACAGTTGAAGCTTATTGTCCAAGGCTTCCCAATTATCTCTAAGCTCTATTTCTCGATCTTCCTACCGTTCCAATAAATAGTAGCTCCTTTGTGAATGGCGTTGTAGGTGTAGGTTTGGGGTCATCATCCTCCCATCATTAGAAATTCATTCTTAAATTTCTTATTATTTACATCAGAAGTAGACAAATCATTGACATTGAACATATCATGCACGAGAAAACCATTGGGACGATCAATCCTATAAGCCTTGTAATTAATGTGCTCAATAATTTGGAAGAGGCCTTCTTGCCGTGGTTGAAGCTTGTTTTTTTTTAACAACTAACATTAAAATAACCTTGTTTTTTCTTCTTTATAGGAACCTTTCCTCCTTAAGTGAATTCAAACTCAATCTCCGAGTTCAACATCATCATCTTTCTTTATTTGCTTTGGTAGTCGCTATGCAATTTAAGCACAAACGTATTGAATAAATCAAGAGCATCGGTTACATCATCACATTTATGACATGGTATGAAACGAGCTATCTTGAAAAATATATCAACTAACACAAAATTTTCTCGCTTCCAATTTTGTTCTAGGTAGATAAGCAATAAAGCATGAAAATGTCAAAACCAAATGCATTGGGAATAGGAACGAGAGTAAACAAACTATTAGAATTCTTGTGAATATTCTAGAATATATGTAAATATAGGTGGCTTAATTTTCTCATAGTTAATTAGGTAGTTATTTCCTTTCTTTTTAGATCATGTAAATATAGTTATTTAAATCTCAATAGCTTGAGGAATAATCAAACTGAGCTTTCTCTTAGTTTCCGTTTCACGTGGTATCAGATCTTGGTAAAGCCAACAACAGGTAGGAAGAGAAAATTCCATTGTTGAAAATTTTACGTGTAAGTTAGATTTGTGAACCGTGTCAATTTAGGAAGCACACTTAGACTACTTTTACACGTAGTTTTAATAATCGTGCAAAGTGCCTTTTTCATTTAATTTATTTTGGTGTTTGAGATCTGAGTTACACATTAGATTTTAGAATTTTAGATATTTTATTAGTTTCATTAATGATTACTCAAGGTGTACATAAATTTTTATAATGAAAGATTGTTCTGAATTGTTTTCTATATTTCAAACTTTTTGTGTAAAAAAAAAAATCAATTGGTGTTTCTATTTTCATTTTCCATACAAAAGGTACTCTTTTTTTCAAATTAGCATAAAACTTCTTAAAAAAAAAAAAATTAAAAAATGTACCTATTATGCTCAACATGTTCTGCAATTGATCTAAAATACATCAAAATATCATCGAGGTGCACAACAACAAACTAGCTAATGAAAAGTTTCATCCCATGGTTCATAAGACGCATAAAAGTGCTAGGTACACTACAGAGCCAAAAATACATTACCAACTTTTTATACATATCAAATTTTATTTTGAAGGTAATTTTCCACTCATCACCAGGTTTCATCCTAATTCAATGGTATCCACTTGTCAAGTCAATTTTTTGAAGAGATGTTAGAAGAGCTCGACTTATCAAGTAAATCATTAAGCTTAGGTATAGGGTGACGATACTTTACTATGATTTTGGCTATAGCTATATGATCAACACACATTAGCCAAATTCCATCCTTCTTTGGCACTAGGATCATGAGCACGACACAACGACTTAAGCTTTCTCTCACTAGCTCCATTGTAAGAAGATCGACGACTTAAGCCTTTTCCGCTCAAATGGTAAAATCTCAAAATTGCCTCCAAATTCAAGCCCCAAGCTTCATATTAAGTTCATATTGAGTTTATGTTTAAGCAAGAACGAAAAATTTAAAGCTAAATCCGACTTGAAACAATAAATCCAAACGAAAATAAACATAAAAAATATTAAGTAAAATTAGTACGAAAAAGAGCAATAACGCTCAAGAACTAGTTAAAAGATAAGTAGAACAAATTATTAAATGTTAACTACCTTAGAATAACCGAAGAAATTGAAAAGGAGTGACAAATCCTAAATTTGAAAACAAGACAATGTGTTGAATTGCAAATTTCTAGTGTAGGTTATTTGATGCACCTTGCGCTATCGTGGTTCGGCTGTTGCGATCACAGAATTTGCTGGAATTATCTTTTTGCTATTGTGGAAAGTTCGTTATGATTGTGGAAAGTTCGTTATGATTCCGGATCTCTATTGCTTCGTGGCCATAGATGTATTTTTGTCATCATGGTTGGATTTGGTTGCCCAAACTTAAATACTGGTTGTGGCTACAAATTTTTCATAGCAAATGCTTCAAATAGCCCTTGAAGGTTGAACTTTCACAGTTGCAATCGATTGGGGAAGTTCGCGTGGGTGTCAGCTTCAATTCGTTGTGGGAAAGTGCAAGTACAAATTTTCAACCCAAATTCGATTAAAGATGGACTTCAATCAACTCTAAACGTTGAGCTCTTAAAAATGTTTCCAAATAATATTTGTGATTATCGAATTTGAACTAGACAATGTGTGTAAAAATATACACTAGTCCAAGCTTTGATACCAAAGTGATAACATAAATGATC
Source organism: Lycium barbarum (assembly GCF_019175385.1). NCBI lineage: Eukaryota > Viridiplantae > Streptophyta > Magnoliopsida > Solanales > Solanaceae > Lycium > Lycium barbarum. The sequence continues at coordinate 118,471,822 of NC_083343.1, read as the reverse complement.
GAAGCTGAACAACTAATCTAAAAAAGCAAGTAAAAGATAGAAAGCTTGACACAATATCTAATAAATAGTAGTAATAATTAGAATTAGAAATCTGAATCACTTAAACTACAATCAAATAAGCACCTAAAGCTAACTTCTTGAAAATCCAAGATCACTCTCAAATCTCACAAGTTAAATCTCCAAAGTCGTAACAAGTTAATCAAAATAAGCTAGATACTAAGGCTAAATTATTACATAAAGTGCCTTAAATAACCCTAAGATAGGGCCCAGAGTGTCATTAGCCATTTTTGAAAAGCTATATTGTTGTTAGAGGTGACAAAATCAATCCAAACCCATTTGATCCTCCCAATCCTTCAGGTTTTAATGGGTTGAGCATGATATACATTAATGATCAAGTTTGTGCAAAACCCAACTTAAGCCATTTATTTGCAGTAGCCCAGGTCAGACCATAATTTAAGCCCAAACTGACCGAGTGAATAGCAGTTGCCCTTTTACATTTTCTAAATGTTCATTGACACTTCCCAATTATTCATTTTGTTTAGATAATTTTTCTAGGTCGTGTTGCCTAATTATTTCAAGCTAAAATGTTTATGCAATTTTACCAAGAGTTCTAATTTTCTATTACTTTTTATTTTCCTGATTTTTATTAGTATTATAAGATAAAGAACTGCCAGATACAGTTCTAAATCTAAATTGACAAAAGAAATCTTTAGGCATGAATTGGAATTTATTTCAACATAATACAACAAGTAACAGGGAAAGAACGAGAAAAAATTTCATCATCATAAAACATCCAAGAATGAGGATTACAAAACTAAAAATAAAAATCACTGATATATGTGAGAATATTTATCTATGCTCTGTATAAAATTTGAGAATATTGCAAATATTTGGGTCAGATGGGCGGGTTGGGTTACAACTCATTGTTTAGCTCATTTTGACCCAACCCAGTTTAGCCCAAGTAAACTCTACGTAGGGTTTGGCAATGACACATTTATTAAGTCAGCTCATTTTACCCTGCTCAAACACAGTCCAAATAGTCAATTTGCAACCCCTAGATGCAGCACAATCTTCACTATTCCTTATCCATAGTATACGTTCTTCAACATTTAAGTTTCACACAAGGAACCTCCAGCTCTTAAGGATAAACTACAAAATTTGATGGAATAACCAGTTAACTATGTAATTTTCCCTCAAACTGAACGAACATGACCTATTCCTTTAGTTTAGGGTTATTGCGGTCAAATGTATCGCTATTGCAATATGGTGCTGGATGGTCCTTCTCTGCATTCGTGCTCAGTAGTGTTCCGCATTCGCAATGCTCTAGTATAGGAAAGTCAACTAGGAGTCTTCCTCATTCACAACAGTAACATTGTAATTGTGATGCCCTACGAGCTCCCAATTCCTCGTGATGATGGTTTGCATCCCGCAATCATGGTAGTCTACTTGGAGCACAAAATATGCAGCTAAAGCCTGATGTCCAAGGCTTTCCGGATCAACTCCAAGCTCTGTTTCCCAATCTTCTATTTCAATAGTGTGTAGCATAAGATGGAATTCTCTAAAGGATCAACACTTTTCACTTCATCAAAGGTATTTCAAGTACTTGTAGCACATTTGCTTTTCTACTAGTGAATGACCTTCTAGGTGTAGGTGTAGGTCCGGGGACATCACTTGGCAAACAACAGTCTTTCATTGAATGCCCCACAATCTTCACTAGTAAAAACTATTAGATCTTATGTCTCGATAAGAGTTGTAGAGGCCAAATGTCCCGTGAACGATCAACAATAGTTTACATATCGGACTTTGTACTCTATGAACACACCTTTGAATTGACATTTGCCCAGCTTATTGAATGGCGTCCTTTATGATCATATGACAAACTAATTGTAACAAGCTAGTTTGTCATACCTCACTTCAATAGTGCAAGTATATGTGTATTACCATTATGTTGGCCTTATATCGTTGGGAAACCAATTAATGTTTGGCATGTGCCAGCTTTCGTTTCAAAGTATATGTGTATTACCATTATGTAGCCTTATATTGTCCAACAAAAGCAGTTAATGTTTGGTGTGTGCTATATATCTTTCATCTCATAGCTTGGCTCTTACGGCCCTTAAACATCATTTTTAAATCAATATGGGTACTTATGGACGGCCATTATAGCGCATTTAAACATGACATAATAACTTGGGGTTTGTAATCATAAGTTAAAATCATGATTTATAACATAGACATACTCATCATTCTTGAATCATTTGTAAAACATAACATGAGGTGCTATCTTGACATCTCAACCCAATGAGTGAGACCTTGTTGTCTCATGCCTTGTCCAAGTGTTTGATAGTTCATGTATATGGTATTATATTTAGTGTCCAATGAAAAATGTGTAGTATGTACTGTGTAAAGTATATCTATAAATAGGAAGTCATTAGCCGTGTCTAGTAGAGTCTAACGTGTTATGCATACTAATATCTGGGAGGTTATTGGGCATGTTAGGAGAGTTCTCCTTTTTTTTATTCTTAAATCATGCTTTAAAGCTTAAAAGTGTGAATATGTATCCTATTCCTTTTAGTCTCACGAATATTGGCATACATAACTCGATCAGAAGGCTAAACGTTTAAGTAGTAAACTGCTTGAAATATAATTAAAGTGATCTCAATTGAACCTCAAAATGAGAACTAGATGATATGTGCCCTGAAATAAGGTTGTGACAACCCAAAATCCTCAGTTAAATGTCACGGGCTTGTTGTAAAGGAAGATGAGATGATGATATCACCAAATTCTATAAGAATTGTATCACGACTCAAGAAGAGTTGATAACCATGAACAACAACATACCCGATGATATCCCATAAAGTGGGGTCTGGAAGGGTAGAGTGTACGCAAACCTTACTCCTACCTTGGAAGATAGAGAGACTGTTTTCGGCATACTCTCGGCATGATGATGGATAGGATGTTAAATGTTGGTTGCATAGGGTGGATAGTCATTGTGGCGTCCTCGAGATAAGATCAAACAAGATATAAACCATGGAACACAAAGGTTAAGGTTTGAATAAGAAAGTGTGTAGCCCCAAAGTTCTAAAATGGGATTTCAAGAATGAACAAGGACCAATTGGCCAAAGAAAAGAAAATCATTCAAGGTTGGGGTGAGTATCCTATGAATTATATTAAATGAGATGTATTGCACGTGTTAAGTCCAATAGCAGGCATGCTTAAAGCCGATGGACACCGAGCCATGAGCGCTATATTTTAAATGAGATTATAGAGGTTATGAGTGCTAGGTTTTTCATGAGGACATAAAACACAATAAAACAAAAAAGTGATCCAAAATTCTCCCAGGCACATTCCCAAGAATATGACCTAGCTCTTTTTTCGATCCCTTCTTCCCCTTCGGTGATCCTTCTGATTACCGGAATCAAGCCCTCTCCTTTCTTTATATTCTCTCTCCCCCATTTCTCTTCTCTATTTCTTTCTCCTCTTTCTTTTGACACCCATTTTCCATAGATCTGATGGAAGAAGACATCATTTATTTTTCTATGAGTTTCAAATCTCTTGATGTTTCAAGAGCTTCAAGTGCACCGGCGACTAGTATGAGTTGACTAAAAGGAGTGGGAACCCCATCACAAGAGCTCAGTTTACCAGGAGGACGATGGTATGGTTAGTCCAACGACTGAAAAAAACCTCTTTGTCCAAGGGGAGTTCAGTGAGAACGTGGAAGATGAGAGAAAGTTTCTCTCAAACTTATCGTGCAAGGAATTTCAATAAGATTGGCCGGTACATTAACATCATTAATGTGAAACGCACAAGGAGAGAAAGTTTCTCTCAAACTTATCGTGCAAGGAATTTCAATAAGATTGGCCGGTACATTAATATCATTAATGTGAAACGCACAAGGAGAGAAAGTTTCTCTTAAACTTATTGTGCAAGGAATTTCAATAAGATTGGTCGATACATTAACATCATTAATGTGAAAGGCACAAGGAGATCAATGATGATAATCCCTGAGATAGCCTTCAACTCAAGCTGGAAGTCCATTGCAGAAAAGGTGAAAAGCTTTATTAACGCCCACAAGAATGAGAAATGAAACCTAGATTAACTGACAAGAACATTCCTTATGCTGAAGCTCTTCGCAGTATTAAATGGTCTAACAAAAAAGAGAGCTCATTTAATGCAGATGCCACATTGAAGGGGGGAGTAATCTGCATTAATGATGTGCCACATTGAAGGGGGGAGTAATCTGCATTAATGATGTGCCACATTGAAGGGGGGAGTAATCTGCATTAATGATGGTTGTAACAACCACAATGAAGTTCTTAATAGGAGTTTGGTTGTCAATTTGAAGGCTGTCATAACACCAACCCTCTCGGAGATTAGAAGATGTTTCTAACCTTTGGAAGCAAACCTTTGGGCTGAATATTTTATGAAATGGGAAATAGCCCGTTCATATTTGAGTTTGCTTCGAAAGTTGCAGTAGATCAAGTGATAATGGAGAATGGCTCCGGAAGCACCTGCGCATCAGGTTCCAATGGTGGAACCCTACATTTGGAGCTATCAAAGAAAAAAAGCTAATTCGGCATGGGCTAGAAACGTTGGCTCCCCACTTTATTTTTGGTCGCAAAAGAACTTCAAGGCCATAAGAGACTTTTCATGTGGCTAGTTAGAAACAGAGGAAGGACGCAACTAAGAAATCATCTCAAATGGGCCAGAATCAAAATCATGGAGACGGAACATCTATCCCGAAGGAAGTACCTATCGAGGACGAAGGACTTCTCTTCAGAACTTAGATATGGAACAACTCTCCGATAAGATTTCACATCGGACAAGAGAAAGGGGACCAGGTTTTGGTCAACAAATATCAAGGAAAACATAAAAGGTAAAGAAGCGGAACACAACAACCTTTCATTTACAAATCCTGTGGCTCTAGCCAAACACGGAACATTGAAAAGATGCAAGTAGAGGCCCAAATTTTATTTATTTGGGCCAAACTTCAATAACCCAACCTGAAGCTTCTTTTAAAACACATGACTGAAGTTTCTTCAGTACTGTCTTTTGTTTTTCGCTTAGCATGTTGTTTTGTTGTAGCCATTGCTCTTTTTTCATATTTGACCTGATGTGTTCTTGCTGTATTTTGAGCCGAGGGTCTACCCAAAACATCCTCTCTACCTCCCAAGGTAGGGGTAAGGTTTGGATACACTCTAATCTCCCCAGACCCCACTTATGGGATTTCACTGGGTATGATGTTGTTGTGACTGCATGTGAGGACTTTGGATGTGTAGAACGAAGGTCTAAATTTTTAAATAAGTCCATGACTTGATTGAATGGAAACAACCCGTAGGGAGGTAGAAAAGCAAAACAACTCAGCTAAGTCAAAGAAGTTATGTGTGGTCATGTAAGAATATGAAAGGTAAACGCAGTAAAACCCTATGGATTATTACATATGTGCAATCTAGTATGAGGCCGATGACATTGAAGTTTTAGAATGAGACACCGTGAGTTTACCCTAACAATAGTCCTTGAGAAAAATAAGGTTAATTCTTTCTTGATTTTGTAAGTGGACACTCTTTTTGAACCAGAGTGAGTACTATATTTATGAGTATTTAAGTCCCACTGTCACAAAGTGAGTTCATTACATTTACTGACTTAAAATTTTAGATTGTCTCTACCTCCGACCTCTACATTATAGCTCATAGCTCTAAGCCCCAATTCCTTGGTGAAAAGAATTGTCGCCTTAAAGTTATTGGACGCATTTATTACAAACTAAAGTATAACCCCCTAGTAGGAAGTACCAGAAGCATCTATCAACTTTTACATGTTGCGGTACAGTTATCAGTTTTCCTTATTTACCAGTATACTACATTTCAGATTTAAATTTCCAGATATTCAGTATTACCAGTACCTAGTTATTCAGTTACTTACTTGAAATTTCAGTACATAAGAATTCAAGTGAATATCTATTAATGCCTTTGGGCGGTAAATCAAGTCAAAGTTCTAATATATCGCTAAGGCATAATAGTATAGAGTTGTCTGGAAAGTCCTCCATATATTTACAGAACGATGAGCTATATTAGTAGAGAGGGTGAAAGAAAAATAGTATAAAGGTCTGTACTCAACTGAGTTCAGAAAATGGGTCCAGAGATATGTCATCATCTCACTCACTATCGTGAATGTAAGATCGATTTAGAGATGTGATCATGATATTCCATAGTTTCAAGTATTGTATACGTTCAGGAACCACCAAAATATACCAAAACCGGAAAGAGTTGTTGGCGAAGTACGTAAGAGGATATACTTAACTTTCAGGGTTGGGGAAGCATGTAAGAGGATAGAGCTAAATTTTAGGCTAAATGCCCCAAACGTATATTTTCACACAGGATTCATTCAAGCAACTACCACTTGTGGTTTAGCTCAGAACACATGAATTTCCACAATGCAAATGGAAACACAGTTATACGGATTTCGAGATTGGGCTACCATGGACACTGAGAAAATATGATCGTAGTTGGGTGATATGATAATTAACTGACCTACTAAGTTCACACACTTATTATTAGTCCAGACTACTTGCATGGCTTCCAGCATACCCTGTTATATATTAAAGTGAATAGCCCCAATACCCATCATCTCAAACTAAGGTGCTCAAACACGATAAAGTTTTGGAAAAGTTTCTAGGAAGGTCTTAGTACTCAAGTTGAGCACGACTTTTCACCCACAGACAGACGGGAAGGCCAAGAGGACGATTTAGACTTTAGAAGATATGCTACGAGCTTGTGTGCTTAAGTTTAAAGGAAATTTGAGTTACCACTTGTCTTTGATCAAGTAGTTATCAGACAAGTATTCAGAAGGCACCCTTTGAAGCTTTATATGGTAGGCGGTGTCGCTCGCATATTAGTTATGAGATAAAACTCATCGGTCCAAAATGAGTTTAGGATGCTGTGAAAAAGGTAAGGTTAATTCGGGAAAAGCTCAAAACAGCTCAAAGTATTCAAATAAGCGACACTGGGAGCTCGAGTTTAATGTAGGGACAATGTATTTTTAGAATTGTCGCCCATGAAATGGGTTATATGTTTTGGAAAGAAAGGTAAACTCAGTTCGAGATATATTGGGCCTGATGATATCAATAAGAGAATTGGGCTCGTAATTATGAACTACCTCTGCCACCAGAACTCAAGGCTATGCATCTAGTACTTCATGTTTTCATGTTGAGGAAGCACCTCCATAACTCGAGGCATGTGATACCAGTTTGGGAGGTAGTGGTTGATAACGCTCTATCCTATAAAGAGGTGCCTATAGCTATACGTGACAAATAGGTTTAGAGGTTTCGTTTGAACCAAGAACAATATTTCGGTAAAGGTATTGTGGAGCCATTATTCAATTGAGGAAGCTACTTATCAGCCCGAGAAGGACATGATGACAAAGTATCCACATATATTGGAAATTCAAAGTACATAGCTCATTTTATGCTTTAAAAGATATAGTTTGTGAATTTATATTATATTTGTATTGATAGTAATATGAAGTAGCTTTTATGTGTATGTTGGATTATCGTGATGTTGTGTGTTGTTGCATTGATGTTGGATTATCGTGATGTTGTGTGTTGTTGCATTGTGTATCTGGATATGCAAAATGTTGCTATTGTGATATTTGAACATATTGAATTTGTTTGGATAGCTCCAGTTACAAAGGAAACTCTGCTGAAAATTTTAGGAATTTTTGCACTTGGTTAAATTTTGGGGTCCAAAGGAATAAGGGAGAGTAGTACAAGGCTCAAGATCTTTCTCTTAGATCAAAGATGACTAGATTCTATATTTGAGGGCGAATGTCCCTTGAGGGGGGTAGAATGTGAAGCCCCGATCTATTTTAACGCTCCTAAAGTCATTAATTAACACCTATTAGATGACGAATCTCATATGAATGAATAAATAAGAGCTGACATTTAAATAAAAAATCAATAGTCTCAGTTATCCGGAAAATGCAAACTGAAGCGTGAGATACAACACAAACAACTGCAAACCAAGAGCTTGCTCAAAGGGAGATATCAGTCAATCAAAATTGAGACAGGTCGGAGAAGCAAAAGAAAGATTTTTGACCTGCAAGCAACAACGGCTTTTCAGTCGATGTGCTAACATGTAGTCTAGCGGTATAGTGGGTTGCCCTTTTCTCAAACCTGTCTATAATATAGGGTTTGCTTTTAGGACCCCTAGTTTTGGAGCACCCCCTACCCCCTCCACCACCGCAACAAACTATACCTTACTAATTAAAAGGGGGCATCCCTTTTGTTATCCATGCAGAGGGTATTTTCCATGGTTAGTGCCTAATGGCCAAAGAGATTGACCATCATCAACTATGTTGAGAATTTTCTGAAGCACTCTAAGTTTAAACCTACACAAACTGATTTGCTCACCAACAATCATATCTGACATTATATGTTTCAGTCTGACAGGGATCCTTCAACGATATGAAAGCCACGTTGAAGCAGAAAAAGAGATCTCTGCAGAAATCCTGGTGGAAGAGGTATTTGATTAGTTAACTGCTAACAAGTTATAAAGTGAATCAGAATCCTCTGTGGATACTTGAAATAAGTGGACTGTCTGTGCATATATTTGGTGTGCCACCTCCCGGGCTTGGAGGTCAAGATTATTAATGATGCTTACTCTTTCATCATAGTGCATCAAAGTCATGTTGGTATTCAACTAAAATGTACCTATCTAAAAATCTTCTTGTTGCTCGACTAAAATGAGTAATGCTAGACACACAATATTTTCATCAACTCCTGGAAGCATGCTCTGAGTAGTTGTTCATTCATGTAGTTAATACAGTAGATTACTAACTTATCATCTACTCATTGCGTATTTGGGTGCTATTCAATGTTATCTGGAATAATCATACTTTTATTTTTTGTAGCACTCTAAATACTCAAGGTTCATGACAATGGGAGAACTGTTACAAACAACAGAAAGGTACTGATCTTATACTTTCATTTTTATTTCTTAAAGCTTATACCACTGATCCTCGTCTCAATTCGACAGGCAACTTGAGGAAACTAATGCTGATGGTCTCGCAGTGACTGATCTTGTCCATTTGGAAAACGAACTTCAAACTGCTCTAATACAAGCCAGATCTAGAAAGGTCTTTCTACACTCCTCTGTAACCTTGCCCTATCGGAATTGCTTTACTAATACTAGAAGCTGTCACAAAGTCATGGGTTTTCCGGAGTACCTCAATGTTGATTTCATTCACCTCTCTCGTAACTCTATACGTTCTAATGCTTTGTTTCATGATTTACTTGCTCGTTCCAAATGGTGAGAAACCGTAATTGTTTACTTTTGCTTTGCTTTTTATATGCATTTGCATTTTATTTTTTAAATAATGCTTCCCTTCCAGTTAGTACCTCAGAACGAAGCAAATCTAAATAGTTTTGTTTTGTGCAGACACATTTGATGCTTGAATCTGTTAAGGGTCTTCATGAGAAGGTAGGTTTTCGTTTCCCATTGCATGCTGAAAACTAGTTTTTCCTGAAATCACGAGTTTAGTCTATCTGTCTACCAACAGGGATTTGATTCCTGAGCAGACTCTCAGATCAAGGTGCATTTCATTTAGGTTTTAGCTTATTCAAACATTCATATGTAAGAAAAAACTACTCCCTCCATTTCAATTTATTTGTCGAGTTTTGACTTGGCACAGAGTTTAAGAAAGTAAAGAAGACTTTTGAATCTTGTGGTCTTAAATTAAAAATATGTAGAATATACCCAAATGCTCTTTAATCTCGTGGTCTTAAATATGCCATGTAGAAAGTTGGATTTAAAGAGTTGTAAAAAAGGAAAGAGATATTCTTTTTTAAATAGACTATAAAGGAAAGTAAAACGGACAAATTGAAACATGGGGAGTAGCATCTTTTCATCTCCTAGAGCTATAGAATTCTGGTTGAACTCATCCTCTTTTCCGGGGTTGAACAAACCATCATTGGTTTCAACTGAGGACTAGTGCTTGAGTGCTATGTTAATGTCAAAAAAATGCATAAGCTTAATAAAGTCAATCAAATCCAGGCAGTAGCTTATTGTGGACTATGTTGCTCAGAGTCTTCAGACATACCGTTAGGTGCGGGTTGGACCTCTCCAAAAGTAGAACACTTTTCGAGGATCCACCACGGGTGCAATAATTTTTTTGGCAAGTCTGAGCAATATAGATTGTGGAAAAGGAGTATAAAGAGGCGTAAAACATCCTCTTGCCCTTGTCAGTCGTTTCTTGATAGGCTGGTAAAAGTGTCCAGATTTAATACTCTCCACTTCTCATTTGATCAAAATAGAATTGTCTTCGCTCTTTCAAGTCGACATAGTTAATAGTCAACCTGTTTACGACAGCTCTGCGTAGCTCTGTAATCAACAGTTCTCATCAGATACCTTTAATAGTTTTAGGATGAATTAAGATCATGTTAAATTTTCCATTAGACTGTACATGACAACCCTTTTTTGCAGGAAAAACTGCTGCGAGAGCAAAACAAACTTTTGGAGGACTCCGTAAATCTTACCTCACAAAATCTGCTCTCACAAATTAGACCTCTTTCATGTTTTCTCTAACTAACTAATTTGTACGCATACATGTCCATACAGATGGCTAGGATCAAGAAAAACGGAACAGTGAATGAGATGTCACCACCCCACACAAATTGTGGACAACAGAGAGTGACCCTCAATTTTCTCTAGTGATTATGGTTTGTATCTGTCAAATAGCCTTGCAAGAGGCACCAGGGAATAACCTGCACAGGTTATGTGGTTCCTGTGTTTAGTATCATGTTTTACATGAAATTAGCAAAGTCAAGGTGTCTTAAAAAATAATTAACAATATTGTGCAGTTTCAGTAAAATTAATTTCTCATCTGTATGACTGTAATATAAAAGTTGAAGATGAGCTTTGACCCTCAGGTTTGTGTTTTATATATTCAGCGTTTTCATTGCCTCCCTTATTAATTTATTTTGTACTTGACAGAAAAAATAGGGTGAGTTATATGAGCTTATGCTTTTATTTTTCCTGAAGTTGTATCATGTTCAAAAACTCAATTATTTGAACATTACTAACCTACGGCTACTTTCTCTTGAAGTTGTATCATTCTTGTGAAATACTCTTGACACTATATGCTATAGCTGCTTAATTATTTGAAATTCTTATGCTACGAATTACCATTCATTGTTGGGAATTTGCTCTATACATATCTTGCTTTCAAATATATATTCATGTCGGAGCTAACAGTGGTTGAAGAATGTCCTATTAGACCTGTGGGGTAGGAGGAACAAAAAAAGACAGAAGATCGAACAGATGAAAATTACATTTTAAAAAAGATAGAATCAATATGAGATCAAATATATTTGAACACGCAAAACCAAAATCCAAACAAAAAAGCCAGAAAACAGAAAGTATTGTGCTAGTGGTACTTACAGATTGATGAAGAAATAAATATAACGCAGCTGCTAACTTTCCTCTCACTGAGACTTTCCACATATTTAAGTTTTGGTTCTACGAGTTCTTTATATGCAACTCAAAGAAAATACTACTCCAATATTGGTATTTAATTTAAGTGGAAACTAGTCTATTAATTTAAGCGATATACTCAGATAGTGTGTATATGGGTCCTAGTTGATTTTTTTTTTTTGTGTGTGTGCGCTTAAACAAGTGTTCAATGACCAATGGCCGCAAAAAACAACTCACATAAAGATAAAGCTGCTACGTACAAGCCACCTAATTACTACGTGGACGAAAGCCAACATCAGATTTGAAACTTGATTATATGGTTCACAATGTGGGTTTGTCCACCTTTCGTTCCTTAATTTTATTTTTAAAATTGAACTAAATTAATAAATAGACATTAACTCATCCAAAACTTATTTGGTTGAAATTAGTCCGTTCAATTTTTACTAAGCTTTAATTTTTTAAATTATTTATTTAAATGATTATAATTATTTTCTTCATTATGGCTATATGAGACATACATTAAAGAAAAAATGTCTTTTAAATATTATTTTGATAAGATTTTTTATATGTAGTCAATTTAGGCTAGCTAAATTTTTAGATGTACCGAATTGGATAAATCAAAATGAACTGAGTTAATAAATGAAGGTAACCTCTCAAACTTGCAAGAATTAGACTGGTCATATTTTTTATGAGCTAATTTGTCAGCTCCGAAAAATACTATCAATTTTGTCCATGGAGGACAACTATATCTACCATGTTCGCTTTTGACCACAATTTGACCGAACATACTGATACTATCATTTACGTTTTTTCTTGAGGGACGAGGGTTCATCCTTATTAGTCTTGACAAATTATAGTTTAATATAATTTCATCATATTATACTAGAGGTGGAAAGCTTCCACTTTAAAAGTTAGATTATCATTTTGCCCTTATTGTAAATTAAAATGTAATAAAACATAAAATATCTTAATAATATTAAATAGTAATAATACAAATACATGAAGGCTCAATACACGTTCAGGACCATTAATGGATTTTCTGCATTTAATGAAATGCTAATTAAATATCCAATTAGATAATAACATTTAAATTACATAATGGGTGAGTAGATAAGAAGCTCATAATTATGATCAGCCCTTTGGCTTCTCCAGTTCTTCTTCATACGAATCTTCAACAATTAAAAAAATTCCATCCTTATGTAAGATCTTTAATTAGTTTGTCAAGAAACTGATGAAGACTAAAGGTCAGCAATTAAGTAGGAAATTAATGGATATTTTTTATTTTAAACTAGTGATTTTAATCGCGCTTCACGCGGTAGAGAAAGATCTCATTAAATATGTAAAATAGTTTTATCGAATTTGTGAATATTAAAAGTTATCAACAAATTAGATGGTTTTGTTTCTCTTACAATTAATTATTTGACATTTGATTTTTTTTTCCTTGAATTTGTTTTTTGTTCTATAGCTTTTCTCCTATTTTAAGATGTCACAAACCTTCAATTTAAGTGTAACTGTTGGTACCTAATTAAGAAAGACCGGTTAACAAAAATCTAAAATTATTTCTCCTAAAGGTAACACTAATTATGAATAAAAATAAAAATATATTTCATGAATAGTATCGTATGAACCACGAATCAATTTTTTTATTCGTCACTAAGTATCCACGATTTTTTCTATACACCGTCCTAGTCAGTACTGCATCCTACGTGTAAGTGATGATCATTTCAAAGACTCGTTTATATGAACGCTCCCCTATTTTATATAACTCACAAGGAAGTTGAGAAGGCATACTATTTAAGTGGAGAAAGGAAATGTATGGATATCACTTATAACTCTTGGGTTATAATATATATGTAATAATTAATAAATAGAAAGAAAATGATAACATTAACTTGGAATTCAAAAGGTACCATACGTTATAACAAAAAAGCAATGTCTCTTGGAATTTTTTAAAATAAGATGAAGGAAAAAAATAAGAGGAAAAATAACAAGCTCCGAAAAAGATATGAGGTGCTGGGAATGGTCGAAGTAATTGAATAGGAGGATCGCCATGACTATAGCTTTTGGTAAGTTTATCAAAGACGAAAACGACTATTTGATATTATGGATGAGTGGTTACGGAGGAACTGTTTTGTTTTTGTAGGTTGGTCCGGTCTATTGCTCTTTACTTTTTTATTTTATTTTATAATTTATAATATAAAATCAGATTTTAAAGTTAAAGAAGAACGGATTTTTTCCTATAAGAAAACCATAACTTTCACTCTACTGTGACATTTTTTTTTATCATCTCTAGTATATGAGAAACATAGAAAAAATATAATCACACACCAAAAAAAAAAAAAAAAAAAAAAACGGATACCCTAATTTTAAATCCAGATGAAGCTAACACCAAAATTGAAAGATATGAAGCCAAACGAAACTAAAATAACTAAGTGCTGATAAAAACCAAAGGAAAATGAAGAACTATCCCAAATAATTACTATAATCATGTAGAAAAAGAAAACACAAAAAGCAGTAAAGAAAATACTACAAAATAGAACTTACAAACTCTTCTGACGTGATGAAATTTTTGCAGTTAAAACTCCTCGATATCATTTTGTATTACTAATTTTCAAGATTCTCAGCATAGCATTTACAACTATTAAAAGGAAAAGAAAGAGCATATGATGTTCAGATGTTTAAATTAATATCACATTCATTAAACATTGATTTGTAGAAAATTGGCGTGATAGAAAACACGTGTGTGTGTGTGAGAGAGAGAGAGAGGGTAATTAAGGAGGACTCAAGAAGTACTCTTGGTTTTTTACAGAAGTTGAGTAACGTATAATTACTGCTCCAATTTTCTTTGTCTAATCATAATAGGCTTCTGTAAGATTGTGTCTTTTACGTTGTGCCTTTTGGGTTGTGTAAAGTTATGGTGACTTTTGAGTTTTCAATATAAAACACATATTAAATTAGAAAATTAGTAAAAAAATAAAAAAAAATGAGAAAAAAGATAAATGGATTTCTTAGCTTTATAGAGTGTCACGTCACCGGGCCTATGTCATGCAATTATGTATATATATAGATTTTTGGCTCAAAAAATCTCTAATAATTTGATTCTGTTCACCTTCCCTTATCCAAGGTCCCCTATTTAAAGTCACCTAAAAGGACAATTGAAGTTGCACCTTCCCTTATTCAAGTACGGAAAAAGACCAAAATTACCCCCGAACTTTGAAAAATTGTTCATCCATACCCTTCGTTATACTTTAGGGCCAATTATACCCTTACCGTTATACTATGGGGTCAATTATACCCTTATGTCTAACGGCTGCCACATGGCATCATCCCAGCCCTTCAAAATTATTTTACCCTCAAATAATTTTTTACCCACTAAAATAACTCAACCCGACCCGAATTATTTTTTTTCTAGCAAAACTAATACGGATAATTTTTTCAGCAAAAAAAAAAAAAGGTTCCGTATTAGTTTGGCTGGAAAAAAATAATAATTCGGGTCGGGTTGAGTTACTTTAGTGGGTAAAAAATTATTTGAGGGTAAAATAATTTTGAAGGGCTGGGATGATGCCATGTGGCAGCCGTTAGACATAAGAGTATAATTGACCCCATAGTATAACGGTAAGGGTATAATTGGCTCTAAAGTATAACGAAGGGTATGAATGAATAATTTTTCAAAGTTCGGGGGTAATTTTGGCCCTTTTCCGATTCAAGTATGACACTCTCTCCAGTTGAGAATAATTTTCTCATATTTGTTTTACCATTCCTTTCTTCATTTGTTGTTGTTTTTTAATTTCCTTTTCAGTCACAAGTCACAACCATAGGCGGTCAAGCAGGATAGTCACAACACAAAGAAGGAAAACACTTTTAATCTTCTTAGAACTATTAGGGGTTGCATTTGGGAAAATCATGATATGTGAGAGTACAGATAGAAAGAGAATAAATATTTGAAAGGATTCAAAATTTTGGTAATATTCTAAGTAAACTGATGATATATAGCTTGTAAGTGGTTTTGTATTCATGACTAAATATTCTCTTATAATATATTATTCTTTCTTTTGACATAATATTATATTTATTATATAATATGTAAATAAAAAACAAAAATTATCCTAACAAAAAGATTAGATATTTTATATAGTATCATAATGTGCATGTGTTGGTAGCAAGATATAAAATAAAAATAGACAAATAATTTGTGTATACATGTATATCAGGTATGGAACATCTTACAGATACGTTGAATGAGAATAAAATTGGTGCAATGTCTTATATCACAGAGAGGAAGTTCTCTACTTCTTACTAACTATCAATATTCTCATAAAATAAATCGTTATGCATGGAAAAATTTAAAAGTGGAAAGATCTAAAGTTAAAAGTTGATAAATAAAAGTATTCAGTTATTCATGTATAGTTGGACAATCATTTTACTCTCCAAACAAACACTCCGATAAAATTTGTGTATCACTAATACGTATAAATTTTTCCATTACCCATCATCATTATACTCTCCAATGCAGCATTAAATTCTAGAAATACTAACTACAGGAATACTTAACAATCACATGTTAAGTTCAACTAATCTGAATTTACAGTAGATGAATGATAACCTTGTCATTTAATTTTTTTTATATCAAGTTTCTGCTAATTAATTACATAAGAAAGAAGAACCGAACGTCTTGATAAGTAGTTAGGCAAAGACGAAAATCATAATAAGACATGTAAGTACTTATTTGGCCAATTTTGTTTAAGTCTTATTTGGCAAATTTTGTTATATAATTAGCATTTTTTTAATTTTATTTTATAGCTCAAACATATTATTAAATAATATTTATATAGTTTTTTAAAAAGTATGTTTATTAACATGGGTACACGCGCAAAGCGCGTACCCAAAAACTAGTCTTTATAAATAGCAAGGAGCCTATTGGTAGGGGTGGGCGTTCGGTATTCGGTTCGGTATTTTTAAAGTTCGGGTTCGGTAATTCGGTAATCGGTAATTGAAAGTAGATACCAAATACCGAACTTTCGAACTTCGGTTCGGTAATTCGATAATCGGTAAATCAAATTTCGGTTCGGTACGATATTCGGTAATACCATATTAAGTCGAGTTCATAAATGCTCCTAATTCCTATTATGATCAACAGTCACCTCTCAATTAATATCTCCATCAATCATTAAACGTGAAGCTTACAAATTTCTGCCATTCACCCATGCCATGCATGTTCAATTGAATCTGTCGTCACTTATGAAGGATACTGAAGGAGAATCAAAGCTCCAAAGGTATATAAATCTTAGCCATTTTTTAATATATATTTCTGGTAGGAGTACAAGTTGAAAAAATGATGCTGAAGAGATGAGATCTAATGTTGGGAAGAAAATAAAAAAAGCAAAATAAATACTTTAATGTCTTTAAAATGAAAAGTTGATTTATAAAATCAGCTAACAGTATGGGAATAATAGAAGCATAAGTGTCCTTCACCCAAATACTCAGTGTTGTCACAGCCTGAGAAGTGAGTAAGTACATATGGAGTAGCAAGTTCTGAGAGAAAGTGACCTGCATTTTTTGCTTCTTTTGGAATATGTCTATTTCGGTATTCGGGAAATACCGAATTACCGAACTTACAATTATTGAATACCGAATACCGAAATCGAATATCGAACTTTTTAAATTTTATTACCGAAAACCGAACCAAAAACCGAAATACCGAATACCGAAATACCGAAACCCTCGGTTCGGTTCGGTAATTCGGTTTTTGGTATTTTATGCCCAGCCCTACCTATTGGTTGCTAGAACGTACGTGTGTTGCTAAGTTTTGAGCTGAGCAAGGACAAGAAATGGAGCAATTTAAAATTGCTATTCATAAGTTGAACACGGGCAAAGCTTGAGACTTTTTTTTTTTTTTTGGTTCGGAAGATATATTTTATGTATTAACTGGACATTACAATGACTTATCCTTCTCCTCAATGTATAATTTGAAGGGTCATTTACATAACAATCATAAACAAATGAAGGCGGGGAAATAAAGCGAAGTAGATTAGTAAAGTCAGTGCTATAACAACCATATTTAGATAAAAGATCGGCCACAAAGTTGGTTTCTCTGAAAATATGTTGAGGCATTTGATGCTCAATATCCAATTGTTGCGGATAGAAATTTTGAGTTATGTGAAATGAATATTTTATAATTAACTTAGAATGTCACACGAGTTAGTCGTAAACGATAACAAAGAGTAAAATAAAATTTATCATTAAGAAATAAATACTTAAATAATATACTTAATATTTACTTATACCTCTTCGCTCTTTTATGTCGACGGAGTTAATAGTTATCCCTGACTTCTACAGCTCTGTAATCAACAGTTCTCATCTGATATCTTTAATTGTTTTAGGATGAATTAAGATCATGTTAAATTATCCATTAGACTGCACATGACAACCCCTTTTTGCAGGAAAAACTGCTGCGAGAGAAAAACAAACTTCTGGAGGATAACGTAAAAATCTTAACTCACAAAATCTGCTGTCACAAATTAGACCTCTTTCATGTTTTCGCTGACTAACTAATTATACGCATATATGCCCGTACAGATAGCTAGGATCAAGAAAAACGGAACAGTGAATGAGATGTCACCACCCCACATAATTTGTGGACAACAGAGAGTGACCGTCAATTTTCTCTAGTGATTATCGTTTGTCTGTCAAATAGCCTTGCAAGAGGCACCAGGGGAATAACCTGCAAAGGTTATGTGGTTCCTGTGTTTAGTATCAATATTGTACAGTTTCAGTAAAATTTATTGTTCATAAGTATCAATATTAGCAATATTAGCAAAATTCCTGTGTTTAGTATCAATATTATAAATTTAGCAAAGTCAAGGTGTCTTCAGAAATAATTAGCAATATTGTGCAGTTTCAGTAAAAGGTGAGATGAGATTTGCCCGCTCGGGTTTGTGTTTTATATATTCAGTGTTTTCGTTGCGTGCCAGGGCCTTATTATTTTTTTTTTTCTGAAGTTGTATAATGTCACCTTGCTTGCTGAGTCTGAGGTCTTATATGGATCTAAGAGGAACTCAATTATTTGAACATTATTAACTTATAACTACTTTCTCTTGAAGTTTTTATTTAAGAATAAGAGTTCATTCTTGACAAATACTCTTGACACTATATGCTATAGGCTATAGCAGCTTAATTATTTGAAATTCTTATGCTAAGAATTACCATTCATTATTTGTTGGGAATTTGCTCTATCATATATCTTGCTTTGAAGTATTCATGTCAGAGCTAACAAGGGATGAAGAGTGTCCTATTAGATCAGAGGTGTAGCAAGGAAAAAAAAGACACAAGATTAAACAGAGGAAATTTACATTTTTAAAAAGAGTAGAATCAATATGAGATCAAATATATTTGAACAGTCGAAACCAAAAACCAAACAAAGAATCAAGAAAACAAAAAGAAGTGCAAGGAATCGGCCAGCGGAACTTACAGATTTATTAAGAAATATAAGGCAGCTGCTAACTTTCCTCTCACTGCGGGTTTCCATATAAATAAAGTTTTGGTGCTAACAAATAGGAGAAACTACTCCGCGTGGGTCCCAGTTTACGTGATATAAATTAATTAGGCAAGAAATATTTATTAAATTTGTGGTCTAAAACAAGTCATAGATATATGTGTAACTGTAAATTATTTCATATAAGATTAAAAAAAGAAATTTTAAGTTAAATTATTTATAAATATAAAAATATATTATTCTTTTTTAACAGATTGAAAGAGGAAAGTGCATAGCAAATTGGAAGGGGAGTAACTAATTGGTAATTTAAGTGGAAACTAGTCAATTAGTTTATTGATTTAAGAGATATACTCAGATAGTGTGTATATGGCCCCCAGTTACATGTGGAAGGAATGCTGAGAAAGAAACAAGTGTGCGATCCACAAATGGACTTAAAAAAAAATAAAAAAACACAGAAGACGTAGCCTATGATCAATATTGAGTGCACAACTTAAATGACCCAAAAAGTGAATTTGGATGTCAAAATAATACAATAAAAAAAAAGTTACCAAACTAATTTTTGCACATTAATTTAGTGAGCAATAGGACTAAATTATAAGTTTACAAGTTAAGTTCTATTGCGCACTAAATTAGTGCGCAAAAGGGCTTCACTAAATTACCCACCATCTTCCCCATGCCGATCGGTTGCCCCCTCTTTTTTTTTTTTTTTTTTTTTTGTTTTAAAGCGCCATTAATGAGCAAACCCGAGGTCCCACATTCAAAAAACATCGTTTTCGTGTTATTGTTTTTAACTCAAAAGTCAATATTCTGGTATATTCAAGTCAAAGAACAAATTTTAAAACTTGAATTTCGGAATAAAGCGGCGTAGAACTCGATTTCAAAAACTAAAAAATAACCTTTAATCTAGGTATTTTATTATGAATTTTCTCTTAATTGTTAAATATATTATTATCCTAAGCATGATTAATGTGGGTTTCAGGGAAAAAAATGAATTATGCCAACAAAAAAAAAAAGCGCAATAGGGCCTAGGCCTGTGCACGAATCGGTTCGGTTTTGGCCATCATCGAGTTGAAATTTCGAATTTCGACTTTCTAAAATTCTCAACCAAACTCGATCCATTCTAGGTTTAATTCGATTCGATTTTCATTATTTCAGTTCGGTTACACAAATTGATTTGTTCGGTTTGTTTGAAATTTAAACAAGCAACTATTTTCATTTCTGTTTTAGAGTAAACATATCCAAAAATAATGAGATCCTAAATTTACAGCCTTATAACCAAGACATTAACCAAGAAAAAACTATAAACTTGCAAGCATAATAGCATATAAATAGCAAAACAAGAGCTTGACACCTTGTGTAAGCATACGAATCCGCCAACACCACATTACATATACTAAATTAATAATCCAGCATCTTGCAACTTGTAAGCAGCCAAGCATAATAACTCAGTTTGCATCCTCAAAAAAATCAAAGAAAAAGCTCTAATTTGTACAGGCTAAGATCAAAGAACAAACAAAGCCATGGGTGGAGGCAATGGCCAAAAGGCAAAGATGGCTTGTGAGAACAATGCTGAAAAGATGAAAGACCAAAAGGGAAGTCAGCTTGAGGCCAGCAAGAAGGCCCTGAATATCCAGTGCAAGGTGTGCATGCAGATATTTATTTGCATCACTTCTGAAGTTAAATAAATATTACTTCACTATTAAGTATTAAGCGTATATATAGTTAGACTATTAGAGTATTAGTCGTATTAGTCGTTAGTGGCATATAAATTCGGTTGTTCGGTCGGTTCGGTTGATAATTGAAGCTAACCGTATCCGAACCGTTAAACTATAATATTTTACAATTGCATTTGTAAATCAAAATCGAATTGTATTATGCAAATTGAATTATCCGAATTGTTTCGAATCGGTTCGGAAATTCGGATTTAACCGATTTGTGCACAGGTCTAATAGGGGTTGTCCACTGCAAACAACCCCTTTTTCGTTTTTTTTTTTTTAAATTATTTTTGTTAATTGTATGATCAGCTAATTGTTAATTATTTGTTAAAGATATGTTAATATTTAATTATTTGTTAATTGTTTGATTAGTTATTTGTTAATTATTTGATAATGATATGTTAATCTTTAATTTTTTGTTAATGATTTGTTAATTGTTTGATTATAGGAAAATATACCAATCTCCTAATAATATCTTTATTTGTTAATTTATTTATTTGTAAAAATTTTTAATCCATGTTAATTATTAATGTGCTAGTTAGTTATCTAATTTTATGTGTTAATCTAATTTTATTTGCTAATTAGTTATCTAATTTTATGTGCTAATTAGTTATCTAATTTATGTGTTAATGTGCTAATTAGTGATCTAATTAGTTATCAATTGTTAATTAGAAATATTTAAACCTTAATATACTTAATATTATATTTGTTAGTTAATTGTAGTTAATCCTTAGTTTAGGATTGAGCATCCTTAGTTTAAGATTAAAAATATCATTAATATAATATTATTTAGTTAATTGTAGTTAGTAGAATAATTAATTAACAATTATTAATTCGTAAATTTAGATAGTTAATATAATTTCACGTTAAAGGATTAGTTAGTTAGTATCATTTTTCGATAAAGGATTACATAATTAATATTGCATGTTAATGATTAATTAAGAATTATTAATACAGATACGACACGACCATGGATCCTAACCCTCTTCACCCGGGGCCCTTCGATGCATCAGTACTTTATCTATAGGCTGCTCATAGGTCCCAGCTATTATGGGATGGGAAGATACATTCTAGTGCGTTGTTCCGTCCCCGTAGGATAGAACATGCGCGGGACAGTATGAGGCGTTAGTAAGTTTACCCCTCTTAAACTTAATTAATCGTCTTATATATTACGTTACAAATTTATTCAATCCTTAATATTTGCCAACAAATGCAGCTACGGACCGTACAGACGATGCGCTGGGAGAGAATGGCCCATATGTATTCCCCCAAGCCAGCAGGATACGCAGCCCGAATGGTTCAGCTAGCTGATAGTGGTATGCAACAATCACAAGAGCTCGGACGTATCCATGAGCATGTTCCAAACATCCCGTATCAGGCCCCTGTAGCACGTGGTCGTGGTCGTGCTCGTGGAGGCGGTGGTGATAAAGGTGGTGGGGCTAGAAGGACTGGTGTTCGAGGTGGTGGTCGTGGAGGCCTCCGTCTAGTAGATGAGCCCGATGAGCATGCTATTGTTCCCGCTTCAGCCCAGCAGCATCCGTCGACTTCAGAGTGCCCGTCGACTTCTTACCGACCGTCGACACCTCTATATACGCCGACGGAGCTTTTTTCAGAGCACCTAGAGTGGGCATCATTAGAGGTATACCTTGCGCAGCCGCCACTTCGTCATCCACAGGGAGATTGGCTAGTTCATGATCTACAGGGTGGCAAGGAGCTGGAGTGCGACTTCACATTCCTGGACTTCGGCAGCTGAAGCTAAGATGTAAGTGTTTGAAATAATTATTTGAACAAATTAAAATACTTATACTAATTATTATATAATTTTCCATTTCTTAGGATCCAGCTCTGGCAACATCTACATCTCCGGCTCCGGGGCCCGCTCGGGAGACCGCTAAGGAGCCAGCTCGGGAGCCCTCTCATCATCTATCTCAGGAGTCCGTCGACACATTTTCTTTTTACAAAAAGATAATGTATTAATTAAATATAAATTATAATTAAGTTTTTAATTTTTTATATATTATTTCAGGTTCATTCTTCTGCGCCTGTGAACCTGTCTCCAGCTCCGGCACCATCTACATCTTCGGCTCCAAGGCCCACTCAAGAGCCCGCTCAGGAGACTGCTGAGGAGCCAGCTCGGGAGCCCTCTCATCATCCATCTTAGGAGCCCATCGACACACAGGTTTGATTTTTTACAAAAAGATAATGTATTAATTAAATCTAAATTATAATTAGGTTTTTAATTGTTTATATGTTATTTCAGGTTTAGTTTAGCATAAATCTAAACTAAATTATTTATATGTTATTTCAGGTTCATTCTTCTGCGCCTGTGGACCCGTCTTCAGCTGAGATTGACCCATCTTCTGATAATGATAAGATTCCGACCATACAAATCCGGCCCCAGAAGAAGCATTTTATGCTGAAGGGCGCAAGGAAGGGAAAGATGGATGATCATAACATAGAGCATCCTATTATTAAGAGGAAGAAGGGGGATGGAGATGATGGTGAAGGTGGTGGGGATCGCCTTAGGCCTAGGGTTACTCTAAAGACTCCCATATGTGGGACCTAAGAAAGAAGAAGGATGTAGATTGTGTATTTGTAAATAAATTGTACATTTTATATTAATATTATAATGTTACTAGTATTATTTTCTTAATGATAATTAGTTATCTTAGTCTTTATTATCGTTTATTAATAACTCGTGCGATGTCCTAAATTAATTATGAAAACAATCTCGACATATTCGAAATAAAGTAATGTCTTGACTAAATAATAAAACACTTAAATTAAAACCTTATAAAATAAAACACTTAAACCTAAAGATAACAAGTTTCCAAACAAACAAAACTTACTTTGGGGCACTTTCCAGCCCCTAAAATGACGATCCAAATGTTTACGTATACTTAATGTATTGAGCCTACATTATCGTTCGCAGAAAAAAATATCAAGTTCTATATAAAATATTGATATTAAGGCATTTTGAAACATCACTAATCTTTGGTCAAAGTGTGGAAAAAACGTAAAATTTCAAAAGTTTTAAATTACACAACTGTGGGTCATTTAGTCAAGCCCTTTTGCGCACTAATTTAGTGAGCAATAGGACTTAACTGTAAAGTTACAGTTTAGTCCTATTACGCACTAAATTAGTGCACAAAGATTAATTTGGTAACTCTTTTTTTATATTGCGTTATTTTGATACTCAGCACTCACTTTTTGGGTCATTTAAGTTGCGGACTCGATCAATCACCTATAAAGGCTGCCTATCGACTACGTCGACGAAACCAAACAACAAATGCTGATAACTTGATAATGAGCCTGTTTGGATGGGCTTATGCCTATAAGCTGTTTGCAGCTTATAAGCTAAAAACAATAAGTTGGGGTAGTCTAACTTATTTTTTTTGGCTTATAAGCTGTTTTCAGCTTATAAGCTGCTTTAGATAAGCTAAGTCAAATGAGCCCAATTATTTTTTTGAGCTTATTTTAAGCACAAAATGACTTTAAGCTGGCCAGCCAAACACTCAAAAAAACTAAAAACAGCTTATAAGCAACTTATAAGCCAATCCAAACGGGCTCAATATTGGTTCACAATGTGGGGTTGTCCACCTGATAAAGTGGTTCCCTATTTTATTTTAAAAAATTAACTGAATTAATAAACTAGTCTTAACACACCACTTACTTAAAAAATATTTTTAGTCAGTACACTAAGATTTAAGGTCATTTCTTCAAATAATTAGTAGTAATTGTTTTTCTTTTTTAGGATTATATATAACATATCAAATAATGTCTTTTTAATAATATTTTGACAAGATTTCTTATGGTTCAATTTAGACTACATATTAGCTCAACTTTCAGATGCACTTAATTGAGCAGTTCAAAATGGATTGATTAATATAAAAAGATAGGTCATTAACCTTCTCAAAACTCGAGAGAATTGGGCGAGTCATGTTTTTATGAGTTAATTTTGTCGTCTCTAAAAATAATCAATTTTGTCCCTGAATGACAACTTTATCTACCATTTTCGCTTTTGACCGAACACAATATCCCTTATGTCCCAATTTATGTGATGTAGTTTAATAAATAAATGAAGACTTTTGAATCTTGTGGTCTAAAATAAGACAAAGATATTTGTGTGGTTATAGAGTATCTCATTAAGCGTAAAAGGTAAAGTTTCAAGTTAAATTGTTGTCAAATAAGAAAATGTGTCATTTTTTTTTAGACGGACTAAAAAGGATAGTGTTTCGTATAAATTGGGACAGTATTATTCACAGTTTTTCCTTGAGAGACGAGAGTTCTTTCATTTGTCTTGATAAATTATAGTTTAATATAGTTTCATCTTAAATAGCATGAAGCCCATTGGTTGCGAGATTATATAATATTAGTTTCAAACGTACGCTATTTTGAGTTGAGCAAGGACAAGAAATTGGGCAATTTAAAATTGCTATTCATAATTAGAACGCGTGCAAAGGTTGAGACATTTAGAGCCGGTTTGGATTAGTTGGAAAAAAGTGGCTTTTAAGCATAAGTGCTGAAAGTACTTTTAAGTGCTGAAAGTTATTTTATAAATAAGTAGTTACGTGTTTGGATAAAAGTGCTTAAAGGGTTTTTAGAAGTAAGGGTAATATTGAAATTAGCAGAAAATATAAGGGATAAAAAGGTAAAGTTGTTGGTCAAACCAAAATGACTTTTAAGCCAAAAAAACAAAAGTTGGAGTTGAGTAACTTCTTGGTTTTGACTTATTTTAAGCACTTTTTAACTTAATTTAAGTTGTTTTTATTTTTGCCAAACACCCAAATAAATTAAAAATGACTTATAAGCTAGTTTGACCAACTTATAAGCGCGCCAATCCAAACGGACTCTTAATGCTCAACATCCAAATGTTGTGGATAGGTATTTTGAGTTGTGTGAAATGAAAAAGGAGGTTGACATTCAGTTTGAGAAGCTAACAGTAGAATTGGAACCATCTGACCCAATAATAATTGATGATGCAAAGATTAGGGAACTGATATTAGAGTTACGTAGAAAAGTACAACAAATGAATTTGAGGTTTCTACTTTCTAGTATACATAATCGAGCCAATTTGGAATATGTGTGCATTAGACCTCATCCCAAATATATTTTAGCATAACGTTTGAGCGGTGATATGGGAATCGAGCCATCCTAGCCTGTGAAGGAGTCTAGGAATGAAAACACAATGCTTACATTTTAAAGTTTGCCATCCAAAAAAGACAGACAATTCTCTCATTAAAGGCCAAGGTGCAAAATGCGACACATGGTAGTTGGCATATATCACTTTCACGAGAGCATAGCCGTAAACTTCGATCAAACTTTGGAGAATCAATTCATAAGTTTAAAGTGAAGGTAAAAGTGATGAAGTTGTGGTACATGCCGTGCCATTATATTAACTGTGACGCTTTATAGGATGCAATGGCTATATTTCCTCGCCAATTTTCCCTAAATTTTAATTCACTTTTGCAGTTTCTATGTTTAGGCTATGTTTATTTTATTATTTTTACTAGTCCACCCAGTTTCACATCACTTGGACTTGTTTTGGATAGCTTGAGGGAAGAGTTGCAGCGCAAAATTGATTAAAGAAACCAAAATGGAACGTGGACACGATTCAAATTCATGTGCACAGACTAAAATGCTCAAAGAATCGCATGAGGCAATGTGAAAATATGTGTAATTTTATAAATGAAATTAACATTAGTTTAGAAACTAGCACTTAGCTTTGGGTTTGAATTGTTGGTTATTTTGGTGATGTTTGCTTGCTTGTTGGTGCGAATTGGTCGAGTGAAATTGAGTGTTGCGTAAATATTGGGGGGAAATGCCCTCCTCACGATAGACAAGGATCAAACCCCACAATTATTCATGGAAAACCGATAAATTGAATCAAATCGAAAAAAGAAACCGATATATTTAAGGTTTGATTTGATTTGATTTTTAATATTAAAAACTAACAAAATATGATTTGATTTTGATTTTAAGTAAAACAAATTGAAAAACCCCGAATCAAACCGATTAGACAAATAGAATTTAAAAGTATAATTTTTATATTGAATTCAACCAAGATGGACGTGCTTGGTAGAGTCTCTATTATTTTATTTGTTGATTCTCTCAAACCAAAGGTCTGTAAAAACTGTTATGATAGAGACAATACTGGTGTCCTCCCAGGAGCTCCATTCTGACTCTCTTACAAAGAGAGAGCATTATAAACTATTCAAAGGAACTCATTTGCTCACACAACCTTAGATTTTCCTACTCAGTCTCTTAACCTGCATATGTCTTGCTTCGCCTTCAATGGAAATCCTTCAATTATTTGTCAAGTTATGATTGGATCCAAGCTTTCTTAATCATGTTCCAAATTATTGACTACTTTGATTTCTTGTTGAATCTTGTAAGTGCTTTTTGTGTATATAATAAATAAATAAATCTTATTAAAAAACCGATAAAGACAGAAAACATTAAAAAACCCGACATAGCCCGAATCAATGAAAAATCAACTTAATTAGTTTGATTTGATTTTTGTATTTGAAAAATCGACTCAAATGATTTGGTCATCTTTTAAGTAATAACCAACCCAAGTCTAATCATGAACACCCCTGCCTATTCAAAATGGACCAATTTTATCTTCTTTAACATGTGCTCAACTAATATCATCCCCAAAATTTGAAAGCCAAAAAATAAATAAAAAATC
Source organism: Lycium barbarum (assembly GCF_019175385.1). Lineage (NCBI taxonomy): Eukaryota > Viridiplantae > Streptophyta > Magnoliopsida > Solanales > Solanaceae > Lycium > Lycium barbarum. The sequence goes on along the minus strand of NC_083343.1, from coordinate 118,444,462 downwards.
ATTAGCTTTGCGATTGAATAATGAATATTGAACTATTACTAAATTCTTGTTCTTGATTGCATACCTTTAGAAATTGATTCGAATGTGGATATCAACTTGTCCATAAAATAAATGAACGTGTCTGTCTGTTTTATTATGTTATAGAAAAATAATGAATGTGTCTATCTCTTATATAATGATTGTGAAAATTTGACAGCAATCTTTTATTGGTAACAATAAGGGAAAACTTGCACGGTCCTCTGCTGATATATTCATTTTTAAAAAAAATTATATTACTAGTGAAATTGTCCGCGCGCGGTCCTATGATACGTCAACCAATTTACAATTATATCATGTTTTTATTGAAATAGAAGATTTTTAATCCTTGAAGAATTTAAATAAAAGGACTTTGTTGATTTATGTTAAGAAATTCGTGGACGTTGATATAAATCTGGCATTTACTTTCATCTTCCTGAGAAAATGAAACCAAACTCAAATTTTGGAGGATTACAAAATTAATACATATGTGTCAATTTTTACTGAGCTAAGCAAACAATATAAAGTCATGTATATTCATATTAAATGAAAAGTCATGTTTGTATAAAATTCATCGAGGTAAGCAAAATCAGAACTTCTTTATCTCCTTCACCCTCCGCAATTCTCTATCTCCTATTGTCTCGTTTCATTCCTCACCTTGTAAATAAGGATAATCAATATGATAAACAAAATAATCTCATTTTTATTTTAGACTTCACTTTTCTATAACATCAACAGATTGTAGGCATTCAAATGACAATTTTAATTCATATGTACTAGAAATCTCAAATTTCTCAAACTACACCCATTCGCAGGCAAAGGGATTTATATAATTTAAAATACATTATGCTGATACTTTTTCGACAACTTATTAATATTTAAAAAGTTTAGGAAGACAATACTACAAATTATCAAGACACTTCACATTCAACCACTAAAACATTGGAAGAAGTAACCTTGTAGCTATCCATATTTATCAAAGGCTCTACAATTTTTTTAAATAAACAATAGGGCCTAGCAAGCAAACGTTTGAAAATAAGGTTCAGTTCGCCGCTATATACTATTAGCAAATATCTCTTGTTCGAAGAATATTGTCGTGATCTCAATATCTATAAGTCCAATGTCTTGTGTCGCACACGACATTTAAAACATATTAGTGACTTCGCAGCAAAAGAATCTAAACTATATGATTGAATGATTTTACTGGAATACAATGAATACCCTATATATTTCTCTTCAGAATATCCTCAACTCAAAATAAAAGCAATTAAATTGGCGACCAAAATATGACGCAATGCGTGGAAAATAAAGTTTTATGAATATTACAAGAGAGTCAGATTTAAAAAATTATGAATATTATAAGAGAAAAAAATTTAGACAATTAAGAAAAATGAAGAGAATAGATTAAAGAGAGTTAGACAAATTATTCTTAACCTCCAAGCACATAAAACTGCAAACTTTTTCCCCCAAATCTCGTTTCATTTACTTCAAGTTCCTGCAATCACAAAAAAAAAATATTCAAGTATCAAAGCTTTGAAACAACCAAAGGTAGAAGAGAGAGAGACAGAGAGAAGAAAATGATACAATCTTTTGGAACTGCAATTTACATTTAACTGTTTCATATCTGGTGAAAATCGTAAATTAAAGGATAGAAAGTACTATCTCTACTGTCGTGAAGTTTCTTACAAACCTCGTTACTTTCAAACATGATACAGAAAAGAAAAGCATGAGGAAGGAAAAAAAGAACGAAAGGAGAGCTAATCTTACCTTTAAAATAATGGCTTTGACATGAAAACATTAAGGTGAGTTTTCATGTAAAATGTTTTAATCCCTTTTGGGTAGTTGAACACTATAATTGGCGTGCCTTAAAAACTTTTGACCCTTACAATATTAATTAAGGGAAGAAATTACCGTAGAGATGGGAGAAGCTAGAAGAGTGTTGACACCTGATTTTTAACCTCCCGTAATTTACTTTACTTACTCAGGGTCGTTGGATAATAAATAAGATAATTTTACACACTTGCAAAAATTTCTGAATAATTTTAAACAATTATTCAGGTTGGCATTTTTACTTCCCTAAATTAATAGGGGCACTTTCAAAGCCTTATTAATTATTCAGAAATTTATCAGCATTTTACAGACCCCCCCCCCCCCCACCCCACCCCCTTGCAGCTGATGCAATTTCAAATAATTGTTCATTTAATTCAGCAAAAATCAAGAAAAGTTAGATAAAAGGCATTTTCATTTACTTTTTATCCAACGAATTTGAGTAATTAAAAGAATTCGCTACTTTTTACCCTTCGAGCTTCGAATTATTGCTATATAGGCATGTTTGTGCCACTTATGGCAAAATTATTTTTAATTATGATTTCTAGCCTAATTATTATTATGCATTAATGACCACCTCATGGTTAACCAACTCATGGTTCAATACAGCTGGGGTCAATTTTGCAAATTTCTGAATTCCGGACGGCCTTAATTGAAATGTCCAAGCCATGGACAGATTAACTAAGGACGTTGATGCAAATTAGTCTTAATTGGTTAAATTAAATACCGAAGTAAGGCTACGCTTGCTAACAATTAATTGCGAGGATATTTATGCAATTAATTACAATGATTGACCGTAATTGCAATCTTTATTTAATGAAAGGTCAATTTGAGGCTTTTTCTGCAAAAGTGGGTTTCAAAACTCTTTTTAATTTTGTTACGTCTTCAATCGCCCTCGTTTTAATTATTTCCTTTTATGATTACATACTTTGAGTAACAACCTTTTTTATTGACAACCTTTTTTTATTGGATTATTCATTTTTTCCCTACGAGCGCATATACACTCGAAATGTGCGCGTATATGTGCGTAATATACAAAAGGGTTCAGATTTAGAAAAAAAACATAGGGCCAGGTCCAGCCCACAAAGGGGCTGACCCGGCCCAAGCAGCGATATAATACTCCTTCGGTATAACGACCAAACATAAGGGGGGCCTTTATGTTATTTCAAAGAAGGGGCTAGGGTGAAAACCTAGCCGCCTCCTTACTCCCTCACCCCTCTACCCCCTCTCATCGGGTCAAATCGCCGATACTATGCACCACTAGTGCAGTAACATTGTTCGGTGGTTGTGTAACGATCCATTTTGTCGTTACCGTGATTATCCCATTTTTGCCCTCGTTGACCCGTTCCTGAGTCTCGTTAGAACGATTTGGACCTGAGAAGATAATTGACATGGCTTCCTAGGCGTCGTTTTGAGTCTTGGAACACCCTTTAGGAATGTGACTTTAAGCGAAAATCATTTGACCTAGAGTTGACTTGGTCAACAAAACCTCTGTCGGGAAATCCGAGGCCACAGGTGAGTTCGTAGCGCGTTTTTATGTATATCTACATATTTTGTTTGTGTGTTTTCGGTCTCGGATGATAATCGAGTTTCGAAATTGATTTTACGAAGGTTAGGAATCTGTTTCTGGTGTTCAGATTACTGGTGTCCACTGCAGTGGCACCAGGATCGCTGCAGCCGCACCACTGGGGCGGTGAGGTGACCGCTGCAGCGGCATGGCGAAGGATTAAGTCTAGACCGCCATAGAGGTCTGAGCACCGCTGGGGCGGCACGATGGCCGATGTAGCGGCATAACTACACCAGAATACCCTTTTTATTTCATAAACACTTAGACATTTCTCATAACTTCTAAACTCGTTGTAAGCACTCTTGGAGGCGACTTGAAGGTCTAGAGAGCCATTTTCTTCCTAGGGTATGTGTCCTAATATTATATCTATCCATTATGATCTTCTAAACATGATTTCAACCTTGTAATGACTAGAATCAAAGAGGGTTTTTATGGGTTTCATGTGAAGATGAGTTAAAAACGAAATTGATTCTTAGATGTTGTTTAATGATGAAATTATTGTTGTTTATGCTAGATTATCATGTATCTATGCTTAGTAATCAATAACCCATATTTATTAAGTTGAATTTCTTGAATCAAAACTAGGGTTCTTAGACCCAAATTGGGGGTTTTTCATATAAAAGTGATTTTGATGATTAATTGAGTATTCCTATGATTATAGCAATGGGTTTTGACCCTTTGGCATTGAATTTGGTATTTTGACCATAAAATTTTCGTTTTGACCTTGAGACCCGTTTTTCCTAAATTAAAGGGTGGAATTTAACCCGAATAGAAAGTAGTCAATATGGATATCATTCTTCATGGTTTCTTACATATAATTCATATGTGATAGAGTTTGATTGTTTGGAGACACTTCGAAAGACGAAACAAGATGTGGGTTCGTGGCATCTGTTTGGCTGCCAGGTAGGTTATGGCTTTCCTTTTTGGTAGACTCCGGTTAGTTTCCCATATTTATGTATTAGAAGGAACGAAGAATGCATGTATAGGAATTGGAGATTTGGGATGGAATCCTAGGACGGTATTGATGTGTGATTGTGTGTTCGGGCTTGTGGCCTGTAGATTATTTAGGATGTATAATGTGGCCTTCTTGAAAATCGGTGGATTTTGTGTGACTTGGGAGTAGTGGGTGATACCTATTTCTGTGTCTAATGATGAGAATTCCCATAATATGTGATTAATTGTGTTATGCTATCAATAGTGAATCTAGTTGATAAATGGAAGGACAAAATGCACCAACGATTTTGACTGAGTTCTAGATTGAATTGTGACGAATGATTGTGAGTGTAGGGTGAGATTACCTGTTCTAAGCTAATAGGCTGATCTAGGGAAGTGGTAATAATGTATATCGATTTGATTAAGCTATTGCGTGATGGGAATTAGCCACCCCACTGTGTTGTGATTTGATTGTTCTATTGTGCCGGCTTGATGCCATGAGTTGTTGATAAATATTGGATTCTGTTATCGTCTTGAATACGATAATGTTGGCATACCCACTGTTGGTATTTGTGATTCAGATATATTATTGGCATACCCACTGTTGGTATTTGTGATTCAGATATATTGTTGGCATACCCACTATTGGTATTGTGATATGATACATTGTTGGCGTACCCCATTATTGGTGCTTGCGATATTGAACTTGATTATTGATGTTGATACACGCATTGCACGCATTCTCACTCATTCATGATGCATGGCCGATACCCGGTGATGATTCGGTATCGTTGATTGAGTAAACTGATATTTTGATAAACTTTTTTACTTGAGTGATTGTGAAAAGGCCGATGTTCGAAGATCAATCCCGGAATCGTTGGTTGTATGAAACTGATATTTGATAAACTCTTTTACTTGAGTGATTGTGAGAAGGCCGATATCCGAAGATCAATTCCGGAATCGTTGATTGTATGAATTTGATATTTGATAAACTCGTTTACTGAAGTGATTGCGAGATGGCCGATGTCCGATGATCTATTTCGGCATCGTTGTTGCATGGCCGATTCCGATGATATTTCTGAAATCGTTGGTAGTGCATGGACTCTGCGGGGCCCCCAGGGTAGTGCCGGTGAGAACCCCCTGTGGGAAAAGATCTGGGGTCCCGTCTGTCTGTTGGGAAAAGATTCGGGACGGGTGGCACTTAGAATTCACGAGTCACACTAGGTTGTGCTACCGAGACGTCGATATTTCCGTCCGAAGTACATGTGTACACCGCATTTGCATGGCATTGCATTGCATTCATACATTATTGCATTGTATTGCATTCATACACTATTACATTGCATTGCATTATGATTTGATTTTGAGATGTTGGTGTTCTACTTGTGGTGTTGGATTCGGACATGATATTTTCAGACGTGGCACATTTGGGATTAGATGCTCTACATAGGCAATGACGTGTACTTGTATTTGGATTTATTGATTGAACTTGTTGAAGTATCCCATAGACCGCCCGTAAGATTAGCTATATGATTGATCTCTATGTGATGTAGAATAACGGGTGTCTTAATGATGAGTTGAGTACTAGACTAAAACGAATGATTTAATGATATGTGAGTTGCGAGATTGGCTAGTGATTATTGGGGTTAAGCTAATGATTAAAAGGTATGGATGTACAGTGTGTGGTAGATAGACGTATGACTTGATTGGGTTGTTATCACGTTTATCTGTGAATTCTTTTACGGATATGTGTTACTAACCATTGTCGGCCTATGATACTTACTCAGTACATGTGGATTGTACTGATATTGCACTTGCTACACCTTTTTTGGGGTGTAGATGGTTTCAGGTGGTTGATTGTGACATGTGCGGAAATGCGCGGTGCCGATCTTGAAGACCTCCTCCCACGTCATTCCGGGATGGACGTTGAGTCTTAGAATATAGTGGAAATCGAAATTCATTTAGTCGCTTTTGTACTAGTCTAGACCAGGTCATGGGAAATTGGATCGACTCTGTAATCATGTAACTGTTGTAATCTTATAAATACTTGAGGTTATTGAATATTTTGTAACTTTCCGCTGTTATTTCTAAATATCAATTGGTTTAAATGATTTGTCCTTCTCAATTGATGTGTTAATTGGATAGAGGGTTCGCCTACCGAGGCGGGAAAGGTAGGTGCCCGCGCGGTCCTAAAATGGGTCATGACAGGTTGAAAAGAGGACGAAGCATTAAAAGTTTCATCCCTTTTCCTCTGATTTTTCTTGATTTTCATCCAAACAGTCCCTATAAGGTACGATTCGTGATTTAGGTCCCTTTTTTACTTTATTTATAGTTGTAAGGAGCATTTGTGACCGTTGATTGGCATGAATCTTGAATCTGAACCCTTCCTTTGTGATCTGGGCTTGAAATCACAAAGTCCCACATCGTTGTTTTAGACATTGAAAGCATTTTGGGGTTTCTATAAATAGGAACCCCCTTTCACGAGTAAAAGAGGTCAGATTTTGAAAAGGGTTAAGAATTTGAGATATAAAAAATTCTCAAAGTTGTATTTTTTTTTAGTTTTCTTAAGGTTATTTCGATTTGCTCAAAAACCTAGTCTAAAATCTTGGTTTTAATTTATTTTTGTCGCTGGGCTTGTGTTTTGGAGAGGGGAATTTTCACAAATCCACGTTTGGTTTTGGTCGTGCCCAAAAACGGTTATATTCATTTTGTTTGTTGCCTTCCTTTAAATTCCTGTCGATTTTGCTTTCATTTGTTTATTTTTGAATTGTTTGTTGTTAGTAATAAGTAGTTGCTTCCAGCATTAATTATTATGGTAATTTCCTTAGTTTAACTAAAGCTTGGTGTGAATAAATGTAGACAGCGAGTTAGTGTTGTTGGTTTGATTAGATCATGTTGTGACATTGTTCCATCTTTATGGAGTCCAATTATGCTGTAAAGGTAGTCTAGTTTAGATTGCTATCATTTGTTTGTTTTGAATGATTTGTTACTAGCATTAGATAATTGTTTTCCAGCATTAATTGTTGTGGTAATTTCCTTGGTCGAACCAAAGTTTGGAGCTGATGGGATAAAAGTAGGCAGCAGGTAGTGTTGTTGGTTTGATTAAATCATGTTATGGTATTTGTTCTGCCTTAATGAAGTCCAATCATGCTGGCAGAGGGAGTTCATTTCTACGTCATGGGCGGTTTGTCTGTTTTCTTTAAACTTAGGATCAAAATGAATTAGTTTGGTTGAGATGTTAGCTGATGTTTTGCTAATTACTTTGGTTGAATGAGAAGAAAGATGAAACAAGCTTGTAGTTGATAATTGTGTGAAAAGATGATCCCGGCCTGATCCTAGATAGGTTCATGACAACCTGTTGGTGGTACCATGATTGTGCAGTCCTCTATGGTCTATTTCTTGATCCTGATAAAACAAGTTAAGGTTAAAATAGTCCGTAAGGGTACATAACTTGGTCTTGTGTTGGTATATACCTATAGTATGAGTCCTACTTGCTGTTGGAAGGGGAAGGGCTATGTGGAAGAAAGTGATTCTGAAAAGTAGGATGTGGTGTCTTATCTGTCTTCCTTGTTTGTTTCCTTTGTGAATTATATGAGCCTTTTTATTCAGAACTTGATCATTTGCATCTAATGTTAGCCCCATATCTGGAAAATCCTATCTGTTTGTTTAAGATGTCTTCATCATGTATATCATTGATGCCATGCGTTGACCTCTTGTGAGGGTGCAGACCTAGGAGACATAATAAGGCTGCACTAATGTGATTTTGTAAAGGTATGGCCTTGTACTACTTCATGATCACTTAAGACTTGTCATTTATTTCTGTCATACATTTTCTTTGGTGGTTTGTGTTGCGTCCAAATGCACGGGCAAGTATACGTAGTCGTACAAGTAATATAGTTATTTTAGAAATCGGATGTTGAACCCACAGAGAGTTATAATTAACCGTCAACTAAATTAAACTATCCAAGTTATCTATACAAGAGATGAAATTCGAAGATTGTGATTATAAACTAATTGAAGATAAAAGAGACAAATAGTGAACTTCAACAAAGAAAGAGCGGGTTTTTATATTATCAATGAGATGAATGTTCCAAGGTTGCGGTTGGTTCACCAATCCTGTTGAGCTTTCGAACTATTTCCCTTTAATCCGAATTGTCGACGATTGCTAATTTACTTGATTATTAACTCTCGTAGTATTCTCCCAAACTACTACTCGCCTATTCAAAATAGTTCGCCGCCTATATTCCTATGGAATTGACTTGTTAAGAACGCAATTCGTTTATGGTATTTAATTGAACGCGGTGCCTAGGTATATTCCTATCTTAGCCACAAATCCTAGCCCAACTGTAGGGATAATCAAATCACGCCCTCTTTAATCCTTCTCTAATCTAACAACATCTTTCCCAAGCATGTATATTAGATAGTCGATAGAACCTAACCGTTGGCCAAACAATCAAGCAATTATGAACAGAATTAAAGAAGCAATCAAACTCAACAACTCATATTAAGATAAGAGATAATCACCAAACATCAATAATCATAGTTTACCACAACCCTAGAACGAGAAGTTTAGCTCTACATAGACATGGAGGAAAAGCAACAAATCATTCAAAGAAAATATACAAACTAGTAATAAGGAGAAGAAAAGATAAAACCCAATAATCTCCGGCCTCCACGACGGCTCCTACTCTCTCTAGGTCAAAAGTCCTCTATTCTAATGTAAAAACGGCTATTTATAAGCTAGGGCAAATATGAGATAAGTGGGCCCAATCCCGATCAACCTAGGAGAACTGACGCCTCTTGTGCTTTGGTCATGCGTCGCATGGCCATCGCATGACTATGTCTGTGCATCCGCTGTGCTCCGCACAGCCAATGCATAACAGGTCTGAGAATCAGAAAGGGGTATTTTGTGCGCTGGTCGTGCGACGCACAGCCAATGCATGAGACCCTTCAGTGGTCGTATTTTGCCTTCAAGTGTTGCAACCTCCTTCCGCTCACTCGTCCAACTCGCACTGCCTCAGAATCAGCCAGAATTGCTCGGATTACCCTTCATTGGTCCTTGTTGTACCCAAAAGACTTCAACGTGACCTTCTTTTCTTTTTCCCTTTTTGCTCCAAATCTCTTCATATTCACACTGTAGCATTTTAAACTTAAACCACCTAGATTCTACAATAAAGCACAAATTAGTCCCATATCACATAGTTAATAGATGTTAGGTGTATTTAATGCATTTAACTCTAAAATACAGTATAAGTATGGGTAAAAGATAGCGGAAAAGTGTATAAATACACCTAACATCAGTTTGCATCAACTTGTAATATGCAACCTTGTTCTTAAATTTGCCACATGCCCCCTCTGTGAATCTCTACTTGTTCAGTAGCAAAACTAAATCACTCTATGTCTACTCTCACATAAATGATATTTCATGTCCTCCCTCTTTACTTGTTCATGCATGCTGAATAGAGACCCTCTCATATCTTTAGAGTATATGTGTTTGGCCTAAGAGTAGCTTGCATCCCCTCATGATAAGTATACCTTGCATGCTTTCCCTGAGTTATTTTTCTCCCAACTTACTAGCTGAATTTGTATGAACTAGCTAAATATATACCTTGGCACTTCCTTTGATTGGTCTTGAACCAACACTTGTGCATGGCCTGCTTCAAACTTTAAGCCCCACACCCCTTCCCTCTGCCTTCTAACTTGCCTGCTCATGCTATTTGTGCAAATACCTTATCTAAAATTGACTTGCATATGCATTTAGCCACCTGCATAGTACTTTGCCAAGCTTTCCTCTTGTATTAGCCCAGGCACAGACTAGTTAGTAAGCATGTCTTTTTGCTTAGATAGGATGCCTATGTAAGTTGATCATCATTTTTACTATGCCTGCACCTCATGTATACCTTTTGACTGAATCCAGCCTTGTCTTCTTTTTGAACTGCCACACTGCTAGAAGTATTTTAGCATACCTGGCATACCTGTTGTTGCATTGAGTATGTGATCATCCATGTATTATGTGTCTCACTATGCTCTTGTCACCTGTTGATAAAATATCCATGTTTCAAGACCATTGAGGGAATGTCCGGATTGTTTAAGTGCATAACCTTTCCCCGGCAGCTTCACCATTAAGTTTCTGTCCATCAGATCCCTACCCCCTCACCTTCCTTGTTATTTGCCTACATTATCTCAGTTTTTTCCTCTCTCTCTCTCTCTCTCTCTCTCCCTCTCTCTCTCTCTTTTCCTTGCTTGGTGCTGACATCCATAATCTAGCCCTTTGTTTTGACATGCCTGGTGACCTGCCCCTTGCCTTTGCTTCCTTCTCTTGGCCGCACCATCTTGTTTGCTTTTTTTTTTCACCTAGTCATGTAGTCCTAGGTACCCACTTTGTCTACTCCTTGCACATTACTTTAGCCTGCACTTAACTATGTGTTGTAGACCTAGAAATTGATCCTTGTGGCATTTTTATGGCTTATGCTGAACTTATGATCATGCTGCATTCCTTTGCTAGTGCTAAGCTCCTTTGTTAAAACCTTTTGTCTTGCCTTGCTTTGTCTGAGGCCTTCTCTGCTGGATAAAAAATGTTTTGTTTGGATCTTTGGTCCTTAATATGGCACTTGGCTTAGGCCCTCATCATGTCCCTATCCTTATCCATGTATGATCCTGTCCAGATTTGACCTTCTAATGTGATTAACTGATGTTGTTCCCACACCCATGATTGATCACACGATCTTGTTCTAAGCAAGTTTAATGTCATTTTCCTGTGGGTACAAAATTTGCCTAAGAGTAGTCGTGCATGCTTCTTGATTCTGTGAAGACCTGACCTTAAAATGGGCCTGAGTGATTCTTCTTCTTGAGTTGATCTTGCTTCACCTGCGTTGCTATATTATCAGTAGCCTTTGCTTCCCTTAACCTTGCTTTGAAAATGCTAATAATATTCCCATGTTGTGCCTCGGTTGATCTGCTGAATCTTACCTGATCATTTCATGTTATGCCTTACTTATGTCTCTTGTTCCTGGGCAGTGTTGTTATTTTGTTATGTGTGAGCTTAGTTGATCGTTTAGTCTTAAAGCCCTATGCTCTCTACTGTCTCACCTGGGGTTTATTAGTTTTGAAATGAGTCGTGGTAGTTTGGGGTTGTCCGAGCCTTTCCTGGTGATAGCCATGCTTGGGGTCCCTAGAAACCCCTTGAAACTTATGCGACATCGGGTATACGGGGCAAGGACCTAGTCCCCATAACATGTCAAGTCTCAAACCAGTAAAACTCCATTTTTGGGACTAGTACGGGGTAAGCATAAACTTTATGTGGTTTTGTTTGATATGTATACATACATAAATATAGTTGATTATTATTATAGTGATAAGTTCAGCGATTATAAACTAACCGGTGTTTTCTTTCTCCCCCCCCCCCCCCCCCCCTTCCTATCACGCGACTACTCGGGTCAAAAATGCATGAACCACCCTCTTGGGCCTAAGGCCCAAGTAGGAGTACTACTTCAAAAATAGAGTCCGGGAAGACAAAGAAGATAGCGAGGGGCACAGAAGGCTCAGCCATGGGTGAAAATGGCCAACTAGGGGCTTGGTACTCCCTAGTCGAACTTTGTCTCTTTATATTAGTCTCTTTATATTTATTTGAAGACTTATTCCCATCTTGATGTACTTGTACAAACTGTATTCAAACTCACATTATAGTGGAAGTCCTTATGATTGGAATTAGACGTCTTAGGACAACAGTTCTTATGCTGTTTAGTTGACTTTAGGTCCCCGTACGCGATTTTTTTTTCAAAACCACGGAGTCATCATAATTTCTTTCCTTTTTCTTATAACTAAGTATCAAAGTGAGACCTTTTTTTTTTCAAAAAACTGCTTCCAAAATAGATCGCTATTGATTTTCCAAGTTTAAATAAACAAATCATGTTTTATATAATAAAGTTATTTCATGAAAAATGAGTTTATTAATTGAATTCCTACTCCAAACTAAATTTCAAACATCATCTTTAATTGGACAGATTTAACAATTGGATTTAATCTATACACGACCAATTTTTGGCATAATATTGGGCTGATTTTCAGAGACAAAAAATCAGATTTTGCCAAGCCATGAAACTCATTTTTGGAAAATAGAGACAAGTGGAGGATTTTTCAGCACGAATATTGTTTTGGCCCAAAGTTGGCCCAAATTAACCTATATTTTTTAGACGGGATATAGTCGTTAAAAAATAAAATACCTTTATAAATGATTAAAGAACCTACGCGTGATATAAAGTTCCGGATAAGACTAAAACGTACCAATACGGACCTACCCGAGCCAAGTGTATGAGTATAAGAAAACTTATAAAATCAAGACTCGCTTTTTTCGTTCTTTTCTCTAAACATATACTCCTTACATCTAAAGGAGGCTATTTCTATACAGATATTATAAATCCGTAGCTACGATACCATATATGTAAAGGGAATATATTCAAAAAAAAATCTCAAGAAAAATGATATGCACGATAGTTCATTTTTTTTTGGGGGGGGGGGGGGGGGGAGAATAAACACAAAAAATAAGCAGTTTAGACAGATACTCATACACTGGAATTTGAAGGTCAACCGTATAGTACGGATCCTTAATACTGGGGTGCCTAACATCTTCCCCAGGGAATCACCAGAAGTCCAGAACCCTTACCTAGAACTCTGGATTACGAAGGTTTTGTCACTGCATTTGAATAAACCCTTCGAAATCGGTTTTCCTAATTTCTTAAAAATTAGGTGGCGATTCTTTTTCAAAACAAGTCCAAAAGAGCGTCAGCGAGTTCATAGTAGCCTTTTTGTGCCCTAAACCCATGCGAAAAAGCAAACTGTTACAGATGGCAACTCCGCTGGGGACTTAAAGGTTCTAACCATAAGGATTCCAGTAGAATATGAGCATATCTGTTATAAACTGCTTATGTGTTTACTTTCTCCGCAATCATTAACTGTCATTGCATGCATATCATAACTCCGCCACTCCTGACATTTGTTTTACACTTTGTTCCAAAGGCGACTTCACGGAGCACGCAGTTGTTCCTTCACTATAAAACCAAAATTTTCTCTTGGAACCGTTATGAGGCGGGGTTGGTACGCAGTCGTCCAACAACCCTAACGGTTCATCCTCAGTTGTCTGCTCGGGTTCCCAGTCATTTGTTAAAAACCACTTTAGAAAAACTAGAATAGAGCTCAGCCAAATCCCTGCTGGACTAGAGCATTTATACCTAGACGGGCCTTGGGTATCTCAAACCTACCTAAGGCTCATTAAGAATGACTACCCCGTGTTCGGACGGTCTGTGACCTGAGGAACACCGCATCTCATTTACGTGTTATATGGAAACATGTCTGCACCCATGTGATGAACCATTAATCCTAGGGGAACAGGGGGAATCTTAACCGTGTTTTGTTTTGTAGATGGAGCGAACAATTCGTTTTGACATCGTTGTTGCAGCTCTAGAATTGCTGAGGGCCTGGTATGAATGGTTGGGTGATGTCACGACCCGACTAGGGCCGCGATGGGTACCCGGGGCTAACCACCGAGCACCACTCGTTTCCTTACTTGTCATAACCATTTTACATTTCTTTATCATTCATACCCTCATAATCATAAGACAATCATTTTTCATTTGACAACACAAATGATTTTGTATACATGTGCCCATTAGGCCATCAAAATAACATATACAAATATAACATAGTACTCTTGTGAGACCATCTAACCCACACTGCGCATCTACGAGCCTCTACTGACATATTATGCATATAGACGGAACAGGACTCCATCGTGCGCGAAATACATAAAGGAACCAAAAGAATAAACATAAGCACCTCCGAACAATGGAGTGCTCTCAATCAGCTGACAGCTACTAAGAATCTGGATCAAGCTCACCTCCCTGTCTACCTATGGGCATGAACACAACGTCCGAAGAAAACGGACGTCAGTACGAATATTGTACTGAGTATGAGGGGCATAAACAATAAAAATATATCAATGAAATAGGAAGGCATCAATGAAATAAGGAAGCATCAAGAAAGAGCAATCTGTACTGGCTGTCAAATATAATTGAAATAATGCATGCTGACTTACTCATAATCATCATCATGTCATGTATCTATACATATATAAGCTGCCCGTCCATATAGGTACGGTGTGATAATGTATAAGCTGCCCGTCCATGTAGGAGCGGTGTGATAATCATAGCCTGCATCCAGGCCTCCCGCGTCCGGGGTATAAGCTGCCCACTATAGTGGTGTGCACATCTACGTGCCTGCCCGGCCGACTATAGCGCGGCGCGGTGTGAGAAAATACATACATATATATATATATATATATAAAGCATGCACAAGAGCCCAATCAAAAGTCATAACTATATCGGAGCGACGTAAGGTCGGTGGCTTCCGACGTCATTCTGGACCATTCATTGATATCCTGCCTCACCTTGAAGGAATTAGCATATAAGGTGAGTGTAAGCAATAAATAGCATCATTAACATTATAGGATCATCACAACATGAGTATTGGGATTTCTATACTTTACTCATTACCTTGTGTGGCTAATTATGGACATAGACTCATATTTTCCGGAACTTAAGGAAACTCATGGATAAAAAGAAAGTCAAGCTATAAGATTCATGCCATAGAAAGAAAGGACTAGCCTCACATACCTTGAACTCTATCTAATGTCCAACGTCTACTTCTCAAGCTCGTAGGTCTAAAATCAAGATAACATAGGCCACAGTTAGATTATCCACATCACTTACTAACCAATCCAAGTACGAATGAAACTTAACAAAATTCGGGCAGCATTTCCCCTGTAAACTTAACAATCCTCGAAATTTCAACTTAGCCAAACATCACTAAAAATATCAACAACAACAATACCAACAATTTATCCGATTTCCCGCAATTAATTTCGTATTTTTCATTTCACAATTTAGCTATGACTGGGATGAATTTAAATATCTCAAGAATAAAAGAATCCTTACCTATGAAGCTCTTGGACAAGCGGAATGAAATCCAAGTCGTATTGGAAAAGAGTTGCTCAATTGAGTGAGCTACTTTTGATCAGAATGTTATATCCGTGGAGTAACAGAAAAGTGCATATCTAATCGTTTTATATAACTTGGGAAGGATTGAGAATTTTTTTTTTGTTTTTTTTAGTGTAAAGAAACATATTCATCATTCACTTAGTGGACAATCACGTGTAAGGAAACTTAGACACATAATTGTCTTACACGAATAAAGTAATGGGATAATTATCTTCTCTTCCCTTTCTTTTTTTTGACCAACCACGTGGATTTCCATTCCATGATTTACTAATCACTTTTTCAACAGATGACATATCACCTTTGTGGCATAATTGTTCTTGAACAACACAATTTTCAAATGATCATTTCATGCGTGCCCCTTGTGTTTTACACGTAGGGTTTACTTGGCCCACATATAAGACACTTATTCAATATACATTGCTGCCACTTCATCCCCCACTCACGTTAACCTTGCTAATTAAAGAATTAACCCACGTAAAAATTATACCATAATTAATTCGTTAATCTCAATTCACTTAAATAATAATTTTTTTTTAATACACTTTATATACTCATTGTCGTGATTATGTGGCATAGCACTAGTCCATAGTCCCTTTTGGTACACATAAAATATTATTCTCAATCACCGTGGTCACACTTGTTAAGTCCTAAATTATTTCAGGACCTCAAACTCTTTGTACACCGAGCTCTCAATTTCCATCCTTGAATATGATCGAATTTTATGGGCTCGGGTAATTTTTGCTCATATTGGACGATTAAATTTTTCTAATCCAAAAATACGGGATATTATAGCTTGGACCGTATTTCATCAAATAAATTTCGAACCTCGACAAAACTTATTTTCTTAGATTTGTTTAACTTCAAATATTTATGACACATCTTTACCATTACTACAACCACCCACAAACTTGGGAGGATAGCCTCGTTTTCGTTACTAATATCATTTAACTCGCACCCTTTCCAACACATGAAAATACGGGATGTAACAGGTGATGCTCACAAAAGAACGATCAACTGTACTTTAGGACACTTTCCTTCTATCATGACAATGAAAGACCGCCCGGAGCTGATGGAAGTATTGGCAGGGTTTTGAGATGATAAAGAAATGCTATTCCGTTTCGGGGACATCGAAATGACTCCTACCCTAGAAGAGATTAGAGATGCTATAGACAGCAATGGAACCTGTCTGAGGAGGCGACACAAGCCGGACCACAATCTGTTGTTTCCACACAAGCCCACCATCGGCCAGATCATGGGATTTCTCTATCTGACCGAAGAATCCTGGCCACAGGGGCCCACTGTAGCCTTTAGGGATCTATACCGTAGGTTCAGAGATGTCACCGGATACACCCTATATCAGAGGAAATTCAGGAACCGAGAAGAGTGGGAAGCTGCTAGACCTCTAGCCTTTGCCATAGCCTTGTTGGGCACTATGGTGTTTCCACAAGATGAGTCGCTGGCCATAGACACCAAGGTAATATACCTAGCCCACACAGTCTTCCATGGGTAAACCAAGGATCAAGAGACGAGGTATTTTGAACTGGCACCCATCATATTGGCCGACATCTTCCGGGCTCTTGACAAATGCCGTAATCGCTTCCGATACTTCCAAGGGTGTAATAGCTACTACAGTGGTGGATTATCAAACACCTTAACATGGCCAAATAGGTTTAGGGCTGGATCGAAAGAACTGAATAGACCGTCTCGTGAATTACTATCCAAACCTCGGTTATATATCCAAAATTTACTGGGTTGAGTTCTTTACCAACTTGACCGAAGCTCGAATCCGTTGGATGTTCCCCCGATTTTATATCCGAGACCGTAGTGGTCCGAGAAAAGAATTTTCTATTCGTGCCACTAGTTGGGATTCGGGGAATCCGTCTTTACTATCCGTCTAGGGTTTTGAGACAATTCTGCAGGAGGTAAGTGATCCCTCAGGTGGGAAACTCCGAGGAGTTCATCATCGAACATACCGAACAAAGAATCAGGTACACTGGGGTGATCCTCAGAGAATGGAATGATCATGTGAGTGGGGGCCCAAAAACTATGGCTCCTAACAGGTTTGAAGTAGGGTGTGACCTCGGGTATCGTGTATGGCTACAAAGACACCTGACTCTCACACCGGCGCCAGAACCCACACCTTCTCAGGAAGCCCAAGAAGAGGAAAGCATGAAAGAATGTTTGGAAGGTACGGACGAGCATCTGTCTAGGATCCTAGAAGAAACCGACCCGGTAATTGTCAGAATGGAGCTCTATCAAGCACGCCTTCGTATCCAGACTACCCTCCGAAGGGTCAAGAAGGCCAGAACGAACCAAGCGTCGACATCAGCTGTTGGAGGACCTCTTTGACTGTTGTTTTTCTTTTGTTGTTTTTAAGCCCCATGACGGCTGTTGTCATCACTTTTTGTAATCCCTTGTGGGAAAAGATATTATTATTATTATTATAAATTATGATGGCTTTCGGGGTAATGGTTCATTTCACAAATGGCACTTACATTTTTCAAACGACTAGGATGGCCTTGACTCAGGAGGCCTTAGGAATGCGAGTAGTATAAATAACTACAAATTACATGCTTATCTGCTACGTGCTTCACATGCCTACTTGCTATGTGTACAATCGTGTATTGAGCTTAAGCATCATTGATCCGATAATCTAAACCACATGCCCGAAAGAAAAACCATGAGGTTGAAAACTTACCCAAATTTATCTTCAAAAAAGGTTGACTTGCAATGACGAACAAAAATGGACAAAAGGCACATACTCTAGGAGAAACGGCTGAGATATTACGGGGCAAAGTGTTGCAGATGGAAAAACATCTCCAAGAAATAGGGAAAAAGATTGAGGAGGTGGATGGATTGCTGAACTTGGTTGGAAATCTACCGGAAGGCATACCCCAAGAACAGTACTATGAAAATGTCCCCGAAGAGGTGAGGGAGTTGGTGTTGAACTACATACCGCTGGAAAGGAGACCCGTGACACCCAAGGAAAGGACCCAGAGGAAACCAATGGAGGACAAGGGGTAAATTCGGACCCGTTGGTGTTCGCGCCGGATCCGCATGAGGGAGCAGAGCCCTTGGAAGAAGACCCCGAGCCTGCTGAGGAAGAAGAAGAGGAAGAACCTAGACATGGAAGAGCCTGTTGGCGTAGGGGTCGAAGGGGAGGGGAACCCGTTTGAGATGCTCCCCGAGTTCCAAGAAGACGATGCAGATGAATAATCTGGTTATTATACCTTCACTGATGAGGGAACCGACTTCTATGAGCCTTCGCCCGCAATGATTCCTACCGTCTTTGCTATGGCTTCAGAACACTTTGGAAGGGAGAATCTCCCCGCCTCAGCCTCGTGGAGCATAGCCTTCAAGGCTCGATTTTCTCCATTCAGGGTAGCCCCACTGCTGTCACCTGTAAGGAAATATTCAGAAAGATGATGGCCGCCGAGATGGATTTCACTACAAGGGCTAGGTTGTCGGTCCTCGACTTACTATACACCTACAAAAGATGCTGTTTCACCTCAACCAGGCAGGGCACACCCTAAACGAATGCATAGCATTGAGAAGAAGGATTGTTAGTCTCATAACGACAAAGTCATCGGGACCTTATGGGGGCCGCATACTTTGCTGGTTCATGACCTCATCACTCTAGGAGAGGGGGTTTACCCTCGAAACGCAGATATGGCGGTACGATTTTATTATTTTCGAAGGATCATATGGTCGCCTCTTCTCGACTTTGGCTTCATTGAACAGAGTCAGACCTGTGGAACCTGCCTACGAGCTCGCACCGATAGGGCCCAACAGAAACAAGTTCTGCCTATGCCATACCGGGGCTAGGGGACATGATATTGAAGAATGCCACGCTTTCAAGCTCGAACTCAAGAACATGATCAGGACCGGACAGATTTTGGTCCTACTTCTACCGTGGTTCTAAGCAAAGAAAGATCCGACAGAGAAAGCAATTCCGTAAGGACAATGACTTGCAAGAATTATACTTTTGGGTAGATGCCAGGTGTCCCATCTTTTGCACAAACGTCACCCCCACCCTTATAAAAATGTAAAGGAATCGCGCCGACTTGATGTCCCAATGGAGGGATACGCAGGAAGCCCTAGTCGGGCCTGGTCTGCGGATGTCTGTAGCTAGGGCTAGTCAAAAGGATATTTAGGAGAAATGTATATCCTGATTTGTAATCGAACTACGTAGGACCTGATTTCCCATGGTGGGATACGTAGGCAGTCTACGTAAGACTAGGTCCCTTTTTGTTTCAAATTTTAAATTCCCCCCATCCGCTTAAATGACAAGACCTAGGGCTCGCCATTCTAAGTTAACTGCAAGGCTTCTAAACTAAGACCTACCCGAAAATAAAAGCCCATAATATCCCAGACTTTAGAACATCGGGTCAAGAGTACTCAGGCTTCAATATGCGATTTTATGTGCTACTTGTGTGTTGAATATCCATATTTGATGTTTTGCTTTTATAATTGAAATACGGAAACTAACTCACTTTACTGTTGAGTTATTCTTATCTTATAGAAAGAGGCTGATTAGTGTGGTATCGAAAGCTAGCATATTTCACAAGGTCCGAAGCCGTGTTAGCATCCCTCTCCGACAAAGGGAAGGACAAAATGACTGGTACTCCCGAGGAAACAAGAAATGAGCTCGCTCTCTGCAACAGGGACGCCCAGGACTCGTAAAAGGCTGCCTCCCAAGAAGATGTAATCGCAACATTGTTAACTACCGTCGCTACTCTCCAGGAGAAAGTAACCAGGAGGGAGGCAGCCGACGCAGATAAGAACACCACTGAAGGGAAAAGTGCCCCTTCCCCCTTCCCTGTGTTGAGTTCCACAGTGCTCGGCCATTTTCCCGTCTACTCGCCGGGAACCATGCCACCACCACTGAACATCGCCAACCCAAACCATGCTGGCCCTTCTTACTTTACCCCACCGCCAGCTAAAAATGCTCAAGGCCCAAGGGCCATTCATTCGGTCCCCGCATATCAAGTCCCCCAGCCAATATTCTTCAATCAAACCAGTCAAACACACGCACCAACCCCGCTTAAGGGACAAAACACTGCCACGCTGTTCAACCATGTCATCCCCCAGATATCCTTCTTCACTCCCAACGTGCCAAAAGAATCCTCCGCAGGGCACAAGGAACCAGATCACTACGAGAAAATGGAGAGGGTTTGGAGAGCTAAGTAGGATAAACGAGAGAAAGACATGGAGAAAAAGATGGATGAGTTGCTGGAAAAGTCCACGAGGTCTACAAGTAAGGCGACAGGCCTAAGGTATGACGTCCTGTGCATGCACTCAAACCTAGACCTGCTAAAAAGGTTCAAGATCCTGAAGTTCGAGATGTTCAATGGGACAGGGAACCACAAAGCGCACCTCCGTTCATACTGCGACCAATTGGTCAGAGTAAAAAAGAATGAACCCCTGATTATGCGATTGTTTAGTCGCAGCCTAAAAAGTGAGGCAACGGAATGGTTCGCCACACAGGACATGCGCCAGTGGCTCCGTTGGGAAGATATGGCGGAATCCTTCATGGAAAGGTTGCGGTTCAATTTCGAGACCGTACCAGACCGCTACTACCTTGAAAAGCTCAAGCAAAAATCAACGAAAAATTACATAGAATTCGTCAGCAGATGGAAAGCCGAAGCAACCCGCGTGTAACTACCCATGAATGAGGAAGAGCTTGTTTTCGTGTTTATCAGGTCACAGGAGCCGCATTTCTATGATATAATGTTGTCAATGGTTGGAAGGCCGTTTTCTGAGTTGGTAAAAATGGGAGAAGTCGTAGAAGATGGCCTTAAGTCTGGGAAGATCGTCAGTATCTTCAACAAAGCGTCTGGACAGGCCGCCGCAAGGATCTTCTACAAGAAGAAAGAGGACGTGGCAAGCATATCTCACGTCTTCGACCAAAATCCAAAAGGTCCCTCACCATCCCACCAAGCCTCGCCCCTTCTAAATTGCTCTACCCCCCCCCCCCCCCCCCCCCCCCCCCCCCCTTATACAGCCCAATTCCCGTGTACTACACCCGGCCAGCATTTACCATTGTTGCGCCAATATACCTGGCTCCGCCCAACATCCGTGTATACGCCCCTACTTACCAACCACCACCACAACGAACATACCAACCACCACCCCAGCAAAACTACCGCCCACCACAAAATAACCCCCACAAGCCTATCAAACTCAGAACTACCAAAATCAGCCACCGCCCCTACATATAATACGCCACGTCCATCTTTCGAGAAGAGACATGTGAGGGAATTCACGATGCTCCTCGAGCCATAGGCTAGACTGTTAGAAAGGTCGCTGACCACGTGACTGATCTAGAAAGCCCCACCAAAGTTAGTACAACCCGAGAGCCGATTCTACAGGGCCGATCAAACTTGTACTCATAACTCGGGAGGGGTCGGACACAACACTGAAGATTTCATAAACTTAAAGCACAAAATCCAGGACCTGATCGACAAAAGGGAAATAGTTTTGGAGACTGCCCCCTCTAACGTGAACACGAACCCATTGCCAAATCATGGAAACGGCAGTGTCCATATGATAGAGAGAGACGAAGACTGGGAAGTTTGCGCCACGTTATCCCCCGGAGTCACCCAACCTTTGGAATAGACGGTGGCTTCCCTCACACTCCAAGAATTTCCCAAGTTCAAACTCTTGGTCTCCAGTCCGTGTGTTCCCAACGTCGTGTTCAAAACCTTGATCCCAGCACCTATGGTGACCCAGATAGCGTGACAAGCTGCGCCGGACCCCAAAGGGACGGTCACCGTGCAGAAAGCATGACCCGTTCAGGCAGATGCTACACCCCAGAAAAATTGGCCTAAAACGCCACAAAGAAGCAGAATGCTCATAAAAGGGCGATAACTGAGGGTGAGGCCAAAGATTTCTGGCGACGTATGCAGCCCAAAGACTATTCCATCGTCGAGCATCTGAAGAAGACACTGGCTTAAATTTCGGTGTGTCACTATTGGCCAGTTTGTCGTCTCACAGGCATGCCTTCATGGTATTAGATGATGCACACGTTCTAGCAGGAACTAGCGGTGACGATTTGGCCGGACTAGTGGCTTATATCATTGGGGAGCACATGATCTGCTTCTCTAAAGAAGAATTTCCTGTTGAAGCGACCTCCCACAACAAGGCCCTCCATATCACCCTGAAGTGCCGTGACAAGGCGGTGGGAAGAGTATTGGTGGACAACGGGTCAGGCGTCAACATCTGCCCCGCTACCACCCTGACGCAACTTGGCTACGACATAGGAAAGATCTGCCAGAGCGCGAAAAATGTCAGAGATTTCAAAGGAGCCTTAAGTGACTCCTTAGGAGAGGTCGACCTACAGATCTGGGTCGAACCTGCCTCTTTCGCAGCAGAGTTTCAAGTCATGGAAATCACCGCTAATTATAACATGCTCTTAGGAAGGCCTTGGATCCACTCCGCCGGTGAGGTACCGTCAAGTCTACACCAGGCTATCAAATTCGAGTAGCAAGGACAAGAAATTGTTATGGCAGCTGAGAGGGATGTTCAGAAGCCGCCTTACAACACCATCTCCACGATCGAAGGAAATTCTCCTTTCTCCAATTTTCACTTGATGGGATACGCAGGGGAAACCCATGCAGGAGAAGAGGTCGGCAACCCTATGCTAGCCGTCTACCGGATGATTGCCTCTACCCTGCTGAGAAATAGTTTTGAAACAGGAAAGGGTCTAGGAAAAGGCCTTGAAGGGATAATAGAACCTGTGCCGATCCCAGAGGAAAACTACCATTTTGGTCTAGGATATACCCCTAACGAAGATGAGCTCAAGAGGGCAATTAGAAGGGAACCCAGAACAGGAAAACTGCCTCGTCCAATCCCGGGTTTGACATTCCCTAAAATGATGCCGATGATGAATGAAGAGGAAGTTGTTGAAAATATCAAATTCTTGTTTCAAAAAGAGGGATGTTACGCGGTCACTGAAAAAAGTCAGAAGACGCCCAGCATACGCGGCCTGAGGCCGGAGGACCACCTGAACAATTGGATGTCCACCCCCTCTTGGCTTCTCGGTAAAGAGACAGATTTTTCTTAAAATACAATCTTTTGCTAAAAAACAGGCGGCGTCGGTCGAGGCTTGAATGATCGACTCTTTTTCTTAAGAAGGTTATTTTGCGATGTTCCAAGTGGGAATGGTCCGATGTTGTTACGGACCAGGACCGCAGTTGTAATTCATTATTTTTTGAATTAATGAAAGCCTCGTAAACCACTGCCAGTGCCCAAAAAGGAGGAAAGATCCGAATCTTTGTGGACTACTGAGATCTCAACTGGGCTAGTCTGAAGGATAACTTCCCTCTCTCGAACACCCACATCCTGATAGATAACTGCGCCAAACATGAGCTGCAGTCATTTGTGGATTGTTTCGCCGGATACCAAAAAATACTCATGAGTCAGGAAGACGCCGAGAAGACAGCTTTCATTACCCTTTGGGGAGTCTATCATTACAGGGTAATGTCGTTCGGCCTAAAAAACGACGATGCCACATACATGAGGGATATGACTACCTTGTTCCATGACATGATGCATTGAGAGATCAGGGTCTATGTGGACGATGTCATCATAATGTCAAAAGAAAGCGCGGAGCACACCACACACACATTTGCGCAAGTTCTTCTATAGGCTTCGCAAGTTCAACCTAAAGCTAAATCCTGCTAAGCGCGCATTTGGAGTGCCTGCTGAACAATTGCTAGGGTTCATTGTCAGTCGTAGGGGCATTAAATTGGATCATACCAAAATCAAAGCAATCCAGGAATGGCCGCCGCCCAAAACCAAGAAGGAGGTCATGAGCTTCTTAGGAAGGTTGAATTACATTGGCCGGTTCATAACTCAGTCCACCGTGATCATGGAGCCAATCCTTAAATTACTCAAGAAAGACGCTCCCACGAACTGGACGGAGGAATGCCAAGAGGCATTCGACAAAATTAAGAGATATCTCTCCAATCCCCCCATTCTGGTGCCGTCCAGGCAAGGGAGTCCTCTCTTACTGTACCTGTCAGTATCAGAGAACACTTTCGGTTGTATGCTGGCCCAGCATGACGAAGAAGGCAAAAAGGAGCATGCCATCTACTATATGAGAAAGAAGTTCACATCCTGCGAAGCGCGGTACATGCTCGTGAAAAAGACCTATTGCGCTCTGACTAGGATTGCTCAGAAGCTAAGACACTTCTTATCGCTGTTGACCACCCACCTCATATCCCAAATGGATCATTTAATATACATCTTCCGGCAACCGATACCCGAGGGAAAGTTGGCTAAATGGCATATGTTTCTAAGTGAATTTGACATCGTATACATAACACAAAAGGCAGTCAAAGGACAAGCCATGGCTGTCTTCCGGGCAGAATGCCCCGTCGACGACAGACTTGAGCCCTTATGAACTTTCTTACCAGATGAGGAGGTACTAGCCACGGAAGGAGAACTGACGGGACCATATAAAGGATGGAGGTTGTTCTTTGACGGTGCGGTCAATTACAAAGGATCAGGCATCGGAACGGTGTTGATATCAGGAATGGGACAACACTATCCGATGGCCGCGAAGCTCAACTTTCGATGCACCAACAACATGGCAGAGTATGAAGCATGCGTTCTCGGCCTTAGGATGGCACTGGACATGAACATACCAGAGCTGCTGCTGATCGGGGACTCCGATTTACTTATAAACCAAGTGAAAGGGAGTTGGACGACCAAAAATGACAAGATACTCTTGTATGTAAATATGGTGCAAAGACTATGCGGGAGATTTAAGAACGACTTCAGGCATACCCCGAGAGCCTAAAATGAGTTTGCGGACACGTTGGCTATGATAGCCTCTATGATCCAGCACCCCGAGAGCACTCATATCGACCCCTTGGAGATTACAATAAAGGAAAAACAAGCTCACTGCGCCCACGTTGAGACCAAGCCGGATTGCCAACCATGGTACGCCGACATCAAGACGTACTTGGAAAAAGGAGAATACCCCTCAGAGAGTTCAACGAATCAGAGAAAGCTGTCAGAAGGCTGGCCAACGGTTTCTTCCTGAACAAATAAGTATTGTACAAAAGGACGCCTGATCTCGGTTTACTAGGATATGTGGACGCCGACGAGGCCACATGTTGTTGAAAGAGGTGCACGCAGGGGCGTGCGGTCCTCACATGAATATGTTTGTCCTTGCAAAGAAAACCCTGAGGACAGGGTACTACTGGATGACTATGGAGCACGACTCGTGTAAATTCGTGTAGAGATGCCATCAATGCCAGATACACGAAAATTTAATCAAGGTTCCTCCTATCGAGTTACACGCGATGAGCTCACCGTGGCCCTTCGTAGAATGGGGAATGGACGTCATAGGACCCATCGAACCACCGGCCTCCAATGGATATCGTTTCATCTTAGTCGCCATTGACTACTTCAACAAATGGGTGGAAGCCACTTCCCATAAGTCGGTAACCAAGAAAGTCATGACCGACTTTGTCAGGAGCAATCTAATATGCCTCTTTGGCATATCAGAGTCCGTCATCACGGACAGCGGTGCCAATCTGAACAGTCATTTGATAAAGGGCATCTGCGAACGATTCCAGATAACACACAGAAACTCTACTGCCTACCGACCACAGATGAATGGGGCCGTAGAGGCTGCTAACAAGAATATTAAGAGAATCCTGATAAAGATGATCGACAACCACTGAAATTGGCACGAGCAACTGCCTTATGCTTTTTTAGGGTACCCAACGACAACCTTCACTTCCACTGGGGCAACTCCCTATCTCCTTGTCTACGGTACAAAAGAGGTCATACCCGTGGAAGTGGAGATCCCCTTGCTCCAGATCATCCAAGAGGCAGAGTTGTAAAATGTAGGGTGGGTTAAGAGTCGTTACAAACAGCTAGCTATGATAGAAGAGAAGAGAATGGTGGCAATGTGCCACGGACAACTATATAGGCAAAGGATGTCTCGAGCCTTCAACAAGCAGGTTAAAACCCGGCTCTTCCAGATCGGACAACTCATGCTCAAGCGAGTGTTCCCCCACCAAGAAGAGTATAAGAGAAAATTCGCGCCAACCTGGCAAGGGCCATACATGGTCAGGAAAGTACTCTCGGAAGAAGCCGTAGTCTTAGCCAAAATGGACGGGCAGGAGTGGCCCAAGGCTATCAACGCCGATGCGCTCAAGAGGTACTATGTTTAAGATTTTATTTGCTTGTAATTGCATTATTATTTCCTTGTAATCGCACCTTCCGCTTGTACTTGTACAAGAACAGGAAAAAAAAATCAGCCATCTCTGTAATGAATTATGCAATGACCTGATTTCCCATGGCGGGATATGTAGGCAGTCCATATCGGACTCAGTCGCTTTGTTTGAAAAAAAAACCCCCAAAACTCAATTACTCCTTACCCGAACTTCTTTCGACCTGAATTCCTGCTGTGACAGGATACGTAGGCGCTTTCGAGCTCGGTCATCATAAAAGAAGAACCCAAAAACCATTAAGAAAACCTCAGAGGCAATGGTAACGGTGAAATTAAAACGCGAGGACTGACCAGTGTCAAACCCACACTGGGGCAGAATTTTTGAGAAGATCTAAAAAATTCCTACCAAGGAACAATCAATGGAAAAATAGCACACATAAAACCCCACACTGGGGTAGAATTTTTTGAGGGGGCCTTAAACAATTCCCGCACAATGGAAAGCAGTGGGGGCCGCTCAAGGCAAGCCCAAACTGAGACAAAATTTTTAAGAAAGGTCTTGGAATCCCCTCGCCAAGTTCGGAGTCAGCAGTCATACCTCCTGGGGATCTGGAAGACCGCGCTCACAGTCACATGTCATGACAAAATATTTTTTTCCAAAAAAGAGGTATATCGATATGATTTCAAAAAAATATATATACACACTCGTTAGTATAAACGCGCCCCAAGACCGTCTCTAGGGATGCCGAGGCCAAGAGGATTCAGAAAAACGTCCAGGGAATCTGTCAAATGAAAGCACAACAGCGCTAATTGGCTTTTAAGGAAACTCACAATTTTTCTGTGGATACAGGAACAGGAAAAGAGATAGAACCGGGGAGCCAAGACAAAGGGATAACAAAAAGGACAAAGGAGCATCAAAGACATATTCGACCAAAAGGGTCATTACAAAGACAAAGGGGCATATCCGACCACGAGGGTCCCAACCCACGCATAACAAATCATCCAGCTGCAAGGGCTATATTCGTATCTTTTAACTCCTTTCAATTATTCCAATTCTTTACTTTTCTGTCGCCATAAGGGACATTGCATATTTATTTTCGTTCGCTGAGACGGCCATGCCAAAAGGGCTATTGCATATTTATTTTCCGCTTCCGAGAGGGCCATGCCAAAAGGGTCATTGCATATTTATTTTCTACTGCCGAGAGGGCCATCCATTCATACATTTCATACTGCCAAAAGTGCCATTCATACATTTCATACTGCCGAAAGGGCCATTCATACATTTCATACTGCCAAACGGGCTATTCATACATTTTATACCGCCGAGAGGGCCATTCATACATTCGTTTAATACTGCTGAGGAGGCCGTTCATTTCAATACATACTACCGTCACATGTTTCCTTCTACTGCAGAAGGAATCATTTCAGGAAAATATACAGAGACATCCGCGATACTGTTGAACTTCGGAAACAGGTGCACAATCTCTGAAAGAGAGCCAACTTGCTGAACTGGATCCAAACAAATCGCGGAGCAAACGTGGAAATTTTCTTATGCGGCCAGCCAAAAGAGGTATCCATGAGAGTTAAGCTCTCCGGCTAAAAATTGCAACTGGTCGGGTACACATCGGGAAATCTGAAGGTATTCCCGCATAAGGGACATACCCTTCTCTAGCAATTCGAACGCCCGAGCACTCGGGCACAATACCGTTGGTCCCAAGACGCTCCTGCTACACACCCGAAAGTATTTAATAGAGTCGAACTACAAGTGGCCTGAACTCTCGTATAGCCCGAGATATGCAGGGAACCCAACAGCCCAGGTCCGGCCACACTGATGTGATTTACATGAAAATTAAAGGGTAAAAAGAATTTGATCGATTAAAAACCAGGATTAGTCGAATTTCGTTGCTCAGGGATGGTCTCGCCATCCCCGAACACCAAAGGGGCAGTTGTTGACACCTGATTTTTAACCTCCTATAATTTACTTTACTTACTCAGGGTCCTTGGATAATAAATAAGATAATTTTACACACTCGCAAAGATTTCTGAATAATTTTAAACAATTATTCAGGTTGACATTTTTACTTCCCTAAATTAATAGGGGCACTTTCAAAGCCTTATTAATTATTCATAAATTTATCAGCATTTTATAGTACTTTTTATACCCCCCCGCAATTGATGCAATTTCAAATAATTTTTCATTTAATTCAACAAAAATCAAGAAAAGTTAGATAAAAGGCATTTTCATTTATTTTTTATCCAACGAATTTGAGTAATTAAAAGAATTCGCTACTTTTAACCCCTCGAGCTTTGAATTATTGCTATATAGGCATGTTTGTGCCACTTATGGCAAAATTATTTTTAATTATGATTTCTAGCCTAATTATTATTATTATTATTATGCATTAATTACAACCTCATGGTTAACCAACTCATGATTCAATACAGCTGGGGTCATTGTTTTAGACATTGAGAGCATCCTGGGGTTTCTATAAATAGGAACCCCCTTTCACGAGTAAAAGAGGTCAAATTTTGAAAAGGGTGAAGAATTTGAGATATAAAAAAATTCTCAAAGTTGAATATTTTTTTAGTTTTCTTAAGGTTAATTCGAATTGCTCGAAAACCTAGTCTAAAATCTTGATTTATTTTATTTTTGTCGCTGGGCTTGTGTATGGAGAGGGGAATTTTCTCAAATCCATGTCTGGTCTTGGCCGTGCCCAAAAAAGGAAATATTCATTTTATTTGTTTCCTTCCTTTAAATTCCTGTCGATTTTGCTTTCATTTGTTTGTTTTTGAATGGGTTGTTGTTAGTAATAAGTAGTTGTTTCCAGCATTAATTATTATGGTAATTTCCTTAGTTTAACTAAAGCTTGGTGTGAATAAATGTAGACAGCAAGTTAGTGCTATTGGTTTGATTAGATCATGTTGTGACATTGTTCCATCTTTATGGAGTCCAATTATGCTGTAAAGGTAGTCTAGTTTAGATTGTTGTCATTTGTTTGTTTTGAATGATTTGTTACTAGCATTAGATAATTGTTTTCCAGCATTAATGGTTGTGGTAATTTCCTTGGTCGAACCAAAGTTTGGAGTTGATGGGATAAAAATAGGCAGCAGGTAGTGTTGTTGGTTTGATTAAATCATGTTATGGTATTTGTTCTGCCTTAATGAAGTTCAATCATGCTGGCAGAGGCAGTTCATTTCTATGTCATGGGTGGTTTGTCTGTTTTCTTTAAACTTAGGATCAAAATGAATTAGTTTGGTTGAGATCTTGGCAGATGTTTTGCTTGACAATGGTATGGGATGAGTAGCATAATAGGTTAAAGGGGGGAAGGGAGTGGCTAATTACTTTGGTTGAATGAGAAGAAAGATGAAACAAGATTGTAGTTGATAATTGTGTGAAAAGGAGATCCCGACCTGATACTAGATAGGTTTATGACAACCTGTTGGTGGTACCATGACTGTGTAGTCCTCTATGGTCTATTTCTTGATCCTGATGAAACAAGTTAAGGCTAAAATAGTCAGTAAGGGTACATAATTTGGTCTTGAGTTGGTATATGCCTATAGTATGAGTCCTACTTGCTATTGGAAGGGGAAGGGCTATGTGGAAGAAAGTGATTCTGAAAAGTAGGATGTGGTGTCTTATCTGTCTTCTTTGTTTGTTTCCTTTGTGAATTATGTGAGCCTTTTTATTTAGAACTTGATAATTTGCATCTAATATTATCCCCCTATGTGGAAAATCCTATCTGTTTGTTTAAGATGTCTTCATTATGTATATCATTGAAGCCATGCCTTGACCTCTTATGAGGGTGCAGACCTAGGAGACATAATAAGGCTGCACTAATGTGATTTTGTAAGGGTATGGCCTTGTACTACTTCATGATCACCTAAGACTTGTCATTTGTTTCTGTCATACATTTCCCTTAGGTAGTTTGGATCAACCTGTAATCTACAACCTTGTTCTTAAATTTGCCACAAGCCCTCTATGTGAATCTCTACTTGTTCAGTAGCAAAACTGAATCACTCTATGTCTGCTCTCACATAAATGATATATCATGTCCTCCCTCTTTACTTGTTCATGCCTGCTCAATAGAGACCATCTCATCTCTTTAGAGTATATGTGTTTGGCCTAAGAGTAGCTTGCATTCCCTCACGATAAGTATACCCTGCATGCTTTCCCTCCTTTTTCCCTGAGTTATTTTTCTCCCAACTTGCTAGCTGAATTTGTATGAACTGGAGCTAAACATATACCTTGGCACTTTCTTTGATTGGTCTTGAACCAACACCTGTGCATGTCCTGCCTCAAACTTTAAGCCCCATACCCGTTCCCCTTCCCTTTGCCTTCCAACTTGCCTGCTCATGCTATTTGTGCAAATACGTCATCTAAAATTGACTTGCATATGCATTTAGCCACCTGGATAATACTTTGCCAAGCTTTCCTCTTGTATTAGCCCAGGCATAGACTAGTTAGTAAGCATTCCCTCTTGCTTAGATAGGATGTCCATGTAGGTTTATCATCATGTTTACTATGCCTGCATCCTATGTATACCTCTTGACAGAAAGCAGCCTTGTCTTCTCCTTGAACTGCCACACTGCTAGAAGTATTTTAGCATACCTGACATACCTGTTGTTGCATTGAGTATTTGATCATCCATGTCTTGTGTGTCTCACTATGCTCCTGTAACTTGTTGATAAAATATCCATATTTCAAGACCATTGAGTGATTGTCTGGATTGTTTAAGTGCATAACATTTCCCTAGCAACTTCACCATTAAGTTTTTGTCCATCAGATCCCTACCCCCTCACCTTCCTTGTTATTTTCCTACATTATCTCAGGTTTTTTTTTTTTTTGCTTTTTCCTCTCTCTTTTTTCCTTGCTTGGTGCTGACATCCATAATCTAGCCCTTTCTTTTACAAGCCTGGTGACCTGCCCCTAGCCTTTTCTTCCTCCTCTTGGCTGCACCATCTTGTTTTTTTTTTTCACCTAGTCATGTCGTCCTAGGTAGCCACTTTGTCTACTCCTTGCACATTACTGTAGCTTGCTCTTAACTATGTACTGTAGACCTAGAAATTGATCCTTGTGGCATTTTTATGGCTTGTGCTGAACTTATGAACATGTTGCATTCCTTTGCTGGTGCTAAGCTCCTCTGTTAAAACCTCTTGTCTTGCCTTGCTTTGTCTGAGGCCTTCTCTGCTGGATAATAAATGTTTTTTTTGGATCTTTGGTCCTTGATATGGCACTTAACTTAGGCCCTCATCATGTCCCTATCCTTATCATGTATGATCCTGTCCAGATTCGCCCTTCTAATGTGATTAACTATTGTTGTTCCCACACCCATGATTGATCACACCATCTTATTGTAAGCAAGTTTAATGTCATTTGCCTGTGGGTACAAAATTTTCCTAAGAGTAGTCCTGCATGCTTCTTGATTCTGTGAAGACCTGGCCTTAAAATGGGCCTGAGTGATTCTTTTTCTTGAGTTGATCTTGCGTCGCCTGTGTTGCAATATTATCAGTAGCCTTTGCTTCCCTCAACCTTGCTGTGAAAATTCTAATAATATTCCCATGTTTTTCCTCGGCTGATCTGCTGAATCTTACTTTATCATTTCATGTTATGCCTTACTTATGTCTATTGTTCCTGGGTAGTGTTGCTGTTTTGTTATGTGTGAGCTTAGTTGATCTTTTAGTCTTAAAGCCCTATGCTCTCTTCTGTCTCACCTGGGATTTATTAGTTTTGAAATGAGTCGTGGTAGTTTGGGGTTGTCCGAGCCTTTCCTGGTGTTAGGCATGCCTGGGGTCCCTAGAAGCCCCTTGGAACTTGTGCGATAGCAGGTATACGGGGCAAGGACCTAGTCCCCATACCGTGTCAAGTCTCAAACCAGTAAAACTCCATTTTTGGGACTAGTATGGGGTAAGCATAAACTTTATGTGGTTTTGTTTGATATGTATACATACATAAATATAGCTGATTATTATTATAGTGATAAGTTCAGCGATTATAAACTAACCAGTGTTTTCTTTCTTCCCCCTCCCCCCCCTCCCTCCCCCCCCCCCCCCCCCCCCCCCCCCCCCCCCCCCCCCCCCCCCCCCCCCCCCCCCCCCCCCCCCCCCCCCCCCCCCCCCCCCCCCCCCCCCCCCCCCCCCCCCCCCCCCCCCCCCCCCCCCCCCCCCCCCCCCACCCCTCCTATCACACGACTACTTGGGTAAAAAATGCATGAAACACCCTCTTGGGCCTAAGGCCCAAGTAGGAGTACTACTTCAAAAATAGAGTCCGGGAAGCAAAGAAGATAGCGAGGCACGCAGAAGGCCCAGCCATGGGTGAAAATGGCCAACTAGGGGCTTGGTACGCCCCTAGTCTAACTTTGTCTCTTTTATATTTATTCGAAGACTTATTCCCATCTTGATGTACTTGTACAAAGTGTATTCAAACTCACATTATGATGGAAGTTCTTATGATTGGAATTAGACATCTTAGGACAACGGTTCTTATGCCGTTTAGTCGACTTCAGGTCCCCGCACGTAATTTCTTTTTTAAAAAAACCGCGGACTCAACATAATTTCTTTCCTTTTTCTTATAACTAAGTATCAACGTGAGACCTTTTTTTTTCCAAAAAACTACTTCCAAAATAGATCGCTATTGATTTTCCAAGTTTAAATAAACAAATCACGTTTTATATAATAAAGTTATTTCATGAAAAATGCGTTTATTAATTGAATTCCTACTCCAAACTAAATTTCAAAAATTAGCTTTAATTGGACAGATTTAACAATTGGATTTAATCTATACACGACCAATTTTTGGCATAATATTGGGCTGGTTTTCAGAGACAAAAAATCAGATTTTGCCAAGCCATGAAACTCATTTCTGGAAAATAGAGACAAGTGGAGGATTTTTCAGCACGAATGCTGTTTTGGCCCAAAGTTGGCCCAAATTAACTTATATTTTTAGACGGGATATAGTCGTTAAAAAATAAAATACCTTTATAAATGATTAAAGAACCTACGCGTGATATAAAGTTCCGGATAAGACTGAAACGTACTAATACAGACCAACCCGAGCCAAGTGTATGAGTATAAGAAAACTTTTAAAATCAAGACTCGATTTTTTCGTTCTTTTCTCTAAACATATACTCCTTATATCTAAAGTAGGCTATTTCTATACAGGAATTATAAATCCGTAACTATAATACCGTATATGCAAAGGGAATATATTCAAAAAACATTCTCAAGAAAAATGATATGCACGACAGTTCTTTTTTTTTGGGGGGGGGGGGGGGGCGGGGGGGGGGGGGGGGGGAGAATAAACACAAAAAATAAGCAGTTTAGACAGATACGCATACACTGGAATTTGAAGGTCAACTGTATAGTACGGATCCTTAATACTACGGTGTCTAACACCTTCCCCAGGGGATCACCAGAACCCTTACCTAGAACTCTGGATTACGAAGGTTTTGTCACTGCATTTGAATAAACCCTTCGAAACCGGTTTTCCTAATTTTCTAAAAATTATGTGGCGGCTCTTTTTCAAAAAAGTCTGAAAGAGTGTCAACAAGTTCGTAGTAGCCTTCTTGCGCCCTAAACCCGCGCGAAAAAGCGAACCGTTACAAAGAGGAAAAGAGGTGTAATGTAAAGAATATAATTAATAGAGATGTTGTGGGTTAGTAAATATATTGAGTGAGGATTTAGTATTGAAAATTAATTAATAATTTAGAGTGAAGAAGAGGATGAAAGAAAAATGTCAAAAAATGTAGGGAAAAAAATATCATTGTCATAGAAAGGTGTCACATCACCTTGTTTATACTTGATTTTAATGTGTGTGTGTGTTTATATATATCTGTGTGTGTATATATATGTAGATATAAATTTTTCTGTTATTTTAAGAAAAGAAGAGAGGATCTATTTAAGAACCTATTTTATTTTTTTATTTTTTTTTTTGGTTGAAACCTATTTTATCTTTATTGCATTAAAAGCTAAAAACTTACATAGAGAATTGTGGAACGTGAATGTTGGGTGGAGGTGTAATTAAGAGATTGTGGGATGTGACTTCGGAAAGAAATTACTCCCTCCGTTCACTTTTACTTGTCCACTTTGAATTTTTCATGTTGTTTAAGAAATAGTAAATGAAGTGCGTAATTTACCAATGTACCCATATTAATTGGTGCATATTTTTATTGGATTTGAAGTGAGTAATTAATACTATGGGTAAAACAGAAAAAAATAAATTGTCTTATCTTGATATGCTAAAAGTGACAAGTAAAAGTTAAAATCTATTATTGGAAGACTGGACAAGCAAAAGTGAACGGAGGGAGTAAATGATACTAATTGAGAAAAGAATTAGAAAAGGAAGAAGCAAACGGTTGAGAAATAAGGAAGGAAGAGGAATATAAGGAAAAGTAATAAATTGTAGTAATAGTGAGGAAAGAGATAAATAAGGTACTTTTAATGTTTTTGCAGATTTTTTAGATTAAAAAATGGGAGAAAACCTCAAAAATTTGAGAAAAAAGACAAGTGGTAATCCTGGCCTAAGAGAGGTGTCACATCACTCTCGTAATGCCCAGCTTTATTATATATATATAGATATAGATGTATGGCGTTTCCAAGTTGATAATATTTTTAGCATGCGTGCCTTCGTCCCCAAAAAAGATTATATTCCAAACTGCGTGCTACTAGAAAAATTTATTATCCGACCGATGGATTCCCCTATTTTTGGATTTTCATTTCTTTATGTAAAAAAGAGTTTTAAAAAATATATATAATTATCTAATCATTTTTTAAAAATAAAAATCAAGTTTTCTACTTAATAATTTCCTTCTAATCTCTATTTTAAGAGTGTAATAAATTTTCTTTTTCTAGTTTTACAGTTTGATAACATTGCTTTTAGATTCACCCTTACTTTGTGATGTTTCCACAAGAACTATTAAATTCGGCTCCAACTACTAATTTGTCATCCAGGGAAATGCATTTAATATAAAACTATCCACTTAAAGTTTTACATTATATACCGCCTTCAGATTACAAACAATCAATAACACTTGAGAAAATGTGTTTGTTTCTCTTAAGTAATAATTTTTAAAAGTTAATAGCAATATTTTGATGACGAAAACATATAATGATATTTTTTCATAAAATAAACTTATCGGGTGCTATAGAGTGTTCTATTCAATATAAGAACAAAACAAATCAAAGCTCTCCTTAGTCAATGTTCATGTTTTTGGGAGTAGTATAGGTTTACGAGAAGGCTTAGATAGCCTGAAACTACGTATGCCAATGTAGGGAAGGGTCGATCCGCCCAGATTAGGACGCCACCTTCAGACAATTGAATTGGATCCATTTTCATGTCACGTTATGTCTCATACCCTGGCAAGGTGTGGGGTTGCTCTGCTGGTTAGGCCAGGTACCAGACTCCACGTACCCACGTGGTGATTCCATGTTGTCGGTTATGCCACGGCTCTCCTACCAGATACATACATACATACATACATATATGCACATGAAACGTTTTACTCATGTTATACATTTACTCATGTCAAATGATGCTCATGTTCATGTTCAGCTTACAGTTTCAGTTCTATTATTCCATGTGCCATGTTTATTTCATTCAGTTGCTTTACATACCGGTACAATTTAAATGTACTGACGTCCCCTTTCTTTTCCTGGGGGCCTGCATTTCATGATGCAGATTTACAGGATGATAGATCAACTCGTTAGGATTTTGCACGTACCAGCTGTTGGTGAGCCCTATCTTATTCGGAATTTTATATTTATTATGCTTATTTCAGTTATGCAGTTAAGGTATGCCAGGGGCCTTGTCCCGGTGAACAGTTTAGCAGTCAGACTTATGTCAGAGGTTTCATAGACTAGTCAGTTATGTTATGTCAGATATTCGGAGTCGTATAGCCATTTTGGCTCAGTATTATTATGTTTATTCGGACTATTCTACATTATGATATCATGATATGTTCAGACTTATGATTTATGTTCCCACGCTTTACGTAAATTATGCATGTTCATAGTTTATTTTGCATCAGTTCATGCCCATGTTGATCTAGCAAGCTATATGGTTCGTTCGATCACATGTAGTCAGGCATCGAGTGTCGTGTTGCGCCCAGGCCATGGTTCGGGGCGTGACAAAATTTGGTATCAGAGCCTAAGTTCAAGTGTCTTAGGGAGTTTATTAAACCATACCCAGTTAGGTCACTTTTATATGTGTGTGGGCCCCACATATAAACAGTTGACCACCAAGACATCTAGGATTGTCTCACTTCTTCCATAATCTAGATCGTGCAGTTAGAGCCATGCTTTCAGGAATTCTTCTAACTTATGTGTATTATGTATTTCAGACAATGCCTGCGAAAAGAAAGTACACAAAGAGGACCACAGCTACCAACCAGAGGGCTATCTCTAACGTTACTCCCGAGGAGGAGCCTCAGACTCAGAGGGTTGCATCAGATACTGAGACCCCAGCTACAGAGAGGCCTGCGGAGGTCCATCCCACCGCTACTCCGCAGCCCAATGCTTCAGACGTGGACATCAAGGGAGTTATCTAGCTGCTCACCCAAATTGTTGCTAATCAAACCCCACGCCAGGAAAGGGCTCCTAGCGCTAGTGCTAGTGGTGGATCGGACAGTTCAAGGACCAATGAATTCTTGTGCCTAAAGCCTCCAGTGTTCAAAGGGTCTAAAAAGGAGAAAGATCCACAGAACTTCATTGATGGACTCCAGAAATTATTTCGGGTTATGCATGCTACTGAGACAGAGGCAGCAGAGTTGGAAGCTTATCAAGTTGCAGAATGTTTCCCATATTTGGTACGAGACGTGGAAGCAGCCCCGCGGGGAAGATGCTTCTCCGGAAACTTGGGGCGAGTTTTTAGATGCCATTTCCAGCCAATTGAGGTCAGAGAGACGAAGGCTTATGAATTTGAGAGACTCAGGCAGAATATTATGAGTGTGAATGAATATTATCTCAAGTTTGTTTCCTTCGCTAGGTATGCTCAGTATATGCTTCCTGATATGAGAGCCATAGTTAAGCGTTCTGTGTTGGGGCCTCATATCAGATTTGCATGGTGACGCTAATATTGCCGCTCAGGATGACAAGATGACCATCACTAAGATGGTTGCTTTTATGCAAGGTAATGAGGAAAGACTAAAGGAAGAGGAAGCTCTTTAGAAAGAGAAGGATAAGGAATT
The DNA here is from genome assembly GCF_019175385.1 of Lycium barbarum. Lineage (NCBI taxonomy): Eukaryota > Viridiplantae > Streptophyta > Magnoliopsida > Solanales > Solanaceae > Lycium > Lycium barbarum. Next base: position 118,406,701 of record NC_083343.1, on the reverse strand, counting down.
AAAAAAAAGAGCTATGTCTGGAGCTAACTTCAGTCATGGGGGAGGTGGAGGTAGAAAATTCTTCAAGAACAGATCATCAGGACTTGCTCCATCTGTAGCCAGTGCCCTAGCTCCAAAGTTTAAGAATGATCAGAAAAGACAGAATTCCAGGCCGACTTACTCCTATTCTCAAGCTAGTGTGCGTCAGAAGACTTATGACGTTCCGGTCTACAATAAGTGCGGTAAGAGACACCTAGGGGTATGTCGTATGGGTATGGATGTTTGCTATGGGTGTGGCCAGCAGGGCAATTTTCAGAGAGGTTGTCCATTAGTGAGACAGGGTACCAGAGGTAATGTGGCTCAGTCCACAAATTTAGCGGCACCTCAAAATTCTCAAGCCTAATCGTGGCATGGTGCGGCTAAGTCTGAAAATGCAGGCGGAGGTCGAAACCGCTTGTATGCTTTAGCAGGTCATCAGGATACAGAGGCACGTGTAGATGTTGTCATCGGTACACTAACAGTCTTCACTTTCGACGTTTATGCCCTTACTGACCCAGTATCCACTCTATCTTATGTAACTTCATTTATTGCTAAGAAATTTAGGATAGAACCAGAAAAGTTGCATGAACCCTTTGAAGGGTCCACACCAGTTGGGGAGTTAGTTATAGCTAGACGTATTTATAAGGGTTGCCCAGTTTTAGTCTATCATTACAGAACCATAGCTGATTTAGCAGAATTAGAAATGGAAGATTTTGATGTAATCATGGGTATAGATTAGTTAGCTTCATGTTATGCCATAGTGGGTTGTAGAACAAAAATTGTAAGATTTAAATTTCCTAACGAACCAGTTTTAGAGTGGAAGGGCAATTCAGCAGTACCCGGGGTAGGTTTATTTTCTATCTTAAAGCTAGAAAGATGATTTCCAAGGGGTATATCTATCACTTAGTTTGAGTCAGGGATTCAGATACCCAGACCCTAACTTTCCAGTCCGTACCAGTTGTTAATGAGTTTCCAGAAGTCTTTCCAAAAGATCTTTCCGGAGTTCCTCCTGACAGGGAGATAGACTTTGGAATTGATCTACTTTTCGGCACTCAGTCGATATCTATTCTGCCATATAGAATGGCTGTAGCATAATTAAAAGAGTTGAAAGATCTTCTTTATAAGGGATTTATTAGGCCTAGTGTCTCACCTTAGGGTGCGCCAGTCTTGTTTGTCCTAAAGAAAGACGGTTCCTTACGCATGTCCATTGATTACCGTCAGTTGAACAAAGGTCACAATTAAGAACAGATACCCTCTTCCCAAAATAGATGATTTGTTAGACCAACTTCAAGATGCCCAGTGTTATTCTAAGATTGACCTCGGTTCAGGTTACCATCAGTTAAAGGTTAAGGAAGTTGATATTTTGAAGATCGCTTTCAGAACCCGTTATGGTCATTTTGAATTTTTTGTCATGTCATTTGGATTAACAAACGCAACAGCTGCTTTCATGGATCTTATGAATAGGATCTTCAAGCCTTATCTTGATTTATTCGTCATTGTCTTCATTGATGATATTTTAGTGTATTTCTGTAATGAGGCTGAACATGCAGAACATCTCAAAATAGTGTTGCAGACACTTCAGGATTGTGAACTTTATGCTAAATTCTCAAAGTTTGAATTATGGCTTAAGTCAGTGGAATTTTTAGGCCATGTAATTTCAGGTGAAGGTGTGAAGGTTGATTCTCAGAAAATAGATGTCGTAAAGAATTGGCCCAGACCCACTTCAGTTTCCGATATACAAAGTTTCTTGGGTCTGGCAGGTTATTATAGATGTTTTGTGGAGGGGTTTTTCTCTATTTCTGCTCCATTGACCAAGTTGACTCAGCAAAAGGTTAAGTTTCAGTGGTCAAATGCATGTAAGCAAATTTTGAAGAGTTGAAGAAAAGATTGACTTTTGCTCCAATTTTGACGTTGCCAGAGGGAACCGAAGGGTTCGTGATTTATTGTGATGCTTCGGGAATTAGTTTCGGGTGTGTCTTAATGCAGCATGATAAGGCTGTAGCTTATGCATCGCGTCAGCTTAAAACTCTTGAAAATAATTATCCGACTCATGACTTAAATTTAGCAGCCGTGGTTTTTGCACTTAAGATATGGCGTCATTATTTGTATGGAGTGCATGTGGATATTTTCACCCATCATAAAAGCCTGCAGTATATCTTCAAGCTAAGAGAGCTGAATCTTAGGCAGAGAAGATTGGTCGAATTGCTTAAGGATTATGATGTAGATATTTTCTATCATCTAGGGAAGGCAAATGTAGTAGCCGGTGGTGCTCTTAGTCAGCGTTCCATGGGAAGTTTATCTCACGTTGAGGCAGATAAAAGAACTATGACCAAGGAAGTTCACCGTTTAGCTAATCTAGGAGTTCGACTCTTGGACTCCGAAGATGGTGGTGTTGTTGTTCAGAACATAGCTCATTTCTCCTTAGTGGTAGAAGTTAAAGAGAAGCAGTTTAGTGATCCCTGCTTGTTACAACTGAAAGAGGGGATTCACAAGCATAAGAGAACGACTTTTGAACAAGGGGGAAATAATGTTACCTTGAGGTACCGAGGCAGATTATGTGTTCCAGATGTTGATGATCTTAGAGAGCGGATTATGTCAGAAGCTCACAACTCCAGGTATTCCATTCATCCAGGTTCCACTAAGATGTATCATGATCTTAAGGAAATTTATTGGTGGAACGATATGAAAACGAATGTAGCAGATTTTGTAGCCAAGTGTCCGAATTGCCAACAAGTGAAAGCTGAACACCAGAGGCCTGGTGGTTTGGCCCAGAATATTGATATTCCTGTTTAGAAATGGGAGATGATAAATATGGACTTCCTAACAGGTCTACCTCATTCATCCCGTAGACATGACTCAATTTGTGTGATTGTGGACCGACTTACTAAGTTAACGCACTTCTTGCCAGTTAAGACCACCGATTCAGCAGAAGATTATGGCAAGTTATATATTCATGAGATTGTCAAATTGCAAGGGACCCCAATGTCCATTATCTCAAATCGTGGTGCTCAATTCCCAGCGAACTTTTGGAAGTCCTCTCAGAAAGGATTCGGTACCAAGGAAAATCTCAGCATAGCTTTTCATCCCCAGATAAATGGCCAGGCAGAGCGTACTATTTAGACTCTTGAGGACATGTTTAGAGCATGTTTCCTAGATTTCAAAGGTAATTGGGATGACAATTTGCCTCTCATTGAGTTTGCTTATAATAACAATTATCATGCTAGCATCAAGATGGCACCGTTTCAAGCTTTGTATGGACGAAGGTGTAGATCGTCTATTAGTTAGTTTGAGGTTGGTCAAGCAGAGCTGTTGGGACCATATTTGGTCTATCAGGCTATGGAGAAATTCAAGTTGATTCAGGAGTGTTTGAAAATGGCTCAGAGTCGTCAGAAGTCCTATACAGATGTGCGACAAAGAGACTTAGAATTTCAAGTTGATGATTGGGTGGTCCTAAAGGTTTCACCTATGAAAGGTGTGATGAGATATAGCAAGAAAGGAAAGCTCAACCCCAGATACATTGAACCTTATAGAATCCTGCGAAGGGTTGGTCAAGTAGCTTATGAGCTTGAGTTTCCACAAGAGTTGGTTGTTGTTCATCCAGTGTTCCATGTGTCTATGTTGAGAAAGTGTGTTGGAGACCCGTCGTTGGTTGTTCCTGCTAACACCATAATAGTTAAGGATAGTTTGACTTATGAAGAGACCCCCGTAGCTATCTTTGATCGTCAGGTTCGCAAGTTAAGAACTAAGGAAGTAGCCTCAGTGAAGGTCTTATGGAGAAGTCACAAACTCGAAGCAACTACATAGGAAGCCGCAGAAGACATAAAATCTAGGTATCCCCATTTGTTTGATGAGCAAGTAGAGAACGCTCAAGGTAATCCATCCAAAATCCATGCCATGTTTCATGTTTCACGTTCATGTATCCAATGCTCATGTTCCATGTCTCAGTATTCATGTTTCCATGTAACCATGTCATGTTAATTCAGTCTCCATGTTTCATGTCATGTTTCCTTCACGTTCATGTATTCAAGCCATGTCCAGTCCCAGTCTCAACCATGACCCATCATTCGAGGACAAATAATCCCAAGGGGGAGATATTGTAATACCTCGTACCTTTAGACTAAGCCATGTTCATCATTCAGGACATAGGAAATCAGTTGGGAAATTTTAGAGTTGGAAACTGCTTCAATTCTTCAAAATAGAATTTATACGGTCAAAGATACTGGCCGTATTTTGAGATGCAGGCCTTACCTCTGGCCGTATCAAAACAGGTTCAGCATATTAACATTCTATTTTGGACAAGGCGAAAAAATAATCCTTAAATACATACCGTGTCTAGAAATATGGCCCGTACTTCCAGACCGTAACGAAGCATGAAAAATCTGAAGTCACTAGAATTTGCCAACTTATTTAAATGCTTAAATACAGACTGTACTTGGTGGTCGTATAAAGAAATACGGACCGCATCTCGGTCCGTAATTATTGTTCGAGGAAATTTCAGTTTCTGGAAATTTTGTCATTCTTAAATACGGTCGGTTTATATGGATCGTATATCAGAATACGAACCGTATAATTCCCGACTCAGTTAAGTATAAATACTAGACTTCAGTCTTTTGTTCTATTTTTCATACTCTCAAGCCCTAGCATGAAGGTTCTCTCTTCCCACCATTAAAATACACTAAGGTAAGCCTATTCCAATCATTCGAAGTGAATTCTAACATGTATCCATGATTGCTAAATAAGAATTCATTATTCCTAACCTAGGGTTTTCAAGAAAACTCATCTAAGGGCTTCAAGATTAAGTCTTTTGGATTTCTTGTCCAAGTTCAGATAATTGTTACAAGTTTTGGAGCGATTAAAGTATGTAGGGTTTCTATCTAAGTGTGGGAACATCGTTGTTCTTCCCCACGCCACGTTCTTCCATGGTTATACGAAAGTTTATCAAAACTAGGGTTTTAGACATGTTCATGATAACCCTAAATACATGTACCATGATATACCATGTTTGTATCATTAATTCGTTATTGTATTCTTCATATTCAATTTTGGTTATTGAGAATCTATTCGTAATCCATGAAAACCCATACTTTGCATTCCATGGGTTCTTAAATGCAAGATATGAACTTTTATATATATTTTCATGAAATTATACATGTCTCCATGTTTTCATACAAGTTATACTATATGCTCATATACATGCTATACTACACTCACGAATCATGTTTACAAGCCATGTTTATGAATTAAGTTTTTTACAAGTCATGCTTACAAGCCATGTTATACAGACCATTGGCCCAGATGCCAACTATATCCATGTTCATGTTTTTGGGAGTAGCATAGGTTTACCGAGAAGGCTCAGATAGCCAGAAACTACGTACGCCAACATAGGGAAGGGTCAATCCGCCCAGATTAGGACGCCACCTTCAGACAATTAAATTGGATCCATTTTTATGTCACGTTATGTCTCATACCCTGGCAAGCTGTGGCCTGCTCTGCTGGTCGGGCCAGGTACCAGACTTCACGTACCCAATTAGTGATTCGAAGTTGTCGGTTATACTACAGCTCTCCCACCATATATATATATATATATATATATATATATATGCACATGAAACGTTTTACTCATGTTATACATTTACTCATGTCAGATGATGCTCATGTTCATGTTCAGCTTACAGTTTCAGTTTCAGTTCTATTATTTCATGTGTCATGTTTATTTCATTCAGTTGCTTTACATACCAGTACAATTCAAGTGTACTCACATCCCTTTTATTTTCCTGGGGGCCTACATTTCAGTTATGTTATGTCAGATATTCGAAGTCGTATAGCCATTTTGGCTCAGTATTATTATGTTTATTTGGACTATTCCGCATTATGATATCATGATACTTTCAGACTTATGATTTATGGTCCAGGGCTTTACGTAAATTATGCATGTTCATAGTTTACACCGCATCAATTCATGCCCATGTTGAGACAGCAAGTCATGTGGTTCGCTCGGTCATATGCAGTCAGGAATCGAGTGTCGTGTTACTCACAAGCCATGGTTCGGGACGTGACACCAATTATTAGAATATAATGGTATGTTGTTGTTGTAATAACTATCACTTAAAAACAAGAGAGTGTATCTAATTCTCATAAATTCAAGGGATTAACCTAGTTTGTTCTTGTAAATAAGATTAGATAAATAATTTAAATAATGAAACAAACTAATCACATCCTAACAACCTGATAACAAATTCAAGTTGGCTAAGCACCAAAGAAAGATTAACTTAGGTAGTGGCTTGGTGAGAACGTGTGCAACTTGGTCTCAGTGGACAAGTACTTCATAGTCACTCAGTCGAATCTCACGTTGTTGCGGAAATAATGAAAATTCACTTCAATGTGCTTCATCATGCTGTAGAGAACTGAATTTTTGTGTGGATATGAGATGCCAATATTGTCACAAAATAAAGTTGGCATCCATGAGATAAGTGGTATCTGTAATTTTTGGACCCACACGATCTCAGCAACATTAGCCATTGACTTGTATTATGCTTCAAATGGGCAACTGATCATTCCTTCTTGGAGGATCAGCAAATGAAACATATATCCACAAGTGGAGATTCTATTACTTGGATCGCGTGCCCAGTCAGCATTGACATACGTATACTCCCTCCGTTTCAATTTATGTGAACTTATTTCCTTATTAGTCTGTGCCAAAAAGAATGACCCCTTTCTATATTTGGAAACAATTTAACTTTATACAATTATTTATGCCCACACAAAATATAGTTTACCCATTTAACACCACAAGTTTTAAAGTCTTCTCTTCTTTCTTAAACTCCGTGTCCAATCAAATGGATTCACATAAATTGAAAAGGTGGGAATATAAGTTCAGGTCAGAATGATGAAGAATTTCTAGGCAAGAGGTTACAGATGCTTTGAGATATCAAAGAACCCTTTTTACCGCCTTCTAATGCCACAGGCTCAGGGTATGCATGAACTGTGATAATTTTTTTTATAACAAATGAAATGTCAAGACATGTTGAAACATAGGTATTGCAACTTACTAAGTGTGCAGCGATATAGGATTGCATGGGCAGGGGGTGAACCCTCAACTGCTTTTGTGATGAACTTGAACATATTGAAAATATCATAAAAAATCGTTTAAAAATAAGGGTGTGGTAACCCCGTTGCATTTAGTCATATCCAGTTCTAAGAGTATCAAGAAAAAGGAGAAATGTTCTCTCTGATTGGGAAATGTGCAGCCATTGATTGTGAAATATTACCATTGATAACCAAAGAACTCATACACAAAAGAGCACCTAGGACTATGTAATATTTCACATTTATTACAAAAAAATATTTTTAGAGGGGCATAATTATATAATGGGATTAAAGACAATGGAGTTGTATTGTTTCAGGGGAAACAAACAATCTCAATTATATTGCAAGGGGTTCAAGTAGACTTTGGATTTACTGGTATTTATGGGCCTCACACTAATTTGGAAAGGGTTGACTTCTGGAATGAATTGGCTGCTATGAAGGGTGTAAAGAATAGATCTCGGGCCTAACTAAACCCCAAAAGTTAGCTTGTGAGGGGAGGATTGCCCAAGGCCATATAAGGAATACACCTATCCCTTAAACCACCGATGTGGATATTTTAACAGCCCACCTCACTCCCAGGGTTGGACATCTGATGCATGAGTAATTTTTAATATGGGACCCACTATCGGGAAATAATAATCAACATGGGTCCTGCTTTGATACCATGTAAAGAATGGATCTTGGGCCTAACTCAATCCCAAAATCTAGCTTGTGAGGGGAGGATTATCCAAGTTCATATAAGGAGCTCCCCATCCCTTAAACCACCGATTTGGGATATTTTAACAAAAGGGTCTCTGGAATGGGAGTCGGGTTGTTAGACAAGATTTAATGTATGTCAATTTTAGAATGAAAGATGCAATTACATAAGAAGGTCAAGGCGCACGAGAAACTTCTCTGGTTTCATTCAATACACTTACAAAGAGCCTTTTACATATGGTCTAAGGGAGGGGGATATTCTACAAGAGTATATTGAATTACAATATTTACGGGCGCTTGTTACGAATAGAAATATGAAGGGGAGATAGAAATTGCGATCATTATTCTGGAGGCATATTGTAATATAGGCTTGTTTGAAATAGCATCAAAGATTCTCGAATTCTTGGGCAATCCTTTAAACCTATCCCTTAAAAGGTTCATAGAATTCGTACTTCGAAACTGCTAGCAAACAAAGTTAGTTGGATTAGCTCATCCAGCCAAATTGGAATCTCCAAATTTGTTCCTATCATGTTGTCTTATGGGAATCTTCAACTACCCTTTGAACTCGAGTCAAACCTGAAGTTATTCAATAATGAGAGTTACCCATATTTCTCAGTACCAATTTCTTTTCTAACTCCCATCATCACATGAGGTTGAGCGGGTTAAAATTAGTAACTAGTTTAGAAAGGGAGAAGCCTCACTCTTGACTTGTGGTCTCCGGTTGCTGGAACTCAGCTTGCAGCACTTGAATCTGGCTAATCAGGGCTCTCGAAATTCCCTTGCTTGCATAGTCAAAATAACTATGAACATTATCGGTGATCAGTGTGGTGGATATGTTGATAATGATGAGGACACAGAGAAGAGGAATCATGTCTTATGGGGCCGTATTTGCACCGCTAGTTCTACCGAGAAGCACCCAAGAAAGACTAATTTAGTAAAAAGGGAGTAGATCTTTGAGATATATTTTTATACAGACGACGTCACAAAAATTTCAGTCCCTGGGAAAGGTCTTTGAACGTAGGTTATTGTCCAACGGTCCAAACAATTGGCCTCATCGTGCCACGCTCTTGGCATGCTAGATATTTTAATTTTTTTAATGTCCTTCTCGGATTGGGCTTCAGTTCAGCCCAACAAAAGGGTAAGGCTTAACTTCCACTTCGGCCCAGAGTGGATTTGCTATATTAGACCAAAAAGAGGAAAGGGAAAGACCCCTAATTTTAATAAGGGACAACAAAAAAAGTGTGGAAAATAGTTAGGTCAGCCTAACATTCTACTAGGAAGGCCCATTTTAAACTAAGACTAGGAAGGTACCTGTTGAAGTTTTTTTTAAGACTCCACTAACGTTGGTTAACCAACTAGTAGAAGGAACCTCTATAGTGGATAACGATGATGTAAATGATGATGTTGAGTACATGCAACCCCTTCCACTCTTAACTCGCCCTTCTTCGTACCCAGAAAACGATGATGTAAATGATGATGTTGAGTACATGCAACCCCTTCCACTCTTAACTCTCCCTTCTTCGTACCCAGAACCCTAATTGTTCAATACCCAGGGTACTGAAGTCTCATTCCTATCTCCTTCCTCCGGCAGAGGCACTATGTGCTTACTGTGGCATGGAATTAATTACAACGAGCACCAATCTATTCATACTGCAGTTGTAATTGAGACATAGCGCGGGATCAAAATTTCCATGACCAAAGCTTGCAAGTCTTGTTGACACCCAATTTTGTCCCACCTTTCCTCCGAAATATCTATTTACGCTTATTGTATTTTTGGCAACTTAAGAAATAATTATTTATATTTTACTATAATTATTAACTTTTATTAATACTGGCGTTTCATTATCCTGTTGTAGTCACTACTGTTATTACCGTTACTATTATTATTATTATTATTATTATTATTATTATTATTATTATTATTATTATTATTATTATTATTACCGTCACTATTATTATTATTATTATTATTATTTTATCATTATTACCAGTATTGTTATAATTTGCATTATAATCATTTCAGCATTTTTACCATCCTATGCACACGCATCGCATTTATTTTCGCACAATTAAATAACAGCGTTTATTCACTGATTGAACTTTTAAAATATTATTGTCGGGCTATTACGACGTCGTATAATTTTATTTTTAGTAATATTTTAGCACACGTCACTATATCATTAATTGAAGGCCTTTATTCAAATTTATAAAGCCCCATATTTTAAATCCATCAGCTAAATTTGGGCTCGTCCGTTCAAATTAATCCACAAACCTTCTTGGACCAGTCCATTAATGACCAGCCCATATTTTTAATCAGCAACCCGGCTGGCCCATGTTTTAATTCGCCCGGCCCGCTACCCACTACGACCCGCCCCAGCCCAGTCGATTTATTTCATCAAGAAACCCTAAGGGAAAACAAACGCGGCACTTCCTCTCTCTCTCTCTCTCTCTCTCTCTCTCTCTCTCTTCCCCCGCTCCTCTCTCTCCTAACTTTCTCTCTCAGCTCGAATGAATATAGCAAAATCACTGACCCTTTTCGCCTTCCCCAGACCGTGTATGGTCGATTTGGGAAGGGGAAATTAATGCCCTGTACTCCCTCATCAGTGTTTTCAACCGTTGAAGAGTTTAGGTTTTTGTTTGCTTCCTTTCCCCCTCTGCTTCAATCTGAAATCCCTTAACGAGTTTCGTCAATTTGTGAGGTAAATTTTGTTTTCTTTGTCAGCTGCTTTTCATTTTTCGAGTACCGATTTTTAATGGTTCTTGTCTCTTTATCTGGGTTGTTCGTCGATTTGTGAGAATAGGGTTTCTAACGTTGATTTGAACAGATCTTCGATTTAAAATCCTGCCCATTCTTTTTTAACCCGAAAAACCCTAGCCCAAAACCCTAATCCAAAATCCTATAAATAATCATTTTTTCTGAAGTAAAAGGGAGTTCTGGAACAAGTTTGAGCAGCCTGAAAATTCCCTAAAAAACAAAGTTCTTTTAGCCGTCCCAAAATTCCCCTACAGAATACGAGCTCTTTAGTCACCTAAATTCCCTAAAAATATTAGTTTCTTGTAGCAGTCGTAGTATTGTTTGATATCGAGTCAAAAAATTCTAAATCATTTTTTTTCTATTTTTGCCCTTGGTCTCTGTTTGGATTCAAGTGTATACAAATTCGGGATTCGTGGTGTTCGAAGTAGATCGAAGATTCGAGGCCTCACTTCGCTGCACTCAAAGAAGGTAATTCTCCATTCCCTCTTTTTTATTTATGTTGCATTTTTTGTTGCTCTGTGTTATTTTAGTTTGTTGTTCGATGATTCAAGCATGTTAGTTTTAGTTAAGTTATTTTAGTTCGATAGATAAGTTTGTTTCTGTGTTAGTCTGTTTGTGTGTTTAAGCATGTTCATGTAGGATAATTTAGTTTAGTTTAGTTAAGTATGTAAACAACTCTCCCATATTTAGTTTAATATCAGTCAGTAGCTCAATAAGTGTTTATGTGTTCATACCTATTTGTGGTCTCGGCTGGTTAATTTCAGTTTAGCTTAGCTTAGTAGCATTATGCATATTCCTGTTTTAGTTAGTTAGTTTCGTTTTGGTAGTTAAAATGTTTAAATATTCATGTTTTAATGTGGTTTAGTTTCCAGATTAGTAGTTAGCAGAATCTATCTATTCATGCCTTAATTCAGTTCAGCTATTTTTAGTTTTATTAGCATGTTGTGTCGTATGTAGTTCATGTGAGTATATTGAATGTTCATGCCTCTGTATAATTGAACATTTACACAGTGTTGTATTTCTGTTCTCCTTTAACCTTGTTGAGTATCTGAAAACCGTGAGATCTTGTTAATAACATTGCATGATATTTGAAAGAGTTTGAATGAGTTTCATTTAATGAATCAGATAACGCTGGAAGTTTTTAGTATTCTGAATGTCATGTATGTCTTTGTAGATCTTTACTTTTGACTAGGTTCATCGACAACTAGTATGTATGCATATCTATTTTCAGCCCTTTGTCTTTCCCTCTGATAAGAAATATAACTGTGATGTTTGAATATTTTGTTGGAAGTCCTAAATGAATGAATAATTTGGTAATGGCTTGAGCATGTTTCACTTAGGAATAAGAAATACCTTTACCTCTTGGTAATTTGCATACATGCGTCTAAAACTGTCCATTTAGGAGTATGTGTTTGTTCTCTTAGATTCTGCATCTGTTCATCAAATCATGCTTAGTCCGCAAGTTGTTAAGTATGTGTAGATTGGTATGTTTGTTTTTGGTTTGAACTATATGAGATGCCCATGAATTTCCTTTCCTCTTTTTTGCATTTTTGAATCTGCCCATGTTGGCTTGTCTCCTCATATTCCCTATCTGATTTTTGTTTGTGGTGTGATATACCTCGAAGTATACATGATATATAGACCTCAATACACACTAAGTGTATACAAGGGTCGTATATTAGTGTATACCTTTCAGGTATACCATGTATACACTGAATATTATGTGTATACTAGCCTTTGCATATGTCCGAATTCTACACACATCTAAGTACAATGAATGTTACGCTATTTGATTCTGCCTATGTTTGAGTACTGCCCTGTTTATATGTCATAAGTGTGTGGTGGCTGAATTGTGTATATATGCGTATGTTATTGGTATACCTTCATTAAAACACATTAATGAGGTTAGATTGATCATTATGGATCAAGCTTGAACCCTCCCCGATGTTAGCCATGCCTGGGATTCATGAAATCCCTTGGAACTTGTGCAACATCGGGAAGACTGGGGCGAAAGCTTTCCAATACTAACCATCTAGACATCCTTATGAATGTGTATACGCGAAGTATACTCAAATATACGTAATATATACATAAATTACTTATTCTGAAAACTGGAATTGCTCTACCGTGTTTTGGGCCTGCTTTCATTTTTTTTCTTTGTGTTTGACACGTTTCTGGGCCTGCTCCCCTCTTCATGCCTGTCAGCCCTGTGCATATTTTATTGGACTACTTTGTTTGGTATTTGGGCCTCATTTCCCATTTAATCCGATTTCATATGGCATAAATTTCGGCTGCAAGCTCTCATTTTGGGCTTGAACGTTTTTTTTCTCTAAGTGTCCTTTTATTGTGTATATGCTAATTCAAGCTGCATACTTAGTTTCTTTATTTAGGCCTTAGTTTTATTATATACTAATCCTTTCCTTTCATTTTATGCATGACCTTCGCATACGAGTCCGAGGGACTCGTCTTCCGCATACGGTGTTGGGCTAAAAGCCCAACATAATATTATCGAGTCATTCCCGTGTCAACCCATCCGCAGCAAAATAATAAAAGGTTTCTGGGCTAAGCCGAACAGCAGTAGCCAATCCGCAGCAATATATAAAGAAATTTATTGGGCCGAAGCCCAATAGCAAACAGATTGCAGCAGTCCTAAAAATGGGCTGAGCCCATTTAATTTTATTTATGCCTCTACTTTGTTCTTTGTGCATTTAATTTGTATTAGTCGACTAACCCTTTACTTTGTTTTGTTAATTTAGATGAACCTTAGCGAAATTAGTGGGATTTAGTTTTAGTATAACGGGTAGTTAATTTAAGAGAGAAACTCACAATTAGTCCCATAGATTTCATTCCTTTTTTTGTCAAAATTATTTATAATACCTATAATATTTCTTTTTACTAGAATAATTGATTTTCAATAATGAGAATATATGTTTTGGATTAGAGAATTACTTTTTTGTTTCTTTATCATCTAAAAGATTTGAAATACCGTGGATATGTAAAACATGAATTTAAGTATCGCAAGTTTTCCTTAATCACGCGTTTTGTTTTTTAAGTATAGTTTAAATAAAGTTAATTAAAAGAGAAAGAAAACTCACTTCTTTTGCATCCCATTTATAAAAAGATAAGTCTAGATTTTTCTATATAGCCATATTCATATAACATAATTTTATTCAAAGCCCAAATTTGCTAAATCTTCTCTTTAAAGCTATCACTTATATGCAAACTATTATATTTTTACAAGATTTATTTTAAATAGCATTATTTTTTCATTTAACGCCTTAGAAACATTTATAAGTCTTATTTTAAATAACATTTAAAGTCTTCTTTTATGCAAATCATTATACCTTTTACAAATCTTATTTTAAATAGCATTATTGCATTTCCACTTAAAACCTTAACAACATTTATAAGTATTATATTTGAATAGCATTATTATATTTTCCTTTAAATCCTTAGCAATATTTACAATGCTATATTTGCATCTTTAGCCCCCTAATTAATTAACCTAAGTTTGACCGGTTAACCGTAGTTAACGGATTCTAAAGGATGCCTAACCCCTTCCCTTTAGAATAATCTAGAACCCTTACCTAGAATCATAAGTTAAGCAGACCATTAACGGAGGTTTAGTTAGGCTTTACCTTACTTAATAAATTAGGTGTCCTAATTCACCGTTAAACTAATTAGGTGGCGACTCCTTAAATAAAACAAAAATAGGAATCACCAATATGTTATAGTCCTACTTTGACCCGTTTAAATGGGGTATAACAAGTCTTTTGGGGTGGGCTCGACAATTTTCGAGCATGAAATTCTTAATGTGATTCTAAGCTTGAAAAAAAAAAGACAATCACAAATCCAACGGCAAAAGGGGCGAGGCTAACAACCAAGAAGAAAGCGAGAAACAGATGCAAAGACACTAGTAAGAACTATTACATACGACAAATGTGAAGGTTCCAGGAAACACAAAGCATTATCTTTAATGAAAGCCAAAGTTATTAGCTAGAATGTAAGGGGGCTTAATGATACGAGCAAGCGAAGCATCACCAACTCACTTATTCAGAAGTGGAAGCATGACATTCTATGTTTATAGGAAACAAAGATTGAAAGTTGTTCGGTGGCTATAGCTAGACAAATATAGGGCTTAAGATTGTTTGAATGGGTGGAATTGAAAGTCACTAGCAATATAGGGGCATAATTATATTATGGGATTAAAGACAATGGAGTTATATTGATTCTCATCAGGGGAAACACACAATCTCAATTATGTTGGAAAGGGTTCAAGTAGACTTTGGATTATGCTTTACCGGTATTTATAAGCCTCACACTAATTTGGAAAGGGTTGATTTCTGAAATGAATTAGCTTCTATGAAGGGCGTAAAGAATGAATCTTGGGCCTAACTCAACCCTAAAAGCTAACCAACGTGGATATTTTAACACCCACCTTACTTTAAGGGCTGGACATCTGGTGCATGAGTAATTTTTAATAAGGGACCCATTATTGGGAAATAATAATTAGGACGGGTCCTTCTCTTATACCATGTAATAGTGGATCTTGGGCTTAACCCAACCCTAAAAGCTAGCTTGTGAGGGGAGGATTGCCCAAGTTCATATAAGGAGTCCCCCATCCCTTAAACCACTGATATGGGATATTTTAACAAAGGTTCTCTGGAATTAGAGTCGGGTTATTAGACAAGATTTAATGTATGTCAAATATAGAATGAAAGATGCAATTACATAAGAAGGTTAAGGTGCACGAGGAATTTCTCTGATTTCATTCAATATACTTACAAAAAGCATTTTATATATGGTCCGGGGGGGAGGGGGATATTCTACAAGCCTCCACAATAGATAGATTAATTTCTTCAAGAGTGGAATAATGCATTTGTCTCTTTAAAACAACTAGCTCTTCCTAAGGCTGTCTTTAATCATAGACCTATTGCGCTAGAAAGCGGTGACTAAACAAATGAACTTTCTTATTTCAAATTTGAGAATATGTGGCTCCAATAAAAAGGATTTACTGAGATGGTAAAGCAGTGGTGGCAAGCTATGTGGTAAATGGTTCACAAGATTTCACTCTCTCTCAAAAGCTAAAATCTTCAAAGGAGGACTTAGTTATCTGGAATAGAGAGGTATCTGGAAAAATAACCATTGGACCTAACAAAGCTATGGAACAGATTTTGATGATAGAACATGCCATTGAAGGAAGATCACAGTCTGAAGCTAAAAAGAACAAAATCCTGCAATTGAAAATGGAGATTCACAGTTAGCTAAGTCTGAAGAAACATCATGGAGACAGAAATCAAGGTAATTTTGGTTAACAGAGGGTGACAAAAGAATTTCCAATTCACATAGGAAATACAATTATATTAACAGGCTGCGAATGGGGGAGGTATCATCGACGACAAGGAGCAAGTAAAATGAACTATTCTTGACTTCTATCAAGAGTTGTATTCTGAGGATGAAGTTTGGAGACCTGCAGTAACCTTTAAAGGTTTGGGATATCTGAACTGAGATGAAAGGGTTGCTTTTAAACAATCTTTTTTGGGTTGCGTTTAAACAGTCTTTTGAAGAAGAGGAAGTGTTGAATGCAATAAACTCAAGTGTCCCAGACAAAAGTTTAGGACTAAATGATTTTGCAATGGCTTTCTATGAGAAGTGTCGGGATATTGTTAAACAAGATCTTATGGGAACCTTTCTCCAATCCCACAACAAATTCCACATGGTAAAATCCTTTAATGCTTCATTAGTTATCTTTATCCCTAAAGAAAGCTGCAATAGAGCTCAGATACTTTAGGCCTATCAGTCCTATTAGTAGTGTATATAAGTTAGTGGCAGAGTTGTTAACAGTTAGATTGAAAAAAGGGACAGGGAAATTAGTCTCAGGTTATCAAAATGCATAAAAGGTAGGCAGATCATTGATGCAACCCTTATAGCAAATGGATTCTAGATTAGAGGAAAAGGTGACGTTCGTCGTCTCCTATTCAAGATGGACATAGAGAAGTTATTTGACAAACTCAACTGGCAGTATCTTACCTCTATTCTAAGGAAAACAGGGTTTGGTGAGATTTGTAGATCAAATGAATTAAATTCAACTTCACTACAGTGAGAAATATTATAATTCCTTTATGAGAGGATAAGCTAGGAAATTCTCCATTCCCATTCCTCTTCATTCTGGCCATTGAGTCTTAATAACATGCATGAAAAGGCTAAGCAATTACAGTGGCTTGAAGGCTTTGATGTGGCTAGGATCTCGGATCTAACAATCCTTGTATTCTGTCTCCTATTTGCTGATGACAACTTTATCTTTTGTGGCGCTGAGAAGTCCCAAGTGAATTATCTCAACCTCACCCTTTGAAGCCTTGTCCGGCTCCACATTAACATGTCCAAAAGCATTATTTACCCTGTTAGGATGGTCCGAAACTTGGGGGAATTTCCTGGTATCATATATGGTAGCACTGGTAAATTCCCCACCACCTATCTAAGCCTCCCAATGGGTGCTAGACACAAATCAATAGAAATTGGTTTCTTGGCAATAATTGTACCTCCGACTTAGTATGGTTAGAATCAACATAAAAATAAAAACATACCCAGTGTAATCCCACAAGGGGAATGTGGGAAAGGTGGGATGTACGCATCCCTCTTCCTTACCTTTGTGGGGTACAAAGGTTGTTTCTGAAGGACCATCGGCTCAAAAGAAATGGTTATAGTCAACACGCAAGTACGGAAAATCCTTTTAACATAATTTTCATTACTCAAGAATAGCTAGTTTTAGGTATACCAAAATGTCCCATCAGATTCCTGCTACGTGCCCCTCTTATCTAAAACAAATACCCACTATGTGCCTTTTTAATGAGTAACTCTCTCCAAGAAGATTGAAGCACCTACACTTTACCATCTCTAAGCAAATAACCATTAATCTTAGAAAGCATGTTTTTTTCACCAACCTTCGCTATCTCTCTTTCTTTTTTGTCAATCTTATCATGATAGCGGTACCTATCATCAAGCCTATTTACATTCTTATATGCCTCAACTTTCTCACATTTGGCGTAGTGCTCCCCCAAATCAACATCATTAGGACTTACATTGTTATATGCCTCAACTTGCTCACATTTGGTGTACTGCTCCCCCAAATCAACATCATTAGGATAAAGTGTTACACCTCAAAAAAAATCATGTCGTCATATGATAGATAGATTAATGCAGGGTGAGACGAATATGATGTTTCTATAAGTAAGAAATTTTATTTAACGATCCTAGTTAATATTTCAAAGATGTTGGAAGTAAGAGGAGAAAGTTCCTTGAGAAGGGCAAAGTTTATGTGGTGTTTTGGAAAAGCTCTGTAAAGTGTCGAGCTAATGATTGACTTAATGATGTCTTAAAGAAGATTTGTAACTATCCTTAGATTGGTAATGAAGTGTTAAACAAGTGTCAAGAAGGTTCCATAAGGATTGGAGATCGAACGAAACAACGGAAACCATTTCAGGGAAGCGGAGTTATACGACCACTTATACGGTCCGTATAACTTTATGCGGTCCGTACAAGGGGATAACCCCCAGCAGGAAGATGTTTTTCATAGTGGTGAAACCACCGAACCTCCATGGTCGGGTATGCTATGAATATGAATATGAATACGAACACGAATGTATATGTATGTCTTTCATAGGAAGGTCTCTATGAAAGACAAGTAAGTAAGTAATGATAATGATGGCTTTACTATCTCCCGATTATCCCATCTTATGCTGTTTCTTATGTTGTCTCTTATGCTCCTATTATGATATTGATTATGCTTTACATACTCAGTATAATATTCGTACTGACATCCTTTTGTTTGTGGACGCTGCGTCATGCCCGCAGGTGGCCAGGGAAACAGGCTTGATCCATAGCTTTCTTATTCAGGGACTGCTTAGAGGAGTTCTATTTCATCCGGAGCTACAGCCTTGGTATTATTCTTTTGTGTACATACATGGGCACGGCAGGGTCCTGTCCCGCCTATATGATAGTACCTACTATTCTTAGAGGCTCGTAGACAGTTGTATATGGTTAGATGTCTTGAAGACTTGTCGGCTTGTATTCTGTATATCATTTTGATAGCCTCGTCGGCTTATGTACATTGATGGGGGTATAGTTGTTAATGGTGCTATGAATGTACCGTTGCCACTAAGATTTGCATGAATGACGGATAGAAATTATGATTTAGCTATGTGGCCCACCTAGAGATAAATGTGGATGTACGATAAGAGGTGCCCGGGTGGGTTAGCACCGGGTGCCCGTCATGGCCCTCCGATCGGGTCGTGACATAAAGTTCCTTCAAACTCTCAGATCCACCAACCTTTTAGTAAAAACAAAAATCAGAGCATATCTCCTAAAGAAGGCATCAACAGTGACATTTTCTTTATCCTTCTTCTATTGAATTATATAAGGAAATTGTTACTAAACTACAACCCACTTGACATGCCTATTTTCCAACTTATCTTAGGGTTTTAAGGAACTTTAAAACATCATGATTAATTTTTACAATAACTCCCTATGTTAAAGATAATGCTTCCAATAATATATTGTCCTCACCAAAGCAAAAGATTTCCTACTTAGCATATTTCAAATTAGCCCCCTTAAGCTTCTAACTAAAGTAGGATAAAGGCCTTCCTTCTTGCATTAATATGATCCCGATGCCTACTTTACCAACATCACGATCAATTTCAAAGACTTTCTCAATGTTTGATAATTATAATAGAAGTGGTGTTGTACATAGCTCATCCATTAAACCCTTAAAGATTGTTCCTGCTCTTCATCCCAATAAAATAATTTGTTCTTTTTTATCACTTGAGCCAAAGGAGAAGCAATAGTACTAAATTCTTTACAAATATCCTATAGAAAATTGTTAAACTATGAAAGCTACTCGTGTCACCTATGGACTTGGGCGTAGGTCAATGCCTAATAGCTCCAATCTTGGACTCATCCACTTCCTTTTGGGATCGAAATAACATGGCGTCATGCGGAAGCTAACAATTACAAATCTTCAACCTCGATAAATCAGACAATAAGGAAAACTATAAAATCCTTTTTATTATATGATATGAATTTGGTCAATTTACCTACACATGATAATACTAATATAAAAACAATATTCTAAAACTATTGAGTGAATAAATCTCCCCTTAAGCAAAACTCTCTAAAGGACTACATTGTGGATGTTTTTCTGCGTGTTCAATTGTGTGAGAGGGATTCTTCAATATATAGAGGTCCAAAATCTTTTCCTCTAAGAAAAGGACTAGCCAAATAGGAAAGAGATTTATATTTTCCTTCCAGGAAAAGTAAAGCGATCATGGTTATACTTTGACTTTCCTTCAAGAGAAAAGTAAAACTCAAATATGGTAAGAAAATCAGGGCAAAACCCCAACAAATCTCCCCTTTTGGCCTGAATTTTCTTGACAAAGGTTGATTCGTCTTCTTCACATGATCTTCATCACTGTTGCTTGCTATGGTTAAAAGTAGGCATGGGTTAAAATTTTGAGTCTTGTGCGTTAAAAGTGAGCACAGGTTAAAAGTGGAGTCCATGCGTTACAAGTGAACATGGGTTAAAATTGGCCCAAGCGTTTAAAGTAAGCAAGGTTTGAAAATTTGAGCTCATACATTAAAAGTAAGCATGAGTTGAAAATTGGAGATCATGCGTTAAAGTAAGCATGAGTTAAAAATTGTTTTTTCTTTAAAAATATGCAGTAGCAGGATTGTTGAAAATATGATCGAAAATTTCTCCAGATATAGTACTCCAGTTTTTTTTTTTTTTTTTGGGACAAAACTCTTCATTATCGCCAAATTGGTTGCACTTGATTTGAACCGCCCTTGAACCTGTCTTCAACCTCGTTAAACCATTTGCGCTGAACCATCGGCTCTGTTACCACTTTTTGGGATCAAAATAATTAGGCCGTCATGCGGAAGCTAATGATTTACAAACCTTGAACGAGGATAAATCAAACAACAAAGAAAATATACTAAAAAGTATAATATTATAATATGGTTTGGTCAAGCGACCTACATATTAAAAAACCTAATTTAAAAGAAAGTATTAAAACTATGGAGAGAATAATCTCCCCATAAACAAGACTCTTTAGTTACTACGTTGTGGATGTTATTATGTTTTTTGTGTGCAGAAAGAATCCCTAAGTTATAGAAATACAAAAACTTTCCTCCAAGTAAGTATTAGTCAAATATGGAAGAGATATTTTCCACCTAAGAAACCTTTTCCACCAAGAAAGGAATTCTAATTATGGTAGAAAATCTGGGCAAAACACTAACACTTCCACCCTTCTAGTACTAGTAACAAAGCCAAGAAATATCATTGTATCAACATAAAATGTACACTTTTTCAAATTAGCATAAGGCTTCTAGTCTAAGAACATAAAAGATATGGCTAAGGTGCTCAATGTGTTCTTCAACTGATCGAGAATATATCGAAATATCATCAAAATACACAATAGTAAATTTTCCAATGAAAGGTTTCATCATCTGGTTCATAAGGTGCATGAAAGAGATAGGTGCATTAGGAAAGATTTTCAAGGTTGGCGATGTTCTAGTAAGTTTCCTGTTGCATAAGAATCTTTTGATTGATTATTTTATATATATGTTTTGTGACTTAACTTTTGTGGTACGTAATGAAACTTTTTTTTGGACAGTCACCCTTTCTGAATCACTTTTTTCAAGGCGTCGATTGATGTTTCCCTAACGATGTGCTCTGCTTGCCCTATATAAACCAACTATCCCAAAACGTTATTTTCGACCTGACCTCGCATCACAAGAAAAAAGATATTTGGCAACAAAAAAAAAATTGTTGCCGTGGATTGATTATTGTTGCAAAAAATACTTTTGGCAACAAAACAAAATGTTGCATAAAAATTTTCCCAATGGTTGTTATTGCAACGACGTGCAACAACCTTTTTTTTTTGTTGCCAAAAGTACTTTTTGCAACAATGTACTTTTGACAACAACAATCAATACTATGGTAACAAAAAAGTTTATTTCCAACAATAAAACTAAGTTGTTGTCAAATATTAAATTTTTTGTTGCTATTTCTATACTTTCTTGTAGTGTGACTCCTTTATCTTCTATCTCCGGCCCTTCAACCGTGACATCCCTACCGACATTTTGCATTTTAAGCTGAATTTCGCTTTGCCGACTGCTGTCAATGCCTAAAATCCTCTGGCCATTGTTTGGCGAGCAACGTCCTTTGATACCTTCTCGAAACTTCTGGGTTTCAAGAGGGGTTATCTTGATCAGCCCTGACCTCTACATACCAAAGAATTCTTCCCTCTTGGTTAGAGGCAAAAGTCCCGCTCCCATGATACATTCTTCCGCCACTCTCGACTGGCTGGGATTTCGCTAGTCCACCAGCTACTCAAGAGTTTTCCACACAAGGCAGAGTAAATATGCGAGACGACTGGTACCGCGTGCTTGGGAGGTAATTAGATGCCTTCGTGATGCTCCAGAGCATGGTGCACGTCGTCTCTCACATATTTTATCCTTCTGTAATTTTTTACTGGTAACGTGCTTGCTGACTCAAATACCAACGGTACGTTTGGTAACATTCCAACTACGACCAGTATCGTTATGGTCGAATTTATGTGGCGTACCTTATGAACAACGCCATTATTATTAATACTGACATAATCTCTAACTTTAAGAATCCCTGAATATGTCGTAAGTGGGATAACCCCTTTCTTTCCAAATACACGAGAGAGGGAATCTCATGTTCATAATCTTGATCCAAGCTCTGCCGACATTTTTTATGAAGGCTGGAGAAAAGTCATGTCGCTTACCAGACCCGCCGACAAGTTCGATAAGAGGTTCGTGATGGTTCTGTCAACTCAGAATCGACTTTAGTTGTAGCGTTGGACGTGGAACTGGTGACTTATGCATCTCTTCTCTTACTTCCTTTGTCCGAGGACTTGGATGCGCCCCCAGTGATGAGGTCTGGTCTCGCTTGGGAGAAGGGGAATCCTTGGTGAATCATGAGGCGCACTCTTCCAGAGTCCCGATGATTTGAGGTCCCCACGGGTAAAGGCAAAGGGTTGATGTCCTCTGCCGATGGTGCCTCCGGATCCCCAAACTTCAGGAAGATGATGCCGCGATGGCGGTTCGAGGGGCCCCTACCGTGCCAGTGCCTTCGGAAATTCCTACCCCCGCCAACAAGCTAAGTGAGGCTCATTAAATTCGACCTCCCTGCGTGGAGTACTTTGCGAATTTGTTTTCGGGGCTTTTTTTAAAAACAATCTTGTCTTTTACTTTGTGTAATTGGATTCTGCTCGAGGTTTTTGGGGCTTTTTTTCTATGCTATAAAATTCACATGCTTTTGTTTATTGTTTTTTCCGTAATTTCTTGAATTGGGATTGATTGCTTTCATCTTACTCTAGTTATGTTGATATTCTTTGTGGCCGAGCGTTTTTTATTTACTCGGTCCTTTGAAGTGGAGCAGTTCAACCAAGGAAATCCTTCCACCCTCAGGATTTCTTATCGGGACTATGCTCTGGCATGACCGTGAACGCTTGTGTTTAAGGTATACAACGAGACGCTTAGGCTATCGTTTTCCCCAATCGGGGAATATTACTTCCGGTCGCGTTCAGTATGCTTGGGAATTTAAATGATCCATCTCATAATTAATGAGGGGCCCCCTTTGTTCGACTGCCGAGGAGGAGGATGTCTCAACCTCGCCTTATTTCGGTATTAGGTAATGATACCTTCACGTTCTGAGGCCAACTGGCCGGGTCGCATGTTCGAGGTAGATGTTATCGGGTCCGTGAGGACACGTTCGTATCAACAAAGTCAGAGTATGAGAGGATTTTTGGTGACAATTTGAATCGCGTTACTCGATTTCTCCTAATGCTTTGAATACATAATTTTTTCTTGCCCTTGGACACTTAATAGAAAAACAAACAAAACAAATTTAGCAAAAAATAAAAAACATAGGAAACATCTTCAACTGCGCCCGTCCTAGAAATTCTGCTCTGTCGCCTCTTTAAGTATTACGTTGTTCAGTTGTTGCCTCATTAAAAATCCTGTCGGCAAAAACCCGTTGGGAAAAGGGTCGGGCAAGGAAAAGAGTGCAATACGTATTTTCAGATCTTCATTCGTGCTTCTTCCGGATCAGTCCCAGTCTGAGGGTCAGTCCAGGTCTCGAGGATAATACCCGTCTGAACGTTAGGCCCAGTCCTGCAATCACAAGGGGTTACGAAAAAACATAAATTGATAAAGAAGAAACTCATACTTTTGGGGGCTTTCAAGGCCTGATCGTATTGGTGAAATTGGTTGTGAATTCTGGCAAACATGGGGCTTGGGTGGCTGCCCGAGGTTGATAGGATAGCTCGTCCTCGCTCACTTCGATGGACCATTTTGACAGCCGGCTTGAGAGATTTTTGGATCGGAGCAGCTCTTGTAGCGAGGCATCGGTTACGACCGTAACTGGATGGCACTCAAAATGAGGTCCCAGCTTTCGTGTAGTAGTGATCAGAGCCAGGACCAACTTCTCCAAGTCTGGATATCGTGGCTAGGCCCCGGTTAACGTTTTGCTGGCGTAGTAGACGGGAAGCTATTTTTTCGCTATTTGCACGAGAGCGATACTAATGGATATCTTAGAGACAGTTATGTAAACAAATAACTTTTCTCTTTCCTCCAGTTTAGCCATTACGTGAAGCATAGCTAGGTAAGCTTTGAGTTCCCTCAGGCTTTGATCACATTCTTGCTCCATATGAAGCGATAGTCCTTTTTAGTGAGCTTGAAGAATTCATGACATCGGTCAGTTACCCGGTATATGAATTTTCCCAAGGCTGCCACCTTCCCGGTAAACGTTTGAACCATTTTGACATTGTCCAATGTATTCACCATCGACTGAATAGCCTCTACCTTGTCCAGATTCATTTCGATCCCTCGAATCGAAATGAGAAAACCCAAAAACTTACCTAACCTGACTCCGAAGGCGCGCTTCTACGGATTCAGTTTCATGCTGTGGCGTCCCAAAATGTCGAAGGTTTCAGC
The DNA here is from genome assembly GCF_019175385.1 of Lycium barbarum. Lineage (NCBI taxonomy): Eukaryota > Viridiplantae > Streptophyta > Magnoliopsida > Solanales > Solanaceae > Lycium > Lycium barbarum. Next base: position 118,382,127 of record NC_083343.1, on the reverse strand, counting down.
CAAGGACTCCAGGTGGGTCTCTGCTCGTCGGGACTTAACTAGCATGTCGTCGATGTAGACTTCTATAGTTCTATCGATTTGCTTCTCAAACATTTTGTTAACCAACTTTGGTAGGTAGCCCCTACATTTTTAAGACCAAAAGGCATAACGTTATAGCAAAATTTTCCATGGTTAGTCATGAATGAGGTTTTCTCCCTATCATCCGGGTGCAAGCTGATCTGATTGTATCACGAGTAGGCATCCAGAAAACTGAGCAACTCATGTTCGGTCGTGGCATCTATCGTTTGGTCTATGTGCAGCAACGGGAAAGAATCTTTAAGGCACTCCTCGTTCAAGTCTTTGAAATCCACACACATTCTAAACTTGTTGAGTTTCTTGGGTGCAACCACCACATTGGCCAGCCATTCAGGGTTCTTAACTACCCATACGGACCCTATGTTGAGCAAAAGAATCACTTCTTCCTTGACGAACTGGTCCTTTATTACCGATATGGGTCGTTTCCTTTGCCTGATTGGGACGTGATTCGGGTTCGCACTCAATTTGTGGACGGCTATATCCGAGGGGGATCCCTGTTATGTCAAGATAAGACCACGCAAAGCAATTGGAATTATGAGTTAAATAATTCAAAATTTCATTCCTGAGCCCGGGTGATAGGTCCAAGCCTATGTATACCTTCTTTTCGGGACATTCTTCGAAAATCTCCACACTCTCCAGTTCCTCGATTGTTGAATCTGCGGGATCCTTATCTGGAGGTAAGACGAAACCTTTCGGGAGAGCTTGACCCAGGCATTCTCTGTAGTCCAATCGCTCCATATTTTCTCCGAATCCCTTGCCCAAGTCCGGCTTTTGTAATTGCTATTGATCCGTTGTTGATCGTCGGGAAGCCACTGCCGCAAGCATATCCTCTCTCTGACTATGGAAGTCGTCCCCCTTAAGTTTTTCGATCCCCCAAGGCGTAGGGAAATTGACTTTCTGGTGATAAGTCGAGGGAACGGCCTGCATCGCGTGTATCCATGGTCTTTCGAGGATCACATTGTAAGTCATATCCCCGTACACGACATCGAAGGTTGTGACCTGCTTCACGCCGTCAGCATAAACGGTCAAATTTATCTCCTCTTTGGTCACCTCGCTGGACATATTGAATCCTACCAGCACCTTGGTCGTGAGGACAACGGACTCCTCCTCCCCCATCTCTTTCAGAACTCTTAGCTAAATGATATTCGCTTAGCTCTTTGGATCAATTAAGGCACGCTTAATGAAATATTTATGAATTGTAAAATATATTACCAGGGCGTCGTTATGGAACGGGGAGAGGTTCCCACAATCAGCCTCGGTGAAAGATATGTCTTGATCTTCTGCGAATTCTGGCTCTTGTACAGTGGTGGTAACCGAGACCTTCAACTTTTTCGTGGAACTGTAAGTGACTTTGTTTATCGTCTTTATGTCGAAGATCATATAAATGGTATGCGCAGGCACCGGCGTCTGATTCGTCCTCTCCCCATCATTTCAGCTCAAGTTGAGCTTTGTCGGGTCGCTGATGTACTCCATCAAATGCCCAGAGCGCAACAATTGCGCTACCTCTATTCTCAAGTTACTACAATCTTCGGTAGTGTGCTTGTGGGTGTTATGATAATGACACTAGAACCCCATACTTCTTTTCTCCGGGTTGGAATGAATAGCATCGGGGAATATGGCTTCCTTCATAGTCTTCATTACCGACACTATCTCTGCAGCGCTGATGTTGAAGTTATGGTCAGACAGCTTCGGAGGGCTGCTACCTTTTGGCGCAGACCTCTCGGTTCGCCGAGGTCCTCGATCCATAAGCCCTAGATTGTTCCTGACGTTGCCTCGGTTCATGTTTGTATACGAAAGCTTCCTCATCTCGTACGGACTAAAATGACTACTGCTTGTAACGTCGGTGTCGTACCCCTGACTAGATCTTTTTGGGGGGCGACTATCAATGTAAGATGTTGTCCCCGTTCGCTGATCTTCTTCGGTTCTCATTTTGGCTATATACTTGAGATTGACTTCGCTCCACGTTTGTGTTGGGTGCTCCCTCAAGCTCTTCTTTAGTTTTCTGAAGGCATTTGAGATTTTTGGGTTCGACCCATCGGTGAAAGCAGCGGCTGCCCAGTCTTCGTTAATAAGTGGCAGCAACATCCTTTCTCTTTGGAACCTGTCCACGAAGCTTCGCAGCAGTTTGTCCCCTCGTTGCTTGATTATAAACTGATCCTGCTGATGGGTTTCCGCCCTCCGAGCTCCTGCGTGTGCCTTAACAAAGACATTTGCAAGAGAAGCGAACCAATCAATAGAATTTTCAGGCAATTCAATATACCAGGACAGTGCTCCCTTTATTAGTGTCTGGCCAAATTTTTTTAGCATGACTGATTCAACTTCCGATTGTTTGAGGTCATGCCCGGTGACTACTGCCTTAAAGGTTGCGATAAGATCTTCCGGGTCCGTGGTTCCATCATACTTCATTATATCAGGCATTTTGAACTTCTTGGGAATGGGGGCAGGCGCAGCGCTCCCCGAATACGGCTAGACACGTCTTATGGCTCTTGTGCCTTTGATCATTGGTGGTGCTCCGGGGATCTGACTCATCCGCTCATTCATTTCCCTCTCTATGCGCTGCAGCCCTTCCATGAACGCGTCCATCCGGTCTTTCCCACCTTCGTTAGCCTTTTTGCTGGCTTCAGGATCATTCGTGGCGTCTGCAACTTTTTGCCCTGTCGTGGGAGTCCCAGCTCTTGAGTGAGCCACTATGACGGCTGCCGCGGCTTCCATGCACAGCATGATTTCGTTCTGGCCTTTCAGGATGGCCGAGATCGTCTTTTTGCTGAGAGACCCTCCATTTTCGATCGCTCGGAGTTTGCTGGTTCTGGATCTAGTCGAGCCCTCCCGCCCCTTCTTCAAGAGTCTCGTTCACCTTTGCCTTCCCTGAGGCCCCACCAGAACATCCTTTTTCGATGGTTTGATCGATGATTCGCTTTCATTGCTCCGCCTCTTTGGCTCAGTTTTTTCTTTCGTTTCTGTCGCTTCTAAGCGATTTACCAGGTTTTGGGGTTCGACGGATGACAGCAGTCCTCCGAGTCCCTACGTTCCCCGTGCCACATTATCTTCTTCACCCATGTTTTGATGAAGTGCTTAGTCCCGATATTTTCAAGAAAATCAGCTACAGATCGAGACAACATCTACAACTGTCTATCCCCGCAGACGGCGCCAAACTGTTTTCCGATAAAAATCGTTAGCCACCAAAAAACGGAGTTAGAGATTTGTTTTTACGGGTTTAAAGACAAGTAGGTCGCATTCAATCCAAAGACTCTCTCGAATGAGCTTGGGGTTTGGTTGTTTTTATTATGAGGGATGCAAGCAATAATATTTATCTAAGTTAATAATGTAAATGGAAAGTAAGAAAATCACAATAATGATCAAATCTCCGAGTCTAGGTATATTTCTTAGCCAAAATGATAATACAAGAAGTGAGAACTTGGGTACAAAAGCGTGATGCCTTTCTTCTCTCCTAAGCTTCGTTTATATAGCCAAACCCTTGGTATGTTATTGCCCTAGGTGACATCAGTTGAGTGACGCGGCTTGGACTCTGCGCACAGTGGTACTCCGCTCGATGACGGTTGATGTGATGGGAGTTGTTGGGAGTGGGAGGCAGCTGTATAGATCCGTTGGAGACTCTTGCGACTGCAGAAACTTCTCGCCTACGCTTTAAGTCCCCCGAACATGCTTTCTCTTTATATTTCGAGACCCAAAGCCTCCGGACTCACCGTTCCTAAATACCCTTGGGTATTTATTCCTGCATACAAAATATATTGAGTGTTGACGACAGCGGGAAGACCACTATCACTCTTTCCAAACCAGGTGTTTTCTACTACATCTCTTCTCTCTTCAGAGATTGTCTTGACGGTCTTAAGATAACTATTACTGTACTTTGAGAACAAGTACAAAGATGATTTGTTGTTGTTGCTTTGAGTGGCAGTGGTCAAGCTTCTTATTTTGTTCATTGAAGTTATCTAAATAATGTAATTTTTGTCAGCTATATCATGCATGTACGTTGATCTTTTGAATAAGTACTGTCCTGAATAAGCCGTAACTATGCAGACTTGTCACTTTTGAAAAATAAAAGAATGTTTATCTCTCAAAACGATTGATATATGTGTGTGTTTCTTGTCCGTCTGTATTTCACTTGAAAGTTTTCCCTACATATTTAATTTGGTAAAAGATTTTAGCTATAATATGCAGCATGTTTTCCTTTTCTTTTTTGTTTTTCCTCTTTGGAAAAGACAAGAATTATTTTAAATTTCCCAACTATGTGAAGGCGTCAATATCCTCCTTAATTTTTACGACATCCAATAGTCTTGCATTTGTAGCGGGCGTGAAAGTTAATAAAGCGGTATTATAGCAAAAAGTTGTTTTTATTGGATTAGGCTCATCTCTATTTCTCTTCTCTCTATTTTCTCCAAGTTCCTAGTTAGATTAGTGACACTTGTCCTATTAAAATATTAATGGTCCAAATTTACTTAACTAATCAATAATCTTAATTAATCATCTCTCTAACTTTGGTAAAAAATATTCATCTCCAAAAATATCACTTTTAAAGTTTTTACCTAGAAAAATTTAAAATATTTGCTTGGAAAATACGGAACACTGTTTTTTGTTGTTGACAAGTTTACATGCACCATTTTCATATTTGTTTAATGTTAATGGTGAGTCATGACTTCCATTTTATTTTTGTTAATTGGCAAGGCTATCTAACTATTGTAAATATGCAATGATTGTTTACAGCAATACAAGAATTCCCAAACTAGAGATGATGATGTTAAATTTTTTAAAATTTATAAAAGAAATTTGCTCGACTTATTTCTCTTTTCCAAAATGGTGACAACCTCCGCTAAAGAAGCAAATAGGTTACATGTAAATTGTAATTATCTTCGTCCAGGATTTTATTAAGGCTGCTTATCATTCTTTTAATAATAGTTTTAGAGATGAAGATTTCTTACCAAAGTTAGAGAGTATTTTTTTTTCCTAGACTAGAATAAAGGTCTATTGGCCATGATTAAGATTATTGATTAGTTAAATAAATCTGAACCATTAATATTTTAATCGGACAAGTGTCACTAATCTAAATAGGAACTTGGGGAAATTGGAGAGAAGAGAAATGGAGAAGAGCCCAATCCGTTTTTATTTGAAATCAATCTAATGGTTTATATGTAATGGTGATGAGGAAAATATATATAACACGTGATTCTGATCTTTAAGCTAAGAGAATGCTCGAACGCAACTTGAGAAAATGAACACCAAAGCAAACAAAGAATAGATAACACGTGAAAAATTAACAACTATGTTGTGGAAACTTAATTTGAGTGCTATAATATACTATTTTCAGTTTAAGAAAGAAAATATCAAACTGCTCCTTAATCTTTGTTTTAAGTATGCATTTTTATTTTTATTTTTTTGAATTTTATTCTTTTGAGTAACAATCTTTTATATTATACCCATCAAAATAGTGTATTTTAATATTATAATTTTAACATTAAAATGCCATGCTCCAACTGTAATGTTTTTCAAATTGCGGATATCATATTACTTTCTTTGTCCCGTTTCATATGGCATATTTTCTTTTTTAGCCTACTAAAAAGAATAACGTTTATATTTAAAAATAATTCAATTTTCAAAATTATTTGTTTTATCTTAACCACATAAATATGTAGTATGATTTATTTTAAATCTCAAAGTGTTAATATTTTTATTTTTAATTAAACTCTGTATTCAGTCAAACATCGTTACTTAAATGGGGTAGAATGAATCATATATCAATTTTTCATTTCCAACCTAACCAGCTCTAATCTTCACCAAACCATCTCAAAATTGATGTAAAGGATATCCCAATAGTTTCTAACAACATCCAACCCATACAAATAACAATTTCACGAAAATCTAATTTCCAAATTCAAAGCTTTAATGGCAACCGATAGAGTTTTTTTGGAGTTTACAACTTTAGGTGTGTTTGGTGAGAAAGAGAGAGGGCAGCGGGAAAGGGGGGATGAAAAAAAGTGGAGGATAAAATGAGGAAGATTGAAGTTTAATCCCTTACTTGTTCTATTATTTTGCTATGATTAGTAAAATATTATTATATACATCCTCCGTCATATTTTATATGGGGATGTTTGAGTGGACATGAAATTTAAGAAATAAAGAAGACTTTTGAAACTTGTAATCGAAAATTAATCATGAAAATTTGAGTAGCTGAAAATTATTTAGGGTAAAAAGGCTGGAGATGTGTCATTTTTTTATTTTTTTTGACTGACTAAAAAAAATTCCATATAAATTGGGATGGAGGAACTATTATAATTAAGTGTAAGTAAAATCCTCTATAATAATAAGTTGAAATCTGAACTAATTCAAATTCCCATTTCGACGAGACAAAGTCGCAGAGTGAGATTACGTAAAAGGAAAGAGAGTTTGATATAGAAGATTTTTTGGTTTTGATCAGCGTTTACTTTGCTATGTAAGTACGTAATTCAACTATCCCTTTTTTTCATTGGACCAAAGAAAAAGAGAAACTATTAAAGGATAATGATTCTAATTTAAGAAAGTACAATCGTCTGCCTTCGTAGTCCCAATAGAATAGGCCTAGTGTTGCTCTCTCTATTTTTAATAATCAGAGTCCATTAATTTTTGTATGGAAAATTCAACTGTCCTTTTTGTAATGATTCTAAATTAGGAAAGTTCAATTGTCTTCGTCCGTACTCCAAGTTTCCAGCCAATCAGCAGAAGCTTTTAAAATAGGCGAGTACAACACTACTAGCGTCAGCCGCCAGGCCATCATAACTTTTGTGGCGTTCGGTAGGTGGATAGGGCGGGATATTCGGAAATAACTGTAGAAGCCGTTTGGACACGATTTAAAATTATGAGATAAAATTATATTTGAGCATGCAATTTAAATTTTTTAAGTTATATTTTTTTATAGACATAAAAATCTCATAAATTGTGAAAATCATTAAAACTTTTCTAATTCTTATACTCCCTCTGTCCCAAAAAGATTGTCATACTTTTCTTATTAGTTTGTCCTAAAAAAATTACGTTTCTATATTTAGAAATAATTTAACTTTATGAGATGATTTACAACCATACAAATATCTAAGGCTTGTTTTGGACCACACATTTTAAAAGTCTTCCTTTTTTTCTTAAACTTCGTGTCAAGTCAAACTAAGACAATCTTTTTGGGACGGAGGGAGTACAATCTTACCAAATGAGCAAGTCCTAAACAAAATTAATACGTTACTAGAAGACATTTCTAAAAATACACCATTAATCGATCAAACTTTAGTTCAATAAAATGTAAAATTGAACATGAGTTGTAGTGAGACTACTCTTTAATATATTATCATATGATTGGTAAGAGTTATAAATTCGTTATAAATATACTACTAACTTGTAGATCTTTTAATGTTTAATATAAACGGTTGACAAACATGATTAGTATTAGATCTACCAACTTATGGATCTATTTTTACAAAATATAAACTTATGAGTCAACTTTTATGTTTAAAAAAATTAAAATCATGAGTTTGAATTCCAAATCATGCCTTTTTTTATGATTTGGGATTTCATCTCATAGATGAAATCGCATGTCCAAACGTTGATTTCATCTCATGAGATGAAATCGCATGTTCAAATGCCTATTAATTTTATACTTTATTTGGTTGAAGGCAGTTCTATCAAACAGAATATAAAATTAATCTCAAACATAATCATGAATATGATAAATTTATATCTTATACCAAACATATTAATCTCAAACTTAATTCTGGATAACCCATCTATCTCATCAAATTGGTATTATTTTATCCTACCTTCCAGGTTGAATAAATTAGTCCAATAAAATTAATCCTGGAATAACATTATCCACGTGCAAACGACCCGTCAATGGCTTAGTGTTGCCCTCTCTGTTTATTGCCACGTATTCAGCCAACTTGTCATCCAGTCATTTTTATCTCCCCCTTTTGGGTTGTTCATTCGAGAGTTTTGGGTTAAAATTATCCCTTATCTATGGGAGTAAGTTCATTTTGGTCCCTCAAATATTACCCTGAGTATATTTGATCACTTATCTATGGGAATAGGTTCATTTTGATCGCTCAAATATAACGCTAAGCATATTTAATCCCTCAACTATGCTAATGTGGGGCACTTTTGGTTCCCCTAATACAACCCGTTTAAAAAGTAAATGTACTAAACCCATGTGACACTCACGTGACTCGTAAAAGACTAAACCCATCAAACAAAATGCAAAGCGGAGTAATGACATTTCTCAAAAAAATGCAACTCATATAAGATATTAGCAAAGCAACTCATAATATTTGGATTATATGGTTGGTAACCAACTCTTAAACGGTAATCTGATAGCACACATGGAACCGTTCCACTTATTTTGAAAGCATGTGAATATAAAGTTTTTTTTTTTGTTAAATATTAAAAAAAATCAAAATTCTTTTTAACAACTATTATAAATTATCTTAATTGGTGGAACCGCTCCAATTTTTTTCAAAAGCACGTGCATGCAAATTTCAATATATTAGATAAAGTTTCTGCTTGTTTTAAAGAATCAGCTTCTTCTTCTTCCAGCCAATTGAAGCTTTCTACGGAGAGGCTAGGGTTTTTTCCAGTGAAGTGTTTCTTCATATGAAATTGGGAAGAAAGGCGAATGAGTTTAGTATTTTTTTTCCAATGGGTTTAGCCTCTTACAAGTCACGTGAGTGTCACATGGATTTAGCACCGTTACTTTTTAAACGGGTTCTATTAGAAAAACCAAAAGTGCCCCACTTTAGCATAATTAAGAGATTAAATATGTTTAGCGTTATATTTGAGGGACCAAAATGAACCTACTCCCACAGATAAGGGATTAAATATGCTCAGGATAATATTTGAGGGACCAAAATGAATCTACTCCCTAAGGGACAATTTTAATCCAAAACTCTCCATTCGGCTTTGACCAAATGACTTGTAAGTAAATACAGAGTAGAATCTGAAGGGAAAAAAGAAAGAGAGAAAGCATACCGAGTAAAACAACAAAAATGCAAACTGTACAAAAAAAAAAACCTGGAGGAAAATTAGGGCTAGACTTTGCTTCATATTCAGTGAGATTTTTGCTTAGGAGAAATTAAAAATGGGGCGAAGGAAGGTAGAAATAAAGAGAATCCAAGAGAAAAGTTGTAGGCAAGTTGCTTTTTGTAAACGAAGAAAAGGTTTATTGAAGAAAGCCAAAGCACTCTCAACTCTGTGTGATGTTGATGTTGCTGTTGTTATCTTCTCCAATAGTGGCAAGCTCTATGAATTCTCCAACACTAACAGGTTTTTTCACTTTAATGCAGTTATTATTATACTTTATCTGAATCTGATTGATTATTATATAATTTTCATATTATATATAACTTATCTGATAGGAAGACTAGTTTGTAGATTGACACGTTAACCGACTAAATGATTCTTAGCGGTGCAGATTTTGGTATTTATCTCTTGAGTTGCTCTTTATGATATGCATAAGGGAGTTCACTTTTTTTTTATGCATGTGACATGCAAGGATCTACTACACAATACGATTGGGAATACACGCATCCGACTAATTTGAAAGTTAAATCAATTTTTAATACCCACTTACATTTAACCTTATTAATTTTTCAACTATATGGTGATGATAAATATGATTGGAATTGAAATATTAATCTAAGAAAGTAAGTGAAAGGTAAAAAGCTAGAGACAATATTTGATAAACCAACAGTAATAACTAGATTTAGAAATCCTAATTAATCAATGCCTAATACAATTGAACAAGCACCTATAACTACTAGAATTTGCACGAGGAAGCTAATCTCTTGCAAATCCTAAGCCACATTCAAAAGCAACTCTAGGGTCAACTTCAAATATCGCAAATTCAATCTCCAAGTTCATAACAAGCTAATTATGACAACCTAGGTTTAAAGTATTTATACTAAGGCTAAGTTATTACATAAATAGACCTGCAGCGGAGTTAATGCTAAGCTGTTGGTTTGACGACCAACGGGTTTAAGTTGAGCAGAACCAAGACGGAGTACTTGGAGTGCAAGTTTAGTGATGTAGAGCATGAGGTGGGCGTGGAAGTGGGGCTTCAGACACAGGCCATACAAAAGTGAGGACGTTTTAAGTACCTTGGGTCCATTATCCAAGTAAATTAGCGATCGATGATGATGTCACACACCGTATTGGGGCAGGATGGGTGAAATGAAAGCTCACCTACAGAGTCTCATGTGATAAGAAGGTGCTGCCAAAACAAAGGCAAGCTCTATAGAGTGGTAGTTAGACCTACTATGTTGTATGGGGCGAAGTGTTGGGCCAGTCAAAAATGTCCAGAAGATGAAGGTTGCGGAAATGAGGATGTTGCGATGGATGTGTGGGCATACTAGGAAAGATAGGATTAGAAACGAAGTTACCCGGAATAAGGTGGGAATGACATCAGTGGAGGACAAAATGCGGGAAGCGAGGTTGAAATAGTAAGGGCATGTACCTAGGAGATGCACAGAGGCTCCAGTACGGAAGTGTGAGAGGTTAGCTATTAATGGTTTTAGGAGAGGTAGAGGTAGGGCGAGAAGTATTTGGAAGGAGTGATTAAACAGGACATGGCGCAGTTGCAGCTTACCAAGGACATGAGATTAAATATGAGGTTATAGAAGACGCGGATTAGGATAGAAGGTTAATTAGTAGTAGAGTATTGTCTCGTGTATCCTTCCATTCTAGTAGGCGTAATACTATTTTTGTAATTTCTTGTCCTTCGATTTTCTGTTACTATCTGTTGTCTCTTATACTTCGATTATTGTATGTCACACCCTAATCTTACTAGGGTGTGATGGGCACCCGACCCTTACTTAGGGCTGAGCGAACCCTCTGACTCTTATTACATACATAATCTCTTTGGACTCTTATATCAAATAAAATGAAATACATAGTAAGACTTTCAGAGACTTTCTTTTCATCGTGCTCAAATCAAACAAAATCTGTAGTCATAATACATAATGACACATCGGCTGGTGGAGCCGCTTACAATACTGACATCCTATACCCACGACTCTGTCTGCAAAGTCTCTAACTTCGACCAAGACATTATAGCATAACACTCTGACCCGGCAACACTCCAGAGGCAAATGGAGCTTGCCAACTTCGCTGGAACATCTTCTATAGTGACTGCTACTCATCTGGGTGTACCTGCGTGGCATGAAACGCAGCCCCCGAAGAAAAGGGGGTCAGTACGGAATATGTACTGAGCATGTAAGGCATGGAATACAGAAAAGAGGATCATAACTGAAACAGAGATTTACCAGAACAAATATGACTTTTAAAACATCAATACACTTGCCTTTTTGAATGAAAATCATGCATATCCACATCATATATCATGGATACATATAACGTGTCCCGGCCCTCCAGTGAGGGACTCGATGGATAAAATCATACATGTCCACATCATATATCATATATGTGTAACGTGTCCCGGCCCTCAAGTGAGGGACTCGGTGGATAAAATCATGCATGTCAACATCATATATCTCATATGCATATAACGTGTCCCGGCCCTCTATTGCGGGTCTCGGTGAATGAAGTCATCACATGCCATCCTGGCCGCCATTCCCATATCATCATATCATCATATACATATACATATAACGTGTCCCGGCCCGCAAGTGAGAGGGACTCGGTGAACAATGCAGAGGAGTACGCACGAGAATATGTCCTGGCCCGGGACTCAGTGGAGGATACATTAAGGCATGCACGAGCAGAGTCGTGAGAAACCATATATATGCATATAAAACAAATTTTAAGACTCGATGGGTACGTACATAAATCGACACTTGAGAGTCATAAACACGTTTCAAGTCAATCCGAGTTAGTATGAAAAAGTTATGGACGTTTTAGTACAGAACCTTCTACGAACGTTTCAGAAGCTATTTTTGGAAAATCAAAGCAATAATCATATCAAGTAGCTTTCGGATATCGCTATGGATCAAATCAACATAGAACTTTTGGAACCATATGTACGTGTCAAAATATATCAAAGACTCAATGGAATAATCAAACGTGCTATCATTTGAAAATCAAGACATTAGTCATATCAATTGTCTCTCGAATGCCATTTGGAAACATATCAAACAGAACTTCGGACATCATGGATACGCATCAAAATAATATGAAACAGCTTATGGAAATCAAGAACGTTAGCCATCCTAGTGGCTCTAAGAATGGGAGTTTCTTTGAAATCATACATATACTTTGTCATGTTGGTTTCACCAAGATCATGCCAAAAGAAAGAAAGGGTAAGCCTTACATACCTGTCCCACACCCTATTAGCTACGCTTAATTGTCCAAGCTCGCTATCGCTAGTCTACATTCAAGAAGATTTACACAATCATTAAACACATCATCACACACTTGTCTTAGTCTTTCAAACAAATTCACTTATAATCTGCCGAAATTTCGGCAGCATCTCCCCTGTAAATACACCATCCCCGAGAATCTAACTCGGCTAAATCATCAACAACAAACCCGAGAACGCAACTCGGCCAATTTATCAACACTAATCCGAGAATTCCACTCGGCCACATTATCAACAATAATCTGAAATCTTTCAAACTTAATAAGGACAACAACAACACATTGCTTTCTTCCAACTTCATGAACTACACCAACAATCTACACATTAACAACTTCATCAATCAATTCAAAATACATTCTAACGTTAGTATCTTCTTTTACATAATTCGACAACATTTTTCTTATATTCAATTCAATCACAACAACCAACTTACAATCTTCCAAACTCAATAAAATCAACACATTTCTCACCTCCAAATTCATGCATTATATCTACGACCACACGTTAACAACATTATCTTCACAAGACAAGAAACCATGCTAGTTTCATATTAATTTCTGCAACAATCCCACAATGATTACAACTTCATTTCAAACCACCCAACCTTCATTTTTATTATGGAATCCGCAACAACAACAATCAAACTACTAAATAAAAATCAATTCATCTCATCTTAGGAACATACCCTTATTCGGCCATGACCTATATATATATATATTTCATGAATTTCATTCATTTCCACATACTACAACATTCACAAATCATCTCTAACACATGTGCAAGAAGATTGAACACATACCTTTCTCCACTTATCTCTTCACTCGGCTAGGGGCGTATATTGCACAAATGAATGATTTAATTGCTCCAACAACTCCTCCATGTTGTTAGGGACGTTCCACTTGGTTGAATACTAGAAGAAAATAATTTTTCTTGACCAAATTTTCCATGGCCAAGTTCGGCCAACCCTTGGCCGAATGGTCTTCCAATTTTTTTTCCTTGAAGTTTCTCAAACTTGTGAGGGAAGATCATGTCTTATTATGTAGACAATTTTCCATATATATAATTAGCCTCATCAAATAGAATGTGGACACATGCCCCTTCTCCCTTTTTCTTGAAGTTTCTTAAAATAAAACAAAGATGACTAATTATCTTATTTTGTCATCACTTTTCCATATGTATATATATATATATATATGGCTCCTACTAATACCATGTGAACCCATGCCACACGGCCAAGAGGGGCTTGGCTAGAACCTTCTTGAACTTTTGCGAATTTTCCTTTTTACCCTTAGCCTTTCTCAATATTTCCATACTAATAAACAACTTGTATATTAAAATAATTTTGGAAAAATAGTCTTGCCCTTAACTTACCGCAACTTCCTTGAAATATCCGAATGTACGAAATACGGGATATAACATTGTATTAGTTTTATGCAGTTACTATTACTTTTCTTCGTAATGCTTATATTTAGTATTTTGTCGTGGCTTCCTTACTTTCGTAATAAAAGTATTATTATCTGATCTTTTTTTGTCATGTTTTTTCTTGAGCCGAGGGTCTTTTGGAAACAACAACTCTACCTCCCAAGGTAGGGGTAAGCTCTGCGTAGACTTTACTCTTCCCAGACCCATTTGTGAGATACACTGGGTATTTTGTTGTACCCAAAGTAACTCTAAAAATAGCAAAGTGTCATTATCCACTTTTGAAAAGTTCAATTGCTTGCCAGTCTTCACTTCTATCACAATAGTGAAGGAAGGTCCTCCATGTTCACAGTCAGTGTTTCACATTCGCAATGCTCTAGTGCTAGAAATTTAACTCGAAAGTCCTTCTCCGAATCCGCATCTGGAATGCTCCGATGCCTCGAAGCTCCCACTTACTCGTGATCACGATCGGTGTCCCATGACCGCAGTAGTAACTGAAGCACAGACTCTGCAGCTGAAGCTTGTTGTCCAAGGCTTCCCAATTAGCTCCAAGCTCTATCTCTCGACCTTCCTACCGTTCCAATAAATTGTAGCTCCTTTGCTTGGGTACAAGTGAATGGCTTTGTAGGTTTAGGTTTGGGGTCATCATCATCTCTTCATTAAAGAAATTCATTCTTAAATTTCTTATTATTTACAACAAAAGTAGACAAATCATTGACATTGAACATATCATGCACGAGAAAATCATTAGGACGATCAATCCTATAAGCCTTGTAATTAATGTGCTCAAGAATTTGGAAGAGGCCTTCTTCCCTTGGTAGAAGCTTGTTTTTTTTTTTTTAAATAGTTAACATTAAAATAACCTTGTTTTTTCTTCTTTATTTGCTTTGGTAGTCGCTATGCAATTTAAGCACAAAGTTATCGAATAAATCAGAAGCATCAGTAGCATCATCACATTTATGACATGGTATGAAATGAGCTATCTTGAAAAATATAACAACTAACACAAAATTTTCTCTCTTCCCATTTTGTTCTAGGTGGATAAGCAATAAAGCATGAAAATGTCAAAACCAAGATGCATTGGGAATAGGAACGAGAGTATACAAACTATTAGAATTCTTGTGAATATTCTAGAATATATGTAAATATAGGTCGCTTAACTTGCTCCTATTTAATTAGGTAGTTATTTCCTTTCTTTTTAGATCATGTAAATATAGTTATTTAAATCTCAATAGCTTGAGGAATAATCAAACTGAGCTTTCTCTTAGTTTCCGTTTCACATGGTATCATAGCCTGGTAAAGCCAACAATAGATAGGAAGAAAAAATTCCGTCGTCGAAAATTTTACGTCTAAGTTAGATTTGTAAGCCGTGTCAATTTGGGAAGCACACGCAGACTACTTTTACACGTAGTTTTAATAATAGTGCAAAGTGCCTTTTTCATTTAATTAATTTCGGTGTTTGGGATCCTAGTAGAGTTACACATTGGATTTTAGAATTTTAGATATTTTATTAGTTTCATTAATGATTACTCAAGGTGTACATGAATTTTCATAATGAAAGATCATTCTGAATTGTTTTCTATATTTCAAACTTTTTGTGTAAAAAAAAAAAAATCAATTGGTGTTTCTATTTTCATTTTCTATGGTGATAATGCACCTGAATAATTATCATCTTAATTCAACAATTTATGTCTTTCTTGAAATTATTCATCAAACATTTTGTCCTTGCACTGCGTAACGAGATGGGGGTCGCAGAGAGAAAAATAATCTTTTTCATCATTACCTATTTGGTAAATTGTTCTCCAAAATTGACATCATTGGGATAAAGTTCCTTTAAATTATTGGATCCCACCAACCTTGAATCAACATCAAAGCATATCTTCTATAAAGAGCATTGTCAATTACATTCTCCTTGTCCTTCTTGTATATACGGAACTTGTTCTCAAAAATCAACCCAATCGACTTTGCCTATGGTTCAACTTAGCTTGGCTTCTAAGGAACTTCAAAGCATCATGATCAATTTTTACAATAAACTTTCTATACCAAAGATAATCTTGCCAATTATATATTGCCTCACTATCATGATTAGTATATTTCCAACTAATCCCTTTAGGCTTCTCACTAAAGTAGGCTAAAAGCTTTCCTTCTTGAATTAATACAGGTCATATGCCGACTTAACTAGCATCACACTCATTTTTAAAGATTTTGAATTTGATTAATTTATTGAAATTGATAAAATTAGAAGTTTATTAAGAAATTAAGTTTATATACCATATTCTCAAAGTTTGGTATTTGTAATAGAAGTGGTGCTTTACAGAGCTTACCCTTCAAAGCCTTAAAAGATTGTTCTTGCATTTCATACTAATAAAAAGTGCAATATGGATAGAAAGAAATGCAAGAATGTTTGAGAAAAAAGAGAAATTCTTATGCTATTGCTAGAGAAGTAGCTTGTATTTGCAATGTGAGAGCTGATGTCAACCTTAGCTTATTCCTACAACAGTGCAAGTTCCCAAGCTCCTGAGTTTAGTTAACAGAGAACTAAGATTAGAGACAACCCTCCCTAGGAGGTGGGCTTTCAAGTCTTAGTTTCCTGATACATAGTTTAGATTGTATAAGAGTTGTGATAGCAAATTTTTATGACTGAACAGCAGGCTGTGATGTAGCTTGATTGGATTTGTAAATATCTATACTTGGTAATTAATGAAAGTTCTAGTTACCAAAAAAAAAGTTTTATTCTTTTTTATCACTCGAGTCAAAGGAGACGTAATAGTATTAGAATTCTTTATAAATCTCCTATAGAAACTTGCTAAACTATGAATCCTTATGTCACCTATGGACTTAGGGGTAGGCCAAACCCAAATAGCTTTAATCTTGGGTTCATCCATTTTTTCACCTTGTAGCACTAACAATAAAGCCAAGAAATATCACTTTATTCATACAAAAGGTACTCTTTTTTCAAATTAGCATAAAACTTCTCATTCCTAAAAACATAAATAAATAAATAAATAAATAAATAAATAAAATGTACCTATGATGCTCAACATGTTCTTCAATTGATCTAGAATACCTCAAAAAATCATCAAGGTGCACAATAACAAACTAGCCAATGAAAAGTTTCATCACATGGTTCATAAGACGCATAAAAGTGCTAAGTACACTACAAAGTCAAAAATACATTACCAACTTTTCATACAAATCAAATTTTATTTTGAAGGCAATTTTCCACTCATCATCAGGTTTCATCCTAATTCAATGGTATCCACTTGTCATGTCAATTTTTGAAAAGATGATAGAACAACTCGACTTATCAAGTAAATCATTAAGCTTAGATATAGGGTGACGATACTTTACTATGATTTTGGTTATAGCTATATGATCAACACATGTTAGCCAAATTCCATCCTTCTTTGGCACTAGGATCACGAGCACGACACGACTTAAGCTTTCTCTCACTAGCTCCATCTTAAGAAGATTGTCAACTTGCTTTTGTAACTTTGTTGTAGCTTTTGGAGTGCTCCTATATGCAGCTTGATTTGGAAGTTTAGCCCGGAACAATGTCAATTTGATGCTATATTCCCCTCAAAGGTGATAGCTTCCTTGGCAACTCGCCAAGAAAGTTAACTTCATAATTAGTTTTAAAAAAAAAAGATATCTCATAGTCTTGCAAAATAGTAAAGCAATATAAGGCAAAGAAAGGGTCAGTTCAAAATAGTAAAAAAAAAAAATCGTTATACATAAGAAGTATAATAAAACGGTTGTCTCAACCTCATTCAAGTCAATGACTAACCAACAAATTCACCTTTTATTTTCCTCTAAATTCACCATCATGTCGTAAAGGTGAAAATTATCCCTCATTTTCCCTCATATTCTTACTTCTTACCTCTTCTCATGCGCCATTTTTCTCACTTTTTTCTCTCTTGCTCACCTTTTGCTCTCCTCTAATTCCCTTATTTTCTTGTAATCCTCACTAAATTCTAATGGACTCAAAGGTAAAAGTATGAAACTTCACTCATCTTTAACAAAATAATACTGGTTAATCTTTCCAGCATGCTTTGCTTCTCTATGATATTGTCAATGTAAGCCTAGAAGCAAATGAAGCCTTGTTGGTATTGTTGTTAGTATTGTGGTTGTTATGGGGTTTTTGATAAGGAGCTTGTTAGTAGGTTGTGGTTGTGGATGGTGTGGTGATGGTGGATGAAGGTCTGGGTAACCTTAGAAGGGTTCATCTCTTTGAACATGGGTGATTTGACCTTGTGGCAACACTCAATGTAGTTGGTGGGAAAATAGTCGTAGTCATGTGTGTGTCAACTCTTTGGTTTAGTTGAAGAGGAGTGGTGCCAACCCAAGGAGTAACTTCTCTCTCCTCCAAATGGTTCATCCTTTGATTCATGTTGTCAAATTTGCTATTCAATTTTATAAGAGCTCCCATAACATCACTTAAGGATTGTTCACCACTAGAAGTTGATTTTTGTTCTCCACCTCAGTTATACTTGAAAATGAACAAGCAAATTATTAATAACAAATTCTTACCAATCTCTCCTTAGTGTATCAATTCAATAACCACTCAATCACTCATGTATTATTCTTGAAGTTTTGACTTTTGTTCACTCTTTTGATCTCATTCACTAAGTCTTCTTCCGCTCAAATGGTAAAATCTCAAAATTGCCCCCAAATTCAAGCCCCAAGCTTCACATTAAGTTCCTTCCATGTTTGGGATAGAGTGAGCTTATGTTTAAGCAAGAACGAAAAATTTCAAGCTAAATTTGACTTGAAACAATAAATTTGTCACACCCTGAATCATGGCTTGAGCGTAACACGGCACTCGGTGCCTTGCTGCATGTGATCGAGCGAACCACATGGCTTGCTGAATCAACATGGACATGAACTAATACAGAATACACTTTAAAACAAGGATAATTTGAATATTCATGGAATCTCATAAAGGTAATGAAAATACTTGTTTAAAACATGAAGCGAAAATAGTCTGAATAAACATGATAATACTGAGCCAAAATGGCTATACGACTCTGAATATCTAACATAACATAACTGATTAGTCTATGAAACCTCTAGCATGAGTCTGACTGCTAAACTGTTTACCAGGACAAGGCCCCGGCATACCTTTAAAGCATAACTGAAATAAGCATAAATAGAGATAACACCCCGAATAGAATGGAGCTCACCAATAGCTGAAACGTGTTGAGTCTTAATGAGCTGATCCGTCGTCCTGTAAATCTGCATCGTGAAATGCAGGCTCCCAGACAAATAAAAGGGGACGTCAGTACATTTGAATTGTACTGGTAGGTAAAGCAACTGAATGAAATAAGCATGGCACATGGAAATAATAGAATTGAAACTGAAACTGTATATGTAAGTTGAACATGAACATGAACATGAGTATCATCTGAGATGAGTATATATATATAACACGAGTAAAAGCATTTTTAGTTGGGAGAGCATTAATAATACTGACAACATGAATCACCATGTGGGTACGTAGAGTCTGGTACCTAACCCGACCAACAAAGTTGTTATATCCCATATTTTGCGTATTCGGATAATTCGAGATAATTGCGGGAAGTTAAGGGCAAGGCTATATTTTTTTACCTTGTTTAGCACACAAGTTGTTCATGGAAGTTTTGATGTGGAAATATTAAGAAAGGCTAGGGGCAAAAAGGGAAATTCGCAAGATGGTTCATAGAAAAATGGAGGAAGGCCAAGGGCAAATTTGGAATTTGGAAAATAAATTTCCATGAATTGAAAAACAAAAAAAAAAGATTGGGCTTGGATAATTTGGGCCAAAGTGGCCGGCCATGTTGGAGTGGGCCAAGGCCCACATGGAATTAGAATAAATAAGACCAAAAGATGACTTAATGGTCACATTTTTCATTCTTCTCACTTGGAATTTTCAAGAAACTTGGAGAGAAAACTCAAAGGGCCATTCGGCCATGGTGGAGGAGAAATTGAAGCCTCCAATTTTGATCCAAAAAAATATTTTCTTCTAGCATTCCTACTAATTTGAAGGTCCTCTTTAACATGGTATAATTGTTGGAGCAAGAAGACCTCTCTTTGTTGCAAGTTCATAATCATAGTCAAGTGAGAAAGTAAGGAAAAAAGGTAAGAATTGATCCTTTTTTATATGTTATGGATGGTTGTGTATGTTGTAGTGTGCAGAAATGGATGAAATTCATGAAATATATGGATGTTGTGTTGTGGCCGTGCATGTCTAGGTGTTGTGTAGAAGTGACGAATTAATTTTACTAAGTATTTTAGTTGTTGTTGTTGTAGATTCTATGGTGCAAATGAAGGTTTAATGGTTCAAATTGGTATTGAAATTGTTGTGGCTTTTTGGAGAAGTTAATGTGATTTGAATGTAGTTTCTTGTATTTATGGAGAATAATGTTACTAGCATGTGAATTGTTGACGTAGTTCATGAATTTGAAAGAAGGAAATGTGTTGTTATTGTTCTTGTTGAATTTGGAAGGCTTCGGGTGAAGTAGTATGTTGGTTGGGTTGTTTTGAATATTGTGTCGATTGTTTGAAGTGTTCTTGAATCATGTTAGAATGATTTCGGATTAATACTTGAATGTGAAATCATTGGTGTTAACTTGACTATGTGTGGTTGAATTGAATATAAATGAAATGCCGTCGAATTGTGTAAAAAGGGTTGCTAGTGTTAGAATGCATTTGAAATAATTGTTGAAGTTGGAGATATGATTGTTGGTATTGTTGTTGATAATTTGGCCGAGTTGAATTCTTGGATTTGTTGTTGATAAATTGGCTGAGTTAGATTCTCGGGGATGGTGTATTTACAGGGGAAATGTTGCCGAAATTTCGGCAGAATATAAATGAATTCCTTTGAAGGATTAAGACAAGCATATGTCAATGAGTCTAATGATAGTGTGAATTCTTTGAATGTAGACTAGCGAGCTTAGACAAATAAGCGTAGCTAATAGGACGTGGAACAGGTATGTAAAGCTTACCTTTTCTTTCTTCTAGCATGTCCTAGAGCTAAGTAAGCTATGATACTTATCTTGGGGTAACTCTATTCTTGATTCCGAACTTGCTAATGACTCTTATTCACTCCTTGATGTGAGTTTACTTAGTATAGCCGAGCTTATTGTATGATTGAATGACAAGAAAAGTCTAAAGAGTTTTGTAAGCAGTAATGTTCCTAACTTTCGTAGATGGTCTCGGATTGTCTTGGAAATGTTCGTAGAGGTTCCTATAGTGAATAACGTTCATAACTTTCATGTGTTAACTTGGATTGTTTTGGAAATGCTCGTAGAGGCTTCTATAATGAATAACGTTCATAAATTCCATAAGCGAACTCGGATTGTTTTAGAAACGTTCATGGGGGGTTCTATAATGAATGATATCCATAACGATAGCTGCAAGGTACTTGGTATGATTGTTACTTTAATTTTCCAAAAATAGCTTCTGAAACGTTCGTAGAAGGTTCTGTACTTCAAACACTCATAACTTCCTCATACTAAGTCGGATTGCCCCGAAACTTGTTTCTGAGTCTTCAGGCATCGGTAAGTATACTTAACCATCGAGTCTTAAAAGTTGACTTGTGTGCATTTAGTTCTCACTGCCCTGCTCGTGCGTATGGTTGTTAAATTTCCTATATTAACTCGGATTTACTTGAAACGTGTTTGTGGTTTACTAATGTTTTCAAGAAGATTTGTTTTGTACTAAAGGAAACATAAAGTTGATTTTCAAAACCACTCCGAAGGGGGTGCGAGATTTTATTATTTAGACTTTCTAAAAACCACTCCGAAGGGGGTGCGAGAATTTCGAGCCTAAAGCTATTAGACGATTTCATGACGTGACTAAGTGATACATGATAGTTTGAGAAATGAAAAAGAGAAGGAGTCCCCGTTTTTAAGAAAAATGGAAGAAGTTCCCGTTTTGAAATTAAAGTTGCTCCGAAGGGAATCTTTCGATGGTTTTCAAAGATTTTCATGCATTTTCATATTTACATACATGCTCGAAGGGGCCATCATTATTATTATGCCGGAAGCGGCATGCCCGAAGGGGCCACCATCATTATTATTATGCCGGAAGCGGCATGCCCGAAGGGGCCGTCATTATTATTATGTCGCAAGTGGCATGCCCGAAGGGGCCAGGACTATTATCATTATGTCACGAGCGGCATGCCCGAAGGGGCCATTATTATTATTATGTCGGACGCGGCATGCCCGAAGGGGCCACCATTGTTATTAAGCCGGAAGCGGCTGCCCGAAGGGGCCATCGTCATTATTATTATGTCGGAACCGGCATGCCCGAAGGGGCCAGGACTAGCATTATTATGCCGGCGGCATGCCCAAAGGGGTCATCATTATTATTAAGCCGGAAGCGGCTGCCCGAAGGGGGCCATCATTACTATGCCGGAAGCGGCTGTCCGAAGGGACTATTTTGTTAGCATGTTGGAAGCAGTAAGTGTGTTAGATTGCATCATCTACTTAAATAATGTGCGCTCGCTTGCATTATTTACTTAAGGAATGTTTTGAGGCCTCATGTATACATTTATGCTTCTTCCAGCGAAGGCTGCAGGTATTGAGTTTGACTGTGATTTCTTCTCTCCTAAATTAAGCTATGGTTATGATTTGTTACCGCTTTACATATTCCGTACTGACCCCCTTTCTTCGGGGGCTGCGTTTCATGCCACGCAGGTACACCCAGATGAGTAGAAGACTTTGCTAAAGGTATTCCAGCGGGATTGGCGAGCTCCATCTCAGTTCGGAGTATTGCCGAGTCAAAGTACTTATGTCATGGTATTTCGTATATGTTAGAGACTTTGCAGACAGTGTCCTGTGGATAGGGCGTCGAGAAGTGTGAATCATTTGTAGATGTCAAAAGAGTATGTATTTTCAGATGATTTCAGTTGGTTTAAAGTACGTGATTGATTGAAAGTTTTCATAATCTGTATAAAGAGAATGATCTCTATGTGAAAAAGTTTCTTGTTTTTAAAAGTTTTTGAAATGACAGGTTTTGGTAAAGCGAACGTTTAAGGGTTCGCTCGACTCTGAAGAGAGTCGGGTGCCCATCATGCCCTGCCAGGGGTATTAGACATAAACATGACATGAAAGGATCCAATCAATAAAACATGAAGGAATCGTCCTAATTGGGCGGAGTGATCCTTATCCTACGGTGATTATCTGAGCCTTCTCGGTAATCTGTGCAACTCCCAAAAACATGCACATGAAAATAGGTGGCATATGAGCCCATGGTTTTCTTAAACACGATTTGTAGACATGAATTGTAAGTCAACTGGAGGAAAAGTAGCATCTTCCCAGTCAAGGAAGTGCAGCAGATCCAAGTGTCTGCAAGCATTTTGAATTGCAAGATTGAGAACTTGCCTACCGTTTATCATGACTCAACAAGAGTTGATAACCATGAACAGCAACAACAACAACAACATCAACATATCCGGTGAATCCCACAAAGTGGGGTCTAGAAGAGTAGAGTGTACGCAAACCTTACCCCTACCTTGAAAGATAGGTAGGCTGTTTCCGGTAGACCCTCGGCACGAGGATGGATAGGATGTTAAATATTGGTTGCATAGGGTGGACAGTCATTGTACCGTCACCGCGAATAAGATCAAACAAAATATAGACCATGGAACACAAAGGTTAAGGGTTGAATGAGAAAGTTTGTACCCCTAAAGTTCTAAAATGGGATTTCAAGAATGAACAAGGACCAATTGGCCAAAAACAAGAAAATCATCCAAGGTTGTGGTGAGTATCGTATGTAAAGCCGATGGACATCGAGCCACGAGCGCTATATTTTAAATGAGGTTATAGATGTTATGAGTGCTAAATTTTTCATGAGGACATAAAACACAATAAAACAAAAAGGTGATAAAAAATTCTCCCAGGCACATTCTCGAGAATATGACCTAGCTCCTTTTTCAATCCCTTCTCCCCCTCCGGTGAACCTTCTAATCACCGGAATCAAGCCCTCTCCTTTCTTTATCTTCTCTCTCCCCCACTTCTCTTCTCTATTTCTTTCTCCTCTTTCTTTTGACACCCATTTTCCATAGATCTGGTGGAAGAAAACATCATTTATTTTTCTATAGGTTTCAAATCTTTTGATGTTTCAAGAGCTTTAGGTGCACCGGCGACTGGTATGAATGGACTAAAAGGAGTGGGAACCCCATCACAAGAACTCAGTTTACCAGGAGGATGACGGTATGGTTGGTCCAAAGACTGAAAAAAGCCTCTTTGTCCAAGGGAAACTCGGCGAGAAGGTGGAAGAAGAGAGAAAGTTTCTCTCAAACTTATTGTGCAAGGAATTTCAATAAGATTGGTCGGTACGTTAACTTCATTAATATGAAAGGCACAAGGAGATCAATGATGATAATCCCTGAGATAGCCTTCAACTCTGGCTGGAAGTCCACTATAGAAATGGTGAAAAACTTTATTAACGCCCATAAGAATGAGAAATGGAACCTAGATTAACTAATAAGACCATTCCTTATACTGAAGCTCTTCACGGTATTAAATGGTCCAACAAAGAAGAGAGCTTATTTAATGCAGATGCCACATTGAAGGGGTGAATAATCTGCATTAATGACGGTTCTAACAACCACAATGAAGTTCTTAATAGGAGTTTGGTTGTCAGTTTCAAGGCTGTCAAAACACTAACCCTCTCAGAGATTAGAAGATGTTTCTAACCTTTGGAAGCAAACATTTGGGCTGAATATTTTTATGAAATGGGAAATAGCCTATTCTTATTTGAGTTTTCTTTGAAAGTTGCAGCAGAGCAAGTGATAATGGAGAATGGCTTTGGAAGCACTTGATAATCAGGTTCCAATGGTGAAACCCTACAGTTGGAGCCATCGAAGAAAAAAAGCTAATTTGACATGGGCTAGAAATGTTGGCCCCCTACTTTATTTTTGGTCGCAAAAGAACTTCAAGGCCATAAGAGACTTTTGCGGCAGCTAGTTAGAAACAGAAGAAGGACGCAACTAATAAATCATCTCAAATGGGCAGAATCAAAATCATAGAGATGGAACATCTATCCCGAAGGAAGTACCTATAGAGAACACAGGACTTTACTTCACAACTCAGATATGGACCAACTCTCCGATAAGATTTCATGTCGGACAAGAGAAAGGGGACCAAGTTTTGGTCAACAAATATCGAGGAAAACATAAAGGGTAAAGAAGCGGAACACAACAGCCTGGCATTTACAAATCCTGTGGCCCTAGCCAAACACGGAAATTCAAAAGATGCAAGTAGAGGCCGAAATTTTATTTATTTGGGCCAAACCTCAATAATCCAACCTGAAGCTTCTTTTAAAGAACAGATGACTGAAGCTTCTTCAGTACTGTCTTTTGTTTTTCGCTTAGCAAGCTGTTTTGTTGTAGCTACTACTCTTTTGTCCTATTTGACCTGATGTGTTTTTGCTGTATTTTGAGTCGAGGGTCTACCCAAAACATCCTCTCTACCTCCCAAGGTAGGGGTAAGGTCTGGATACACTCTAACCTCCCCAGACCCCACTTGTGGGATTTCACTGGGTATGTTGTTGTTGTGACTGCACGTGAGGACTTTGGATGTGTAGAATGAAGGTCCAAAGTTTTAAATAAGTCCATAGTTTTAAGTAAGTCCATGACTTAATTGTATGGAAACAACACATAGGGGAGGTAGAAAATCTAAACAACTCAGCTAAGTCAAGGAAGTTATGTGTGGTCATGTAAGAATGTGGAAGGTAAACACAGTAAAACCCTATGGATTATTACATATGTGCAATCCAGTATGGGGCCGATGACATTAAAGAAGTTTTAGATTGAGACACTGTGAGTTCACCCCAACAACGGTCCTTACTATTGGACGCGTTTATTACAAACTAAAGTATAACCCCCTAGTAGGAAGTACCAGAAGCATCTATCAACTTTTACATGTTGCTGTACAGTTATCGGTTTTCCTCAGTTACCAGTATACAACCTTTCAGATTTCAATTTCCAGATATTCAGTATTACCGGTACCTAGTTATTCAGTTACTTACTTGCAATTTTTCAGTACATCATGGTTCAAGTGAATATCTATTGATGCCTTTGGGCGGTAAATCAAGTCAAAGTTCTAATATATCGCTAAGGCATAATAGTATAGAGTTTCCTGGAATGTCCTCCATGTATTTACAGAACGATGAGCTATATTAGTAGAGGGGGTGAAATAAAAATAGTATAAAGGCATGTACTCAACTAAGTTCAGAAAATGAGTCCATAGATATGTCATCATGTCACTCACTATCGTGAATGTAAGATTGATTTAGAGGTGTGATCATGATAGTCCATAGTTTCAAGTATTGTATATGTTCAGGAACCACCAAAATATACCAGAACCGGAAAGAGTTGTTGGGGAAGTACGTAAGAGGATATAGCTAACTTTCAGGGTTGGGGAAGTATGTAAGAGGATATAGCTAAATTTGAGGCTAAATGCCCAAAAGTAAAATTTCACACAGGATTCATTCAAGCAACTACCACTTAGTGGTTTAGCTCAGAACACATGAATTTCCACAATGCAAATGGAAACACATTTAGACGGACGAGATTGGGCTACCATGGACATTGAGAAAATATGACTATAGTTGGGTGATATGATAATTGACTGACCTACTAAATTCACACACTTATTATTAGGCCAGACTACTTGCATGGTTTCCAGTATACCCTGTTATATATTAAAGGGAATAGCCCCAACTAGAAGGAACACCAACACCCATCATCTCAAACGAAAGTGCTCAAACACGATAAAGTTTTGGAAAAGTTTCCAGGAAGGTCTTGGTACCCAAGTTGAGCACGAATTTTCACCCACAGGCAGATAGGAAGGCCAAGAGGACGATTTAGACTTTAGAAGATATGCTACGAGATTGTGTGCTTAAGTTTAAAGGAAATTGGGGTGACCACTTGTCTTTGATCAAGTTTTCATGTGATAATAGTTATCAGACAAGTATTCAGAAGGCACCCTTTGAAGCTTTATATGGTAGGCGGTATCGCTCGCATATTGATTGGTTCGAGGTTGATGAGATAAAACTCGTTGTTCCAGAATGAGTTTAGGATGCTGTGAAAAAAGTAAGGTTAATTCGGGAAAAGCTCAAAACAGCTCAGAGTATTCAAATAAGCGACACCGGGAGCTCGAGTTTAATGCAAGGACAATGTATTTTTAGAATTTTTGCCCCTAAAATGGGTTATATTTTTTGGAAAGAAAGGTAAACTCAGTCCGAGATATATTGGGCCTGATGATATCTATAAGAGAATTAGGCTTGTAATTATGAACTACCTCTGCCACCAGAACCCAAGGCTATGCATCTGGTATCTCATGTTTTCATGTTGAGGAAGTACCTACATGACTCGAGCCATGTGATACCAGTTTAGGAGGTAGCGGTTGATAACGCTCTATCATATAAAGAGGTGCCTACAACTATACGTGACAAACAGGTTCGGATGTTTCGTTCGAACCAAGAACAATATTTCAGTAAAGGTATTGTGGAGCCATTATTCAATTGAGGAAGCTACTTAGAATCCCAAGAAGTACATGATGACAAAGTATCCACATATATTGGAGATTCCAGGTACGTAGCTCATTTTATGCTTTAAAAGATATAGTTTGTGAATTTATATGATATTTGTATTGATAGTAATATGAAGTAGCTTTTATCTGTATGTTGGAGTATCGTGATGTTGTTTGTTATTGCATTGAGTATCTGGATATGCAAAATGTGTGATATTTGGACATTGAATTTTTTTGGATAGCTCCAGTTACAAAGGAAACTCTGCCGAAAGTTTTAGGAATTTTTGCAGTTGGTTAAATTTTGGGGTCCAAAGGAATAAGTGAGAGTGGTACAAGGCTCAAGATCTTTCTTTTAGATCAAAGATGACTAGATTCTATATTCGAGGACGAATGTCTCTTGAGGGGGGGAGAGAGAATGTGAAGCGCCGATCTATTTTAATGCTCATAAAGTCATTAATTAACACTTATTAGATGAAGAATGTCTCTCCCATCATCAGTTGTTATATCAATGTCATCAACATAGCAATCAAGAATATTTGTTTGTCATTATAAATATATTTTTTTTTAAAAACATAGTGATCAACTTTACTGCAAAGCACGCCAAACTATTGCTCACAAATTTATCTCATATGAATGAATAAATAAGAGCTGACATTTAAATAAAAAATCAATATAGTCTCAGCTATCCGGAAAATGCAAACTGAAGCGTGAGATACAACACAAACAACTGCAAACCAAGAGCTTGCTCAAAGGGGGAGATACCAGTCAATCAGAATTGAGACAGGTAGGAGAAGCAAAAGAAAGATTTTTCACCTGCAAGCAACAACGGCTTTTCAGTCGATGTGCTAACATGTAGTCTAGCAGAAAGAGATTGACCATCATCAAATATGTTGAGAATTTTCTGAAGCACTCTAAGTTTAAACCTACACAAACTGATTTGCTCACCAACAATCATATCTAGTGAAAGCAACAACAATCATATCTGACATCACATGTTTCAGTCTGACAGGGATCCTTCAACTATATGAAAGCCACGTCGAAGCAGAAATCCTGGTCGAAGAGGTATTTGATTAGTTAACTGCTAACTAGTTATATAGTGAATTAGAATCCTCTGTGGATACTTGAAATAAGTGGACTGTCTGTGCATATATTTAGGTTCTCAATTAGTTTGGTTACTCTTTGCTTCGCTCTGATGAGTATTAAGTAAATCCGAACTTGCATCCTTCAAAAGAAAAAAAAAATCCCCTGAACTGGTCAGAGATCAGTATCTAGCTGGAACTATTTCCAGAAGAACTGTGAAATACATGAAACTTCCTGCATTTTTAATAGGTCCGAAGATACTAAATATACACGTTAGCTTTGTTGTGCCACCTCCCGGGCTTGGAGGTCAAGATTATTAATGATGCTTACTCTCCATCACAGTGCATCAAAGTCATGTTGCTATACAACTAAAATGTACCTATCTAAAAGAATCTTGTTGTTGCCCGACTAAAATGAGTAATGCTAGACACATAATATTTTCATCAACTCCTGGAAGCATGCTCTGAGTAGTTCATTCATGTAGCTAATACAGTTGGGTGCTATTCAATGTTATCTGGAATAATCATACTTGCATTTTTTGTAGAACTCTAAATACTCAAGGTTCATGACAATGGGAGAACTGTTACAAACAACAGAAAGGTACTGATCTTATACTTTCATTTTTATTTCTTAAAAATGAAACTAATGCTGATGGTCTCGCAGTGACTGATCTTGTCCATTTGGAAAACGAACATCAAACTGCTCTAATACAAGCCAGATCTAGAAAGGTCTTTCTACACTCCTCTATCGGAATTGCTTTACTAATACTGGAAGCTGTCACAAAGTCATGCATTTTCCAGAGTACCTCAATGTTGTTTTCATTCACCTCTCTCGTAACTCTATACGTTCTAATGCTTTGTTTCATGATTTACTTGCTCATTCCAAATGGTAAGAAACCGTAATTGTTAGTGAATTCCTCCAGCTATACATTTTATTCTTGTTTACATTTGCTTTGCTTTTTATAAGCGTTTGCATTTATTTTTTAAATAATGTTTGACTTCTGTACTATAATATGATTCCCTTCCAGTTAGTACCTCAGAACGAAGCAAATCTAAATAGTTTTGTTTTGTGCAGACACATTTGATGCTTGAATCTGTTAAGGGTCTTTATGAGAAGGTTTGTTTTCATTTCCCATTGCATCCTGAAGTCATGAGTTTAGTCTATCTGTCTACCAACAGGGATTTGATTCCTGAGCAGACTCTCAGATCAAGGTGCATTTCATTTAGGTTTTAGCTTATTCAAACATTCATATGTAAGAAAAAACTACTCCCTCCATTTCAATTTATTTGTCTAGTTTTGACTTGGTACGAAATTTAAGAAAGTAATGTCTAGTTTTGATTTGGCACGGAGTTTAAGAATGTAAAGAAGACTTTATCTTGTGATCTTAAATTAAAGATATGTAGAATGTACTCAAATGCTCTTTAATCTCGTGGTCTTAAACATGTCATATAGAAAGCTGGATTTAAAAGAGTTGTAAAAAAGGAAAGACATTCTTTTTTAAATGGGCTATAAAGGAAAGTAGAACAAACAAATTGAAACACAGGGAGTAGCATCTTTTCATCTCCTAGAGCTGTACAATTCTGGTTGAACTCATCCTCTTTTCCGGGGTTGAATAAATCATCATTGGTTTCAACTGAGGACTAGTGCTTGAGTGCTATGTTAATGTCAAAAAAATGCATAAGCTTAATAAAGTCAATCAAATCCAGGCAGTAGCTTATTATGGACTATGTTGCTTCGAGCTATGTTATTCGGACTCTTTAAAAATGGACACGGATGCGTGTCGGATCCTCCAAAAGTAGTGCATTTTTGAAGGATCTGACACGGGTGCGGCATCATTTTTGGAGAGTCCGAGCAACATAGGCTTCGAGTCTTCAGACATACCGTTAGGTGCGGGTTGGACCCTCCAAAAGTAGAATACTTTTCGAGGATCCATCACGTGCAACAATATTTTTAGCGAGTCTGAGCAACATAAATTGTGGAAAAGGAGTATAAAGAGGCGTAAAACATCCACTTGTCCTTGTCAGTTTCTTCATAGGCTGGTAAAAGTGTGTTATGATTTATAGCCTGTTTGGCCAAGCTTATTTTTACCCCAAAAGTATTTATTTTTTCAATAAGTGTTTATTTTAAAAAAAGTGAGGTGTTTGGCCAAGCTTTTGGGAGAAAATAAGTGTTTTTGAGGAGTAGCAGAAGTAGTTGTCCAAAAACATTTTTTTGAAAAGTACTTTTGAAAAAAATACACATAAAAGCACTTTTTAAAAGTTTGGCCAAACACTAATTGCTGCTCAAAGTACTTTTAAAATTAATTGGCCAAACACAAACTGTTTTTAGCCAAAAGTACTTTTTTGAAAAGAACATTTTAAAAAAATATTTTTTAAAATAAGCTGTTTTTAGAAGCGTGGCCAAACAGGCTATTAATTGACTACCAGATTTAATACTCTACACTTCTCATTTGATCAAAACTCATAGAATTTTTGTCGCTCTTTTAAGTCGACAGAGTTAATAGCCATCCTGCTTTCTACAGCTCTGTGTAGCTTTGTAATCAACAGTTCTCATCAGGTACCTTTAATTGTTTTAGGATGAATTAAGATCAGGTTAAATTTTCCATTAGACTGCACATGACAATCCCCTTTTTGCAGGAAAAACTGCTGCGAGAGGAAAAAAAAATTCTGGAGGACAACGTAAATCTTACCTCACAAAATCTGCTATCACAAATTAAAACTCTTTCATGTTCTTCGAACTAACTAATTAATATCCATTATGCCCATACAGATACAGATAGTTAGGATCAAGAAAAACGGAACAGTGAATGAGATGTCACCACCCCACACAATTTGTGGACAGCAGAGAGTCACCCTCAATTTTCTCTAGTGATTGTTGTTTGTATCTGTCAAATAGCCTTGCAGAGGCAAGGGGAACAACCTGCAAAAGTTAATGTGGTTCCTGTGTTTAGTTCATGTTGTACATGAAACTAGCAAAGTCAAGGTGTCTTAAAAAATAACTAACAATATTGTGCAGTTTCAGTAAAACTAATTGTTCATCTGTATGACCGTGTAATATAAAAGGTGAAGATGAGCTTTGACCCTCAGGTTTGTGTTTTATATATTCAGCGTTTTCATTGCCTCCCTTATTAATTTATTTTGTACTTGACAGAAAAAATAGGGTGAGTTATATGAGCTTATGCTTTTATTTTTTCTGAAGTTGTATAATGTTCAAAAACTCAATTATTTGAACAGCACTACTAACTTACGGCTACTTTCTTTTGAAGTTTTTATTTAAGAATAACAATTCATTCTTGTGAAATACTCTTGACACTATATGCTATAGCTGCTTAATTATTTGAAATTCTTATGCTGCGAATTACCATTCATTGTTGGGAATTTGCTCTATACATATCTTGCTTTGAAATATATATTAATGTCAGAGCTAACAAGGTTGAAGAATGTCCTATTAGACCAGTGGGGTAGGAGGAACAAAAAAAGACACAAGGTTAAACAGATGAAAATTACATTTTAAAAAAGATTAGAATCAATATGAGATCAAATATATTTGAACACACAAAACCAAAATCCAAACAAACAATCCAGAAAACAGAAAGTATTGTGCTAGTGGTACTTACAGATTGATGAAGAAATAAATATAACGCAGCTTCTAACTTTCCTCTCACTGAGGCTTTCCACATATTTAAGTTTTGGTTCTAAGAGTGCTTTATAGGGAAAATTTCACTTATAAACAATTTATGGGTCAAAATTACATATTCATAGCCCACATTTAAAATTACAAACTTACAGCCCAACATTTCATGACCCAACTTGAATATTCACCTTTATACAACAATATACAACTTTATACACCTACTGTAAACAATGTATACACGTTAAATAAAAGTGTATGATAATGTATAAGACCAATATACAATATTATACAACAATATATAACTTTATACATCTACTGTAGACAATGTATAAACCTTGTATAAAAGTGTATAATAATGTATAAGACTAGTAAAAAATTAAAGAGGAAAAAAATGGCTATGACGGATAATTAAAAAAATATGGGCTAAAACGGATAAATATTTTGCCATAATTAGCATACAGTGTAAAATTCCCTTCTTTATATGCAACTCAAATAAAATACCACTCCAATATTGGTGCTTAAGTGGAAACTAGTCTCTATTAGTTTAAGCGATATACTCAGATAGTGTGTATATGGGCCCCAGTTGTATGTGGAGGGAATGCATTTTTTTGCGGGGATTGGCATTCCTTTGGGGTGGTCTTTAATTTATGTCCCTCAAATTGGTGGATTTTAATATTTATCCTTCACTTAACAGTCAACACACATAAATTTTGGGTTCGAACTTAGACTCAATAAAAAAAAAATCGCAAGACATAAGTTAGGACTCGCTGTCTTAAGGCAGAAGTTTGCCTCAAACTTTTACCCAAATTAGGCCTTAATACAAACGTCTGTCTTAAGGCTTAACTTTTGCCCAAAATTAGAATTTAAGGCAGAAATTTACAAAATTTCAGCTAAATAATTTATTTTTCTTGCCTTAATACAGAGTTTGAAACTCAACTTATGGCTTTATGCCTTAAGGCATAAGTTGGGATCCAACTTATGTCCTGCGAATTCCAACTTATGCCTTGCGAAATTTTTTAAAATTTTTAACTGAACGAGATTTAAATTTGAAACCAAAAAGCTTTTAACGAAAGACAAAAATTAAAGATCGGGGAAAAAATTAAAGGCCACCCCAAGCAAAGGAACAAGTGTTCAATGCACCAATGGCCGCCAAAAACATCTCACATAAAGATAAAGCTGCTACGTACAAGCCACGTAATTACTTCGTTGACGAAACCCAACATCAAAATTTTGAAACTTGATTATATTGGTTCACAATGTGGGTTTGTCCACCTTTCGTTCCTTAATTTTTATTTTTAAACTAGCAATATATACCCGTGTGATGCACTGGTCGAACGTGTTTATTCGCTTTAATTAATCAGTTTTTAAGGTTTATATTTTGTACATGATTTTTAAAAATTTGTTATTGTTATCACAAAGAAAGTTGTTCATTTATCGATGTGAAAAAGAAAATTAATAAGAAGGTGAGGGAAAATTAATATTTTGATCCTAGATTTTTTTTAAAAAATTCTTTAATATCTCATATGTATACTGACAAGTTAATATCCATCTCAATTAATTAACTGTTCAGATCCAAACATAAGAACCATTGTGTTGTATATATTGAATTTTTTAAAAGCAAAACTAATAAAATATTTTATTAAATTAATTAAAAAATATGTTAATAAGGGGTAACAATTATAGATAAAAAGAATTGTTACAGAGAAATCATAATTAGAAAGATATACTATATCGTAAATCACCAAATTAATTCTTAAATAACGTGAAAATTCAAAAGTAATTGTCCACATTAACATATCAAGAGAACGAAATTTTTCTTCTTCTTATTTTACCCTTCACATTAATTACTGATTTTCAAATCATTTTCTAAGGCTACTGAGACTATACTACACTAATAAATATGAATATTATGATAAAATATATACTTCATTTATTAATTCTTAAAGAACGTGAAAAGTCAAAAGTGGACAGAGGAAATAAATATGTCAGAGAATTGTTCGTCCTGTCTTCACATTTAAAGTGTTGAGAAAGAAGGAAAACGGGGATAAAAGTCACTCCCTTTATTAGAGAGAAATAGGAGTACGATAATAAAATACATCTTTTATTTATGATTTCTTAAGGGCCACGTAAAACGGAAAGTGGGCAAGTAATATGTGACGGAGGGAGTATATATTTTACCATAATATTCATATTTATTGGTTTATAATGTCAATAGCCTTGGAAAATGATTTGAAAATGAGTAATTAATGTGAAGGATAAAATTAAATAATAAGAAGAAAAATCAACGTGGACAGTAAAAGTGCACGGACGGTGCATACATGTATACATGAGAAGACAATAAATATTCAGTACTATGATATATGTCCACATGGAATTAAAAAGTAGTTGGTTAAAGTGTACAATTTATATAGCTCTTGGTACAAGTATTCATTGCGTGTACAATTTGTAAAGCTTGTGGTACAAGCATTTAATGTTGTGTTCGGCCAGTCACCACACTTATATATAATAGAAATAAAGAAAAATATAGAATAGAAAAATAGACATATATTTTTAGTAATGTAGCCAAGTAATATGGGACGAAGGGAGTACTCCATTAATTAATTCTTAAAGAATGTGAAAAGCTGAGTATAGTAATGTGACCAAGTAATATGGGACGAAGAGAGGACTTCATTTATTAATTAATTCTTAAAGAATGTAAAAAGTTAAGTATAGTAATGTGATCAAGTAATATGAGACGAAGAGAATACTTCATTTATTAATTCTTAAAGAATGTGAAAAGTCAAGTAATTTGCCCAATTAAAGAAGAAAATAAATATTCAGTACTCTAATATATGTCTACGTGGGATTTATTAATTCTTAAAGAACGTGAAAAGTCAAAAGCGAACAAGTAAAAGTGCATGGAAGAAATAAATAAGTGCATACGTGTATACATGAAAAGAGAATAAATATTAAGTACCATGACATATGTCCACGTGAGATAAAAAAATAGTTGGCTAAAATGTACAAAGCCAAGTAATATGGGACGGAGAGAGTACTTCATTTATTAATTCTTAAAGAACGTGAAAAGTCAAGTATAGTAATGTGGCCAAGTAATATGGGACGAAGGGAGTACTCCATTTATTAATTCTTAAAGAACGTGAAAAATCAAGTAATACGGGACGGAGGGAATACTTCATTTATTAATTTTTAAAGAATATGAAAAGTCAAAAGTGAATAAGTAAAAGTGCACGGAGCAAATAAATATGTATCGGAGAATTAAAATTGAAGTGCATACATGTATATATGAGAAGAGAATAAATATTTAGCAAGAACGTGAAAAGTCAAAAGTAAACAAGTAAAAGTGCACGGAGGAAATAAATATGTGTCGGAGAATTAAAATTGAAGTGCATACGTGTATACATGAGAAGAGAATAAATATTCAGTACTATGACATATGTCCCCGTGGGATTTGTTAATTCTTAAAGAACGTGAAAAGTTAAAAGTGAACAAGTAAAAGTGCACGGAGAAAATAAATTTGTATAGGAGAATTAAAATTAAACTGCATACGTCTATACATGAGAAGAGAATAAATATTCAGCAAGAACGTGAAAAGTCAAAAGTTAACAAGTAAAGGTACACGGAGAAAATAAATGTGTCGGAGAATTAAAATTGAAGTGCATATAGAATAGAAAAATAGACATATATTTTTAGTAATGTAGACAAGTAATATGGGACGAAGGGAGTACTCCATTTATTAATTTTTAAAGAATGTGAAAAGTCGAGTATAGTAATGTGGCCAAGTAATATTGGGCGAAGGGAGTACTTCATTTATTAATTAATTCTTAAAAACAAGTATAGTAATGTGACCAAGTAATATGGGACGAAGGGAGTACTTTATTTATTAATTAATTCTTAAAGAACGTGAAAATTCGAGTAATTTGCCCAAGTAAAGAAAAGAATAAATATTCAGTACTATAACATATATCTATGTGGGATTTATTAATTCTTAAAGAACGTGAAAAGTCAAAAGTGAACAAGTAAAAGTGCACGGAGAAAATAAATAAGTGCATACGTGTATACATGAGAAGATAATAAATATTAAGTACTATGACATATGTTCACATGAGATAAAAAAGTAGTTGGTTAGAGAGTACAAGTTATATAGCTTTTAGTATAAGCATTAATTGAGTGTACAATTTCTAATTCTGTTGGTACAAGCATGAGAAGCTGTGTTAGTCCTCCTTCCATGCTTATATATAATAGAAAAATGACCTAAATTAATAATAAATAGACATTAACTCATCCAAAACTTATTTGGTTGGAACGAGTTGGGTCAAAATAGGTCAAAATTTAATCCGTCCAATTCTTACTAAGCTTTAATCTTTTTAATTATTTATTTAAATGATTATAATTATTTTCTTAATTATGGCTATATATGACATATATTAAAAAAAAATGTCTTTTCAATATTATTTTGATAAGATTTTTCATAGATAGTCAATTTAGGCTAGCTAAACTTTTAGATGTACTGAATTGGACAAATCAAAATGGACTGAGTTAATAAATGAAGGTCATTAACCTCTCAAACTTGCAAGAATTAGGCGAGTCATATTTTTTATGGGCTAATTTTGTCAGCTCTGAAAAATACGATCAATTTTGTCCCTGGAGGACAACTATATCTACCATTTTCGTTTTTGACCTCAATTTGACCGAACATACTGATACTATTATTCACGTTTTTCCTTGAGGGACGAGGGTTCATCCTTATTAGTCTTGACAAATTATAGTTTAATATAGTTTCATCTTTATAAATAGCAAGGAGCCTATTGGTTGCTAGAACGTACGTGTGTTGCTAAGTTTTGAGTCGAGCAAGGACAAGAAATGGAGCAATTTAAACTTGTTATTCATAAGTTGAACACGGGCAAAACTTGAGGCATTTCTTTTTTTCTTTTTTTGTTCGGAAGACATATTTTATATAGTAACTGGACTTTACAATGACTGATCCTTCTCCTCAATGTATAATTTGAAGGGTCAGTTACATTACATTTATAAACAATTGAAGGCGGGGAAATAAAGTGAAGTAGATTAGTAGAGTCAATGCTATTACAATCATATTTAGATAAAGGATCGGGCACAAAGTTGGTTTCTCCGAAGATATGTTGAGGCATTTGATGTTCAACATCCAATTGTTGCGGATAGAAATTTTGAGTTGTGTGAAATGAAAAATTAAAGGCGGTTGTGATCCAGTTAATTGAGAAGCTAACAGTAGAATACCTACCAGCTGACCCCATAATAGGAGTAGTTGATGATGCCAAGATTAGAGAAAGATATTAGAGTTGAGAAGAAAAGTACAACAAATTATTTTGAAGATTCTAGTATATATACGTAGAAACGAGGATGTTGAAAGGCCAGCAAATTTGAATGTGTGCATCCTCATTCCGAATGTAGTTTTGGGTTGTGGCATGGGAATCGGGCCATCCGACCTATGGAGGAGCCTAGCCTAGAAATGAAAACAAAGAATTTACATTTTAAAGTTCGTCAGGCAAAGAAGACAAAAACAAAACAACATACCTCATTTAAAGGTTAAAAAATGCAAAATGTGACACAGGGTAATTGGCATATATATTTGGATTTGTACCACCGCCATGAAAGCATAGCCGTTATAAACTTCAACCAAATTTGGGGAGTCAATTCATAAGTTCAAAGTGGGGGTAAAAGTGATCAAGTTGGTACACACATCATGCCACAACATTAAATGCAACGCTTTATGAGAGGTAACAACAATATTTCCTTTTAATTTGATTTGGCTAAGTTTATTTCATTACTCTTCACTAATCGGCCAAGTTATACATCATTTGAACTTGGTTTAGGGTGTGTTCAGTATGAAGGAACAATATTTTCTTTAGGAAAACATATTCCTTAAAAATGGAGAAAATGACTTCCCTAATCAAAATAGGAAAATAAGTCCACAATTGACATTTCACCAACCACTAAACCCCACGCACCTCGCCTACCCCCCACCACCCACCCCCGGGTCTTGTGGGACCACCCACCCCCCTCCAAAAAAATTTTAAAAAAAATATTATTTGTTTTTTTACACCACCCACCCCCACGACACCACCCCTAAAAAAAGTTTTGAAAAGTTTTTTTTTTTATTATTTTAGTTTTCTACGACTCCCCACCCCACCCCTCCCTAGCACCCCCTCCAAAAAAATTATTTTTTTAAAAGAAAAAGTTTTGACAAGTTTTTTTTTTTTTTTTTTAATTTTGGTTTTCTACGACACCCCCCTCCCCCACCCCACCAGCCCCAACACCCCCCTCCAAAAAAAGTAACTTAAAAAAAAAAGTTTTGAAATATTTTTTCTTTTTTGATTTGCTGCACCCCCCCCCCCCTCCCACACCTCTTAACCCCCTCCCAAATTTTCTATTTCATATTTAATTTTACCTTTATAATTTTTTTATAAAAAATGGAAAG
This sequence comes from Lycium barbarum, assembly GCF_019175385.1. Taxonomy (NCBI): domain Eukaryota; kingdom Viridiplantae; phylum Streptophyta; class Magnoliopsida; order Solanales; family Solanaceae; genus Lycium; species Lycium barbarum. Next base: position 118,343,609 of record NC_083343.1, on the reverse strand, counting down.
TTTGCATGGTTAAATTTGGTGTAGGGGTGGGTTATAGTTGGGGGGTGGGGCTGCGTCGTGGTGGGGTGGATAAGAAAAAAATCATTTTTTATAAAAGTAAAATAAAATATATGAAATAGAAAATTTGGGAGGGGGTGGGTGCGTGGGTGGGAGGGTTGGATAAAGCGGTTGTGTAGGGTAAGGGTAGGTGAAGATAGAGTGCGTTGGAGAGTGGTGGTTGAGTGGTGTGGGATTTGGGTAGGGGTGGGTTTGGTGTGGTATGGGGTGGTGGGGTTGGTGGGGCATGAGTCGTATTTTCCGAAAATTTTTTTCTTAACCAACCAACTGAACATGAGAAAATAAGTAAGAAATTCGCTTATTTTTCACTATCCAACCGAACACGAGAAAATAAGTAAAAATTCACTTATTTTCCAGTAAAGCATTTTCATTCATACCGAACACACCCTTAATTTGGATAGATTGAAGGAACTGTTTGCAGTTGAAAAATGATAAAAAAAAAAAAAAAAAAAGCCAAAATGGAGCGTGAACCCAGTTCACGTTCGTGTCTACGGGACTAAAATGCTCAAAATTGCAGTTCTGGAGAGTGTAATGCAAGCGTGGCCATGATTTTGTTGTAGCCACTTCTAGGGCTGTGCATGGTATGGTAGATACCGATTACCATATCGAAATTGAAATTTTTTATACCGCGGTTTCGGTATTAGGATATTTGGTATGCAATTTTAAAAAGTTTGGTATCTGGTGAGGTATTCGGTATTCATAAAGAAAATACCAAAATATCGAATACCATACCAAAATATATACTTACATATACAATTCTTATATCTTAGTATTATAGTACTAACAAATATATAAACTAGTATTATTAGAAAACTAATTGTTTAAACGTTGGAACTTTGACTACTCTATCTTGCTTTAAATGTCTTTTTTGTGTAATTGATTTATGAAGGGGATTGCTTATACTTTTCTTTGAATATTTTTACATGTATAAGGTGTTTAGTACATAATAATTGATACGTTTCTTAAGTAGTGGAAGTTATAATTCTCCACAATATAAGTATATGTAAGTCGAAGTCAGACAAACTATGGTACCGATTTACCGTACCATAAAATACGGAAACCGAACCATACCGAATTAATTTGGTACAGTAATGGTATAATATTTTTAAAAATCAAAAAGCGAAATTACTGTACCGAAGTATCAAATACCATGCCATGCCCACCCTTAGCCACTTCCAGTTGCTATTGTTGAAAATAATGAATGTGTTTGTCTCTTCTATATAACGATTTTGAAAATTTGACAGCAATATTTCGGTAACATAAAATAAGAAAATAACATTTTCCATAAAACAAAAATTAAAAAGAAAATATAAAATCCTCTACTCATTTTAGAAAAGAAAACATCAAATTTATCTCCTTAGTTTCCCTCTAATCGTTGCTTTAAGTGTGCAATGGTTTTTGCCTTTCAATTTTCACTTTGATTATTTTTATATTATTGTTTTTAGATTCCTTAATGTGTACTAATGTTCTCCCACAAGAACTATTGAATTCGGCTTCAAATGTTAATTTTTCCTCCAGTGAAATGCATTTAATATAAAAATATCCACTTAAAGATTTACATTATATATCGCCTTCAGATTATAAAACTATCAATTAAACTTGAGAAGAAAATAAATTTTCTCTTGAGGTGTATACTCCATTATTAAGTTATCGAAAAATGTGTTTCTTTTTCTTGAATAATGATTTTGAAAAATTAATAGCAATATATTGGTAACGAAAATAAAAATAATGACATTTTTTTCATTAATCAAACTTATCGGGTGAAAATGCTCTATTCGGTTTAAGAAAACATATTAAAGCTCTCCTTAATCTTTGTTTTAACTGTGTAATATCTTTTCATTACACTTGAGTAACACGCTTTTAAATGTTATCGGTTACCACTTTTTTTATTGACGACTTCATCCCTACACCTTCAGATATAGCTTTATAAATAGGGTGGAAGGAAGCATATTTCAATTTTAGCACAAAAAAATTAATATTAATTTGATTTGTGAAGATTTTCATTTCAATAACAAGGATCTAATATCGCTTCGTCTATCACTATTCAAGGATTTAATATTATTATGAATAATTTATAATTTGTTAGAAATTATAGAAACAGGGTCGGCTTTAGCATAAAGCAGCTAAAACACATGCCTTAGGCCCCACGTTAATAAGGGCCCCATTTTTTTATGGGATAACTACATAGCATAACTAACATTACTACATATTTATATTTAGTAGCTATAGTTTAAAATAATTAGATTTCATAACTAATAATTATATGTTAAGTACAACTTATAGCTATATATATATAAAAAGTAAAATACTCCATCATCACATTGTTCACTTCCAACCCAATCCTCCCATCTCTCTCTCTCCCCTCTCTCCCACCCCTGCTCTAGCCGGCCACCACGACCTTTCTCCGGCGAACTTTTACGGGCAGATCTTGGCCGGATATAAATCAGAGAAGTACTATTTGGTACACTATGATCTTTAAACAAAACAACAGAAACGACACTTAACCAAAAACATAATTCAATTACCGTAACCAGGAAACCAAAAGCATTTCAGATTTTCAATCTAACGGTAAGATTTCTGGAACCTATATCTGGCACCACGACCACCAAACTTCTTGGGTTCACATCTTCTAGGATCAGCAACAAGCAATGTCCTATCATACCTTATCAAAACATCCTTAATCTCCTTCTTCTGCACTTCATCAACAAACTTCTGATAATACGCAACAAGTGCTTTCGCAATACTCTGACGAATAGCATAGATCTGAGAAGTGTGTCCACCACCCTTGACACGTATGCGCATGTCAAACTTTGACGGTCAGATCTGGTCAAATCTTTGCCGGATCTGACCGGATATACATCAGATCTTCACCATCAACAATTGTTGTTTTGTCGGAGTCTGGCCACCAGTGGCTTTACCGGTCAAATTTCGGTACCGGATCTGAAAAATCACGTTTCTTTTTCAGTGTATTCATTAATTTTTTAGCATACAATTCATTGTATTCATTAATTTTTTTGCTGTATTTGTTGTATATTTGCCGTGTATACAATATTTTTCGCTTGTATTTGTTAATTTTTTGGTGTATCTATGTTGTATACAGTATTTTCGCTTGTATCTGTTGTATACATATCGAAAAATATGATGCATTTGTGTAATTATTGGTGTATATGTATTCAGTTTTTTACTTGTTGTATTCATGAATAAAATAAGCCAATTTATGAATACAGATAAATATTTCATGAATACAGTGGGAAAAAAATTATTTTAGTCATGAATACAGCGAAAAAAATGAATACAGCAAACAAAAAAGTAGCTACGAGCTGTAAATAAGCAAAATGTTGCTATGCCAGATTTTTAACCCTTAAAATGTAGTCATTTATGAAATTTTTCCTTTTTTTATTAGTTATGAATTGGTTTTTCTTTGATAATTTGAGCACTTTAAAAGAAATAGCACCATATTTTTTTTTATAAAGAAGGAAAATAAATGTTTCTTTAATGATAATTCCAAAGATTGAGTATTACTTAAGGAAATATGAATAGTCTTTTAGGTACAACTGTACAAGAAAATATTTTTTGGAGATCTTGCCATATGAAAGTGGATTTATTTTCTACTATTTTGACAAATGACCCACATTTTCACTTGTTTACCTTTTGGTTTCTCATCATAACATATATTATATTTTTTTACTCCTTCCCTGCAAAAAGGAGAAGACACAAGAATCACTTGAATTTTTAACTTCCTCTAAAAAATAAGGATCAAGAACAAAGTAAATTCCAATTCTTTTGGGTTTCTCTTCGAATGTTCAAATATTGCATCAAGTACTTGAAGCAACGCAACATTATATTGGCATCAACTTATTAACCTTTTGAATCAGGTTTTGCTAATCTAACTTTTTAAATATTATTTTTCATCTAAAATTTTGTTAATTTTGATGTTCTTATTAATAGGTATATTGTTTTTTTTTAATTATTTACATATTAAAATTTAAATATATCAACTAGAAAACTGGTAAATCAAGTCATTTTTTCACTTCAAAACAGATTTGCACTATTTAAGTGTATGAAAATAATTTATTTTCCTCTTTAGTGGTAAAAATTTGAGATCACTAAATGATGAATGTGTAATAAATATTGCCTAAATGTTGAAAGTTCCTTAAAACATTATGGTCATTCTGATATTGATGGTTTATACTTATTTCTGAATTAAAAATATTAAAATAAATAATTATTTCAAAATTAAAATTGATAAAATTTTGTCTAAGATCAACAATGCCTCTCTTTCTCAAACGAGATCAAATTGATTAGCTATATTATCAATTGAAAAAGAATTATTAGAATAAATCAATTGTATAACAATTTAATAATTTTGCATATCAAAAAGTTAAAAATATGTATACATTTTAAATAATAATAATAATAATAATAATAATAATAGTAATAATAATAATTAAGGCCACTCATTGAAATTTGGCTTTAGGCCACAAATATTGTTGAGCCACCCCTGGACAGAAATCTAATTTCATTGGTTCCATTGTTTTTGGGATTTAACTGATATGTTGACAGAGAATAAAATTATCCTATTTCAAATGGGTGGAAATCATTTACACCCCTTAACTTTGCTTTAAAAATCAAGCTCCCTATTTCAATAACTGGTAATAGTAACTTTTAAATATATTTCAATGTTCGTAATATAAACTTAATTAAAAAATAAAGGAACATTTTATAACAAATTTCTAAAATATTATCTATTTATATTGAAAATAACTACTCCCTCCGTTTCAATTTATGTAAACTCATTTGACTAGGCACGGAGTTTAAGAAAGTAGAGAAGACTTTTAAACTTGTGGTGTAAAATGAGTCACATATATTTTGTGTGGCTATAAATCATTGTGTTAATTATTTCCAAATATAGAAAGAGGTCATTTTTTTTGGCACAGACTAATAAGGAAATGAGTTCACATAAATTGAAACAGAGGGAGTATTAAATTATAATTCTAAAAATGAGTTCATTAATGAAAACCAAATCTCGTTTATCTATATGAACAATAGAGAATATCAAAAAAGTAAAACTTAAATACACACATGCATATATACACGTAATATGTGCAATATTAAAATAACAATCATAAAAACTAACATTAGATTTTCGTACAACTTTATAAAAGGATTATTCTACTTATAATGTTAATGAACTTAAATAAAAACCTATAAATACAGGGGTCTAAAAAACTACTAAATACTATTATAAAAAATGTACTACATAAATGTATGATTGAAAATGTCACGGGTAAAATTGACCTCATATAAAAGGAGCAGAATGTCTATTGTTCATAGTTGAGAGGGAAATTTGATTTTAAAATCAAAGTTAGATGGTGTAAATGAGTTTCACCCATTTCTAATACAGTCAAAACTCTTTATAACAACATTGATGAGCTCGAAATTATTTAGCTGTTATAGAGAATTGTTGTTATACATCTATAACAACATTTGCCATTTAATTAATAGTTGACTGTTATAGGTAAAAAAGATGCATAAAATCTATTTTTTATATTTTTTAATGTTGTAAGAAAAATAACAAATTATTTAAATTTTAAATCTTAAAGATATGAATGCTTCACTAACTAGGGAAAATGAGCTAAAAGGGCTCTTTGAGAGTGGAATGAAGAATAGGAGATTTCTATTTCTTTTTTCTTTTCTTTTGTTATAAATATTTAATTAGGGGTTAATTATGAAGATCCCATGAAGAGATGGGGTTGAATTAAAATATTTGTAAACTTAGGGTAAAAAATTAAAAGGGACTCTATCCCCCTAAGTTTTTTTAATTTACACAAAAACCCCTAAGTTTTTTTAATTTACACAAAAACCCAAAAATAAAAGCACTTTTTACCAAAAAAAAAAAAATGTACGTTTTTCTCTTAAAAAATACGCAAGCAACTATTGGTTGCTTAAACAACTCCTTGTTGCTTATACAATAAATAACCTTGTATCTCATTAAAACTAGGTAAACAACTAGTAGTTGTTTAAATAAATAAAGGTTGCTTATAATAAACAACACGAAGTTGTTTAAGCAACTCATTATTGCTTATACATGAACTCAATTGGAAATTAATTGATTGATCACAAATGAAAATTAACTAATATAAAAATCTTGTTTCTTGTAAAAACTAGTCATTTGATGAGTGATTAAATCCAACTTATTAATTTTATCACAATTGATCGCAAAATTGATTTACTCAATTAAAAGATCAAAAACTTTTAACAAAACCCAAAAAGTTGCTTACAATAAACAACAAAAAGTTGTTTCGACAACTCCTAGTTGCTTACAACAGAACCCCAATTCTTGTGAAAACTTAGCAAACAATCGATTGTTGCTTAAGCAAATAGTAGTTATTTATGTTAAACAACACAAAGTTGTTTATGAAACTGTTGGTTGTTTACATTAGAACTTATCGAACGGGTCATTGGATGTTCAATTGTTATCAAGTGAATACGTTGATGTTCAAATATTCATATAATCAAACAACATTGATTCCATTATCACTAGATTAGTAAGTTATTGTTAAACTATTGGTAGAGTCAATCAATTTTGCGATCAATTGTGATATTATTAATAAGTTGGGTTTAATCGCTCATTGGACGACTCGTTTGATATTTAATTGTTATCAAGTGAATACGTTGACGTTCAAATATTCATATAATCAAACAACATTGATTCCATTATCACTAGATCAATAAGTTATTGTTAAACTATTAGTAGAGTCAATCAATTTTGCGGTCAATTGTGATATTATTAATAAGTTGGGTTTAACCACTCATTGGACGACTCGTTTGACATTTAATTGTTATCAAGTGAATACGTTGATGTTCAAATATTCATATAATCAAACAACATTCATTCCATTATCACTAGATCAGTAAATTTTTGTTAAACTATTAGTAGAGTCAATCAATTTTGCGATCAATTATGATATTATTAATAAGTTGGGTTTAATAACTCATTGAACGGCTCGTTTGATATTTAATTGTTATCAAGTCAATAAGTTGATGTTCTAATATTCATATAATCAAACAACATTGATTCCATTATCACTGGATCAGTAAATTTTTGTTTAAACTATTAGTATAGTCAATTAGTTGATGATAAAATTAATAAGTTGGATTTAATCACTCATCAAATGAATAGTTTTTATAAGAAACAAGGTTTTTATATTAGTTAATTTTCATTTGTGATCAATTAATTAATTTCCAATTGAGTTCATGTATAAGCAATAATGAGTTGCTTAAACAACTTCGTGTTGTTTATTATAAGCAACCTTTATTTATTTAAACAACTACTAGTTGTTTACTTAGTTTTAATGAGATATAAGGTTATTGTATAAGCAACAAGGAGTTGTTTAAGCAACCAATAGTTGCTTGCGTATTTTTTAAGAGAAAAACGTACAGGTTTTTTTTTTTTTTTTTTTTTTTGGTAAAAAGTGCTTTTATTTTTAGGTTTTTGTGTAAATTAAAAAAACTTAGGGATTTTTGTGTAAATTAAAAAAACTTAGGGGGATAGAGTCCCTTTTACCTAATTTTTAGAACTTGAGTCCTAAATTCTTTAATAAGTAACCCAAAAGTCTCTTTTAATAAAATGCCCCGACTAACTAAACATTAAAGAACTTTAATACATTTTCAATATATTCATAACTGAATGTATAAAGTTGTAAGTTCTAAGGCCCACATTTTAAATCTACAGTACTTGAAAATTAAATTCTTTCAAGATTGATGGGAGATATTTTACTGTAGCTTGTTTTATAGAATCCAATCTCTTAGTGGTGATATAACGCTTGAATTTACGAAGATTTGCATCTAAACCTTCTGCAAACGGGTATCCAATTGCTTTCCCTTGAGAGAATCTAAGAGTTGAACTGTTGAATCTTCTAACCCAATCCAAGTAACAATAGGTTGAGGTTGTTCGTCAACACTTTCATTGTCATCTTCGGCTTCCATATTCTCTTCTTCTTCCACTCCAATGACATGGGCAATAATCTCTTCATCAGTGAAAGCTTCAATGATAGGAAGTGTTGCATCAAGTTCCACATATGTATTCATATGTAATATTTTGTCATAAATATAGTATATTAAGGTATCAAATTAAATATTTGATCAAATCTGTACTATTTATTATTGTTAATCATAGATATTTTATTTTAATAAAGATGGTTAATAATTACATTACCAAAAAAGCAGATAGCTGTTATATGGGGAATGATTTTATAATGAGTGTACTGTTATAAAATTAATTGTTGCTGTTTTAGGTAAAATGTTGTTATAGGGAAGTAAAATATAACATAAAAAATTGATTCCGGAAAATCTTAACTATTATAGAGAGGTGTTGCTATACGTGAATGTCGTTATAGAGAGCTCTGAGTGTATATCATTAGTAGAACTGGAAATTTGGAATATCATTCCCATATTTTAATAGTTTTGGAACAAGATTGGTCATTTTCCCTTAAAACTAATGATTTAAATGAACTAAAGCTACAGAAAATAAGTAGTTTTAACTGATAAGTTGAAATATGAACTAACTGATAAGTTGAAATATGAACTAATTCAAACTCAAATTTCCATTTAGAAGAGACAAAGTCGCAGTAATCACTCCGTTACTGTTTCTTTTTTGGGAAAAAAAAGGAAGAAGAATATAGTGAGATTACGTAAAAAGTAAGAGATAGTTTGAAAAGATTATTTGGTTTTAATCAGAGTTTATTAAGTACTTTTTTTTATATAGAAATAATTTGGAAGTACGTAATTTAAATATCCTTATTCTTTTTTCTCTCTGGACCAAATTCAGCCAATAAGCCGAAATTCAGGAAGTGGTCCCAAATTCCAGCCAGCCCCATCAGATATTTTATCTTATGGCCTAATGTTGCTGTCTCTATTTATTGCCGCGTTTTAAGCCAACTTGTCATATAGTCATCGTTTCCCTCTTTTGTGTTGTCCACTGGACTTGGACCAAATAAGTAAAAACAGGGAGCAGTATTTGAAATGAAAAAAAGAAAGAAAAAGAAAAAAAATAGAGAAATCCTGAAAAGATGTTGGAAGGGACCCTTTGGAGATTTGAGTGGGGAGAGCATACGTAGTAAAACAACAAAAATGCAAACTGTACAAAATCCCTGGAGCAATACTGATTATACAAAATACGAAATATTTAGATATGTACAACAGTATCTGATAATTTTAGATTAGGGCAAAACTTGGATTAGGAGAAAAAATGGGGAGAAAGAAGGTGGAAATAAAGAGAATCAAAGATAAAAGCTGTAGGCAAGTGGCGTTTTGTAAACGAAGGAAAGGGCTATTGAAGAAAGCCAAAGAACTCTCAACTCTATGTGGTGTAGATGTTGCTGTTGTCGTCTTCTCTAACAGTGGCAGGCTGTACGAATTCTCAAGCGCCAACAGATTTTTTCATTTCATTCTAATTAATGCAGTTATCCTTTATCTGAAGATCACTGATTATTAAATAATTTCCTCTTCATGTATTATTCTGATATACGTGTTGAGTTGTTAGGAAGACTAGTTTGTAGGCTGACACGTTAATTGACTATATGATTTTTAGCGGTGCAGGTTTTGATATTTATCTCTTGAGTTGATCTTACAGCAGGTGCCTGACTAAGAGAGTTTACTTTTTTGGCATGTGATATGGCAATGATGTCTACATAATACGATTGGGCATACACGCATCCAAATAATTCTGATAGAATATTATACCTTTATTTTTATGAGATGGAACTCGCGGTCGCTATTCTTCGGATGCGCACAGGATAAATTCAGCTTCTGTGCAATAGCTCGCAAATCACACAGAAGAAGTAAGCCGCACTAGCAAGTCCTTTGCGACTAGCTCGATCCAGAAAGCAAATCCCCTGCTGTCATAGGCAAGGATTTCGAACCTGAGACCTTCATTATGAAAGTCCCATGCTCAACCAATTGAACCACCCTTGCGGGTAGAATATTATACCTCAATTGAATGTCCATGGTAATAATTGATAGATAAGCCTAAACATTTTGAGAATATAAATAAAAGTTGAATGAATTTTATTTAATAACAATTATCACAATGGTAGGGATAAGGTTTGCGTACACCTTCCCCTACCCAATTGTGAGAATATACTGGTATGTTGTTGTTGTAAATTTGTAATAACTATCACTTAAATACAAATAGAGTGTATCTAACTCTCATAAATTTAAGGAATTAACCTAGTTTGATCTTGTAAACAAGATTGGATAAATAATTTAAATAATGAAACAAACTAATCAATTCCTAACAACCTGATGACAACCTCAAGTTGGCTAAGCACTCTTTCTGGCTTGGTGAGAACGTCTGCAACTTGGTCTCAGAGGACAAGTACTTCATAGTCACTTGGTCGAATCTCACATTGTTGCGGAGATAATGAAAATTCGCTTCAATGTGTTTCATCATGCTGTACAGAACTGGATTTTTGTGTAGATATGATGAGATGCCAATATTGTCACAGAATACAAGTTGGGGTCTATGAGATAAGTGGTATCAATAATTTTTGGACCCACACGATCTCAGCAACATTAGCCATTGATTTGTATTATGCTTCAAATGGGCAACTGATCGTTCCTTCTTGGAGGATCAACAAGTGAGGGTTTTTCCTAAGAAAAGCATATATCCACAAGTGGAGATTCTGCGCGCCCAGTCAACATTGACATACGTATACTCCCTCCGTTTCAATTTATGTGAACGTATTTCCTTGTTAGTCCGTGCCAAAAAGAATGACCCCCTTCTATATATGAAAACTATTTACCTTTATGCAATGATTTATAGACACACAAAATATATGTTACCAAACACCAAAAGTTTAAAAGTCTTCTCTTCTTTCTTAAACTTTATGCCCAGTCAAATGGGTTCACATAAATTAAAAAGGTGCGAGTGTGAGTTCATGTCAGAATGACGAAAAGTTTCTAGGCAAGAGGTTGCAGACGATTTGAGATATCAAAGGACCCTTTTTACCGCCTTCTAATGCCACAGGCTCAGGGTATGCATGAACTGTGATAATTTGTTTACAACAAATGAAATGTCAAGACGTGTTGAAAGATAGGTATTGCAACTTATTAAGTGTGCAGCGATATAGGATTGCATGGGTGGGAACCATCAACTGCTTTCGTAATGAACTTGGAACATATTGAAAATAACATAAAAATCGTTTAAAAATAAGGGTGTGGTAACCCTTTGCATTTAGTCATATCGAGTTCTAAGCGTATCAAGAAAAAGGGAAAATGTTCTCTCTAGCTTTTCTCTCTGATTGGGAAATGTGCAGCTACCCTCTTTCTCTCTCTAAATCTTATTTTACTGAGGCTTTTCGGCTTAGCCATTCTTTAGTAAGGTGGATTTTGTTTCTCACTTCAGGAGATAACTCTTTTGAGATTAATGGTATTAGTGAAGGTCTGTTTAGGTGGTTCTTATTCAGCGAATGCAACACTCATTTTCCACCAAATAGAAATCTTTTTTGGTAATAAATGTGGAATATTACATAATTACCATCTTCCAAAAAAAAAATTGTGAAATATTACCATTGATAACCAAAGAACTCATACACAAAAAAGCACCTAGGTCTATGTAATATTTTACATTATTACCAAAAAGGATTTTTAGAAGGGCATAATTATAGTATGGGATTAAAGACAATAGAGTTGTATTGATTCTCATCAGGGAAACACACAAGACAATGGAGTTGTATTGATTCTCTTCAGGGAAACACACAATCTCAATTATGTTGGAAGGGGTTCAAGAAGACTTTGGATTATGCTTTACTGGTATTTATGAGCCTCACTCTAATTTGGAAGGGCAATTTTGCTCCTCCTTTTGGGGTGGTCTTTAAATTTTGCCCCTCAAATTGCTAGTCTTTAAGTTTTGCCCTTCGCCTAAAATCCATGGGTTCCGGGTTCGAACCCCGGCTTAGTAAATTTTTTTTAAAAAAAATTCGCAAGGCAGAGTTTGAATTTCGCTCTGCTGGAGGGGGCAGACTTTGCCTTGAGGCATATATTTTTTTTTTTACTTTTCAAGGAATTTTTTTAGTTATGCCTTAAGGAAAAGTTTCGCCTTATGAGGCATACTTTTAGTTATGCCTTAACTAAAAGTTTGCCCCATAAACATAACTAAAAGTATGTCCCATAAGGCGGAATTTTTCCTTCAGGCATAACTAAAAGTTTACCTTATAAGGCAAAGTCTATGCCTTAAGGAAAAGTTCTGCCTTATGGGGCATACTTTTGGTTATACCTTAACTAAACGTCTGCCTCATAAGGCATAACTAAACTATGCCTTAAGGAAAAGTTCTGCCTTATGGGACAGACTTTTAGTTATGCCGGATCCGGCATAACTTTAGTTTTTCTTTAAGGAGTGGCACCCCAGCCTTGCCTTGCGAAATTAATTTTTTATTTTATGCCTGAGCAGGGGTTCGAACCCAGAACTTCAGGTATTCGCCCACCTTTTCAAACGAAGGGCAAAACTTAATGACCACAAATATGAGGGACAAAATTTAAAGACTACTCCAAAATAAGGAAAATCCGTGCGAAAAAATGAATTTGGAAAGGGTTGATTTTGGGAATAAATTGGCTGCTATGAAGGGTGTAAAGAATGGATCTTGGGCCTAACTCAACCCTAAAAGCTAGCTTGTGAGAGGAGGATTGCCCAAATCTATATAAGGAGTCCACCCATCCCTTAAATCACCGATGTGCGATATTTTAACACACCACCTCACTCCCAAGACTGGACATCTAGTGCGTAAGTAATTTTTAATATGGGACCCACTATCAGGAAATAATAATTAGGATGAATCCTGCTCCGATACCATGTAAAGAATGGATCTTGGGCCTAACCCAACCCCAAAAGCTAGCTTGTGAGGGGTGGATTGCCTAAGTTTATATAAGGAGTCCTCTATCCCTTAAACCACCGATGTGGGATATTTTAACAAAAGGTCTCTGGAATGAGAGTCGGGTTATTAGACAAGATTTAATGTATGTCAATTTTGGAATGAAATATGCAATTACATAAGAAGGTTAAGGTGCACGAGAAACTTCTCTGATTTCATTCAATACACTTACAAAGAGCCTTTTATATAGTCCGGGGGGAGGGGGATATTCTATAAGAGTATATAGAATTACAACATTTACGGGTGCTTGTTATGAATAGAAATATGAAATGGAGATAGAAAGTTGCGATCATTATTCTGGAGGCAAATTATAATATAGGCTGGTCTGAAATAGCATCAAAGATTCTCAAATTCTTGGGTAATCCTTTGAACCTATCCCGTAAAAGGTTCATAGAAATCGTACTTCAAAGCTGCCAACCAACAAAGTTAGTTGGATTGGCTCATCAAGCCAAATTGGAATCTCCAAATTTGTTCCTATCATGTTGTCTTGACTCTTGTGGGCATCATTAAATACCCTTTGAACTCGAGTCCAAACCTGGAGTTATTCAATAATGATTTCGTAGCAGAAGGAAGATAACATCTTGGTTGAGAGTCACCCATATTTCTTAACCAACTTCTTTTCGAACTCCCATCAAGACAGGAGGCGCAGTGGGTTAAAATTAGTGACTAGTTTTAGAAAAGGAGAAGCCTCACTCTCGCCTAGTGGTCTTCAGTTGCTGGAACTCAGCCTGTAGCACCTGAATACTAGCTAATCAGGGCTCTCGGAATTCCCTTGCTTGCGTAGTCAAAATAACTATGAAGTTTATTCGTGATCAGTGTGGCGGCTATGTTGATAACGATGAGGACACAAAGAAGAGGAATCATCTCTTATGTGGCCGTATTTGCACCGCTGATTCTACGGAAGAGCACCCAAGAAAGACTAATTTAGTAAAAGGGGAGTGAATCTTTGAGATATATTTTGATACAGACATCACAAAAATTTCAGTCTCTGGGGAAGGTCTTTGAGAGTAGGCTATTGACCAACTGTCCAAACAATTGGCCTCATCGTGCCACGCTCTTGGTACCCAGAAAATGATGATGTAAATGATGATGTTGAGTACATGCAACCCCTTCCACTCCTAACTCTCCCTTCTTCGTACCCAGAACCCTACTTGTTCAATACCCAGGGTACTGAAGTCTCAAACCTATCTCCTTACTTTGGCAATGGCACCATGTGCTTACTATGGCATGGAAATAATTACAACGAGCACCAATCTATTCATACTACAGTTGTAATTGATACATAGCGCTGGATCAAAATTGCCATGACCAAAGCTTGCAAGGCTTTTTGGGTGGGCTCGAAAATTTCCGAGCATGAAATTCTGAATGTGATTCTACGCATGGAAAAAAAAAGACAATCACAACTCCAACTTCATAGGGGGAGAAAAGCGAGGCTAAGAACCAAAAAGAAAGCGAGAAACAGATGCAAAGACACTAGTATGCACTGTTACATACAACAAAGGTGAAGGTTCCAGGTAACTCAAAGCATTCTCTTTAATTAAAACCAAATATATTAGCTAGAATGCAAGGGCACTCAATGATATGAGCAAGCGAAGCATCATCAACTCACTTATTCAGAAGTGGAAGCATGGCATTTTATGTTTATAGAAAACAAAGATTGAAAGTTGTTTGGTGGCTATAGCTAGACAAATATGGGGCTCAAGATGGTTTGAATGGGTGGAATTGAAAGTCACTGGCAATATAGGGGCATAATTATATTCCGGGATTAAAGACAATGGAGTTGTATTGATTCTCATCAGGGAAAACACACAATCTCAACTATGTTGGAAGGGGTTCAAGTAGACTTTGGATTATGCTTTACTGGTATGTATGGGCCTCACACTAATTTGGAAAGGGTTGATTTCTAGAATGAATTGGCTGCTATGACGGGTGTAAAGAATGAATCTTAGGCCTAACTCAACCCCAAAAGTTAGCTTGTGAGGGGAGGATTACCCAAGTTCATATAAAGAGTCCACCCATCCCTTAAACCACAGATGTGGATATTTTAACATCCCACCTCACTCCCAGGGCTGGACGTCTGGTGCTTGAGTACTTTTTAATATGGGATCCACTATCGGGAAATAATAATTAGGATGGATCCTGCTCTGATACCATGTAATGAATGGATCTTGGGCTTAACCCAACCCAAAGCTTGTGAGGAGTATTGTCCAAGTTCATATACGGAATCCCCTATCCCTTAAACTACCGATCCGTTACTGATGTGGGATATTTTACAACGGGTCTTTGGAATTAGAGTCGGGTTATTAGACAAGATTAAATGTATGTAAAATTTAGAATGAAAGATGCAATTACATAAGAAGGTCAAGGCGCAGGAGAAACTTCTCTGATTTCATTCAATACACTTACAAAGAGCCTATATATGGTCCGGGGGGAGGGGGATATTCTACAATCCTCCAGAATAGATAGATTAATTTCTTCAAGAGTGGAATAATGTATTTGGCTCTTTAAAACAACTAGCTCTTTCTAAGGTTGTCTTAAATCGTAGACCTATTGCACTAGAAAGTGGTGACTTGACAAATAAACCTTCTTATTTCAAATTTGAGAATATGTGGCTCCAACAAAAAGGATTTACTGAGATGGTAAAGCTGTGGTGGCAAGCTATGTGGTAAACGGTTCACGAGATTTCATCCTCTCTCAAAAGCTAAAATCTTTAAAGGAGGACTTAGTTATCTGGAATAAGGAGGTATTTGGAAAAATAACCACCTAACCTAACAATGCTATGGAAGAGATTTTGATGCTAGAACACGTCATCGAAGAAAGATCACAGTCTCAAGCTGAAAAGAATAAAATCATGCAATTGAAACTGGAGATTCAGCAGTTCGTTATGTCTGAAGAAACATCATGGAGGCAGAAATCAAGGTACTTCTAGTTGACAGAGGGTGACAAAAGGATTGCCAATTCACATAGGAAATACAATTATATTGACAGGCCGCAGGCGGGGGAGGTATCATCGAAGACAAGGAGTAAGAAAAATGAGTTATTCTTGACTTCTATCCGGAGTTATATTTTGAGGATGAAGTTTGGAGACCTACAACAACCTTTAAAGGCTTGGGATGTTTGAACTGAGATGAAAGGGATGCTTTTAAACAGTCTTTTGAAGAAGAGGAAGTGTTGAATGCAATAAACTCCTGTACCCCAGACAAAAGTTCAGGACCAAATGATTTTCGTCACGCCCCGAATCATGGCCTGGGCGAAACACGACACTCGGTGCCTTATTGCATGTGACCGAACGAACCACATGGCTTGCTGAATCATCATGAGTCATAACATGAGCGGAATATAACTTAAGCGTGATGAGTCTAAACATGGGATATCATAATATTTAATAAAAATACTTGTATAAAACGTGAATGTGGAAATATCATAAACTGAGCCAAAGATGGCTACACAACTTTGAGTATCTGACATAACTGGCTGACTAGTCTATGAAACCTCCATCATGGATCTGAACTGTAAAACATATTTGTTGGGACAAGGCCCCTAGCATACCTTAACTTGCTAAACATGACATGGAAATAAATGAGGATATGAGGATAACACCCCGAATAAGTTGGGGCTCACCAAAAGCTGATACGTGAATGATCCTACTGAGTAGATCCATCGTCCTGTAAGTCCGTACATGCAACGTGAAATGCAGGCCCCTGGGCAATAGAAAAGGGACATCAGCACATTGAATGTATTGGTATGTAAAGCAACTGAATGGAATAGACATAACACATGAAATAACATGATAAGGGCCGAAACTGAAACCTGATCATGAGCACAAACTTAAATACGCCTAAACTGAAACCTGATCATGAGCACGAACTTAAATACATACATACATAACATGAGAAAAGTATCTGTGGGAGAGCATTAATGTAACCGACATGAAACCACCACGTTAGAACGTGGAGTCTGATCTCTGCCTGATCAGCTAAGCCATCTTGTACCTTGCCGGGATACAAGACATGAACATGACATGAATGGATCCAAATCCCTTAATGGGGAATATATGACGGAATTGTCCTACTGGGCTGAGCAATCCTTATCCTACGTTGGCATAAGTAGTTTCAGGTATAGAATCTTCTCGGTAATCCGTGCAACTCCCAAAACATGAACATGATATAGTTGGCTGATAAGCCCATGAATTTCATAAAAACATGACTTGTAGTATACATGGATAAAGTTATATAATTTATTTGCATGAAAAAGTGTGGACATGTAGGATATTCATGAAATTAAGTCTAATATTTAATAACTTGCATGTAGGAACCCATGGAATGCAATTTATGGGTTTTCATGGATTACAGACGGATTCCCAATAACCAAAATGGAAGATTAGGAATACAACAACGAATATATATATTTCAAACATGGTAAATCATGGTACATGAACTTAGGGTTATCATGGACTTGGCTAAAAATCCTAGTTTAGTGAACTCTTGCATAATCATGGAAGAACGTGGCGTGCGGAAGAACAACGATGTTACCACACACAGATAGAAACCCTACATACCCGGTACGCTCCAAACTTGTAATAGAAATCTGAACTTTAAAGAAGAATCCCAAAGCTTAAATATTGAATCCCTCTAATTGGGTTTTCTTGAAAACCATAAGTTAAGAACAATGGTTTTCTTGTTTAGATTACATGAATACATGTTAGAATTTGACTTGGAATGATTGGGATAGGCTTACCTTAGAGTATATTGAAGGTTGAGAGAGAAGAACTTCGTGCTAGGGCTTGAGAATGTAGAAAGTGAGAAATAAAACGGAAATCTCGAATTTATACTGTTCACTGAAGCGGAAGATGTACGGGCGCAAAGTACGTCCCGTACTTTGAAGTACAACACGTACCTGGAATGAAAATTCCAGTAGCTGGTGTCACACCCCATTTTAACCGGGTCAAATTTAGGGGTATGACGTATTGGTAATTCCTGTTTATTTTGTTTTAAGGAGTCGCCACCTAATTAATTTAACGGTGAATTAGGACACCTAAATATTAACTAAGGGAAAGTTAAAACTAAACCTCAATTAATAGTCTGCTTAACCAGTGTGATTCTAGGTAAGGGCTCTATATTATCCTAAAGGGAAGGGGTTAGGCATCCTTTAGAATCCGTTAACTTACGGTTATCCGACCAAACTTAGGTTAATTAATATAGACTAAATGCAAATATAATGTTAAGAAAATAATCTGTAAATTATTGCTAAGTTTTTAAGAAAAAAAGATGTAATAATACTATTTAAAATAATACTTATAGATATTACTAAGGCTTTAAATAAGAAATACTAGCTAGAATAAGACTGATAGAAAAAATATGATAATTTACATAGAAAGGAAATTTCAAATGTCGTTTGGCAAAAGAAGATTTGAAATGCTAAATAACACTTAAAGATATGTTTGATATGATTTTAAATACTAATACTATTTTTAAAATAGAACTTGTAAAAGATAATTTGCATATGAGTAATATTTTTTTTAATAGAAGACTTCGCAAATTTGAACTTTGAATAAGATAGTGTGATATGAATATGACTATGTAGAAAAATCTAGACTGTTTTTTTTTAAATGGGAAGTAAAAGGAAGTGAATTTTCTTTCTCTTTTAATTATCTTTTATTGACTATGCTTAATTAAATGCATGATTGATTTGAACTTGAAGAGTTATTTATAAAATATACTTGAGTTTATACTTGCATATTAATGACGTTTTGAAATGTTTGGATAAAAATATAAAATATGATCCCCTTCCTTTAAAATATATATAATGCCGCTTTGCAACTCAATTATCCCGAAATTATTATACGTTATACATAGTTTTAACATGAAAGGAGGACAAAACTTATGGAATTAATTTTAATCTTCCTTCAACTGACTACCCATTACTAAAACTAAATCTACTAATTCATTAGGATTCATCTGAGTTAATAAAATAAGATAAGGTTAGCCATTCAAAGCAAATAAAAATACACAACAATAAAATAAGGAAGAGAGAAAGAAAAAGATGAAATGGATCCGGCCATTTTAAGGCCCAATTGCTGGAACTGTTCACATGATTGGGCTTAGGCCCAGTGAGTTTTTTTCTTTATATTGCTGCTGCGGACAGGGCTGGACACGAGAAGGAAATTTCGTTGGGCTTTTAGCCCAACACCGGATGTGGAAGAAGAACGAGTCCCTCGGACTCGTATGCGATGTTCATGCATAAAAATAAAAGGAAAAGGATTAGTATGCAACTAACGAAATGGTGAAACATGTAAAAATATACACTAAAAATAAGTCGGTTAGGTGATATATAATAGGCATATTTCATGTATACGCAATTCAGCCGCTACATATTTGCGATATATGAACAGGGCAACAAACAAACTGAATCAAACTATATGGCACCTATTGTGCACCACACGTATGAGAGTTCGGATACGTGCGACAACTGATATATGTAGAGTATTCAGAGTATACTTGGTATATCTGCAAGAGTATACGCTGATATGCGACCCTTGTATACACTTGGTGTACACCAAGGTTTATATATTATGTATACCTCGAGATATATTATACCACAAACAGAAAATCAGATTAGAGAGTATACGAAGATAAGTCAAAGTGAGTGTTTGGAGCATCAGTATAACCAATCAGACAGCGGGCATCAAAGATTAAATTCTGATAACTAAATGAGTAGCCATTTATCAGGAATGCATATGAGATTTCAAACCAATTTTCAGATAAAGGAGTTGAAAGCTGCAGACAAAACAAGCAGAAGCCAAACTGGACTCAAAATACCCTTTCACATTTTACCATTCTACAGACCATTAAAAGCCTCCGCAAATTAAGAAGTAAGTTTTAAAACTACAACTATAGTAAGGAATTAACTGGAAACTAATCTTTCCCTTTGAAGAAAACAGACTATAGGCATGAGTGCAAATTCAACTTGTTTCGAAGGAAAAGAAGAAAGAAAAAGAAACACAGAATCTATCTTTGATTCAAAAAGATATAAAATCGATTCTATACCCAAAAGAGAATAAACCAAATACGTAGTTGTCGTCTTCCTAAAGCGGTTTTAGAAGGAAAAAGGCCTGTTTTCATCACTACCTATTTTCAATCCAATATACGAATTCAGGCAGCGTAGTACTTTGAATACACTGAGCTACTTTGGGCTCTTCCAAATAAATATTCAACCTCACGGCCACATTTCTTATCAACTTACTCGGGTAAACACACACATGGGCAGCTTCATTTCTTAATCAACAGGCAAATACAAGACAAAGAAACATACATTCGTCTAATCCTAATATTTGATGTTCAATCCAAATGCATATTAACATCTGCCTTTGTCCAAAAAAAAAGCTGACATTTGATCTTACTAAAACATCTTTACACAATTTAACAGAGTACCTTACACATATGTGAACGACCTACAAACACATAAAGAATATAAACCAGCTTGAAACACATAAGGCAAGGTTTATTAAATCACCATCAATGCTAGTTAGAGTTGTTTTCATGGCACATTTTGAGATAGCTCAAATTAGGCAAGTTTTCATTAGTTAACAATCAAGATTGGTCAAGGTGACTCAACAATCATCTATGATTCAAAACCAGGCAGACTTGTACTGACACTGTCCCATATCAACCAACAAACATTCATGATTTAGGCCTTTTACTACTGATGTGAGATTCCTATTAACAGCTAATCACATTTAATCTGAACAACAATAGTAATGTAAGCTCAAAAACCAGACCAGAGGTTCATAAGGCATCAATCCCATTCAGATAAGGGAAACAATAATGACAAATGAGGTTAACATCATATCATAAAGCTTATGCTCAGTGCTGACCATATCCAAGCTTAAAGCAGATGACTATACCAATATGGGCTAGCGAAATTGTAAAGTGCTAGTTCAATACTAATCATGTTCAACTCACGACAGTCGATTATGACAATATGAACCAGTATGAACCTCAAACCAATCTTTTGACATCGATCATATTCCGCCTTAACAAACATTCATGGCAAGGTAAGCTAGAGGGAATTTCAGCTAACCAAACCAGCAACTATCATCTAGCGTTAATCGAATTCGATTTAAACATGCAGTAAGGATGTGGTAAACTAACCTAAGTCTCGAACTATCTATTCGACATTAATTCTAGAAACTTAGACAAACAACCATGACTTTATAGACCAAATAAATCTTAAACTAATCAGCCAACATCAATCATATCAATTTAAACAAAACAGCTACGACATTGTCGACTAAAAGGAACTTCAATTAACCAACATCAAATTTAATAACACCAATTATTCAGCGTCTTGGTATGGTTAATCCGGATTTAAAACATGTATAAACACTGCTTAATTACCAGCAAAACTCTTCAATTGCACTAATATAGCAGACTTCATACATTAATGAAATCATTACTAAATCAATTCACACGAAAATTCATAAACAAACTAAGCTACCAGGATGAAAACAAACTAAGATGAGGAACAAATTACCTTCTTCGGGTGCAGCGAAGTGAGGCGAGGGTTTCGATATCTACCTCGAACACTTTGAAATTCGAACTTGCGTATGCTCGGATTTGCAACAACACAAAGCAAATAAAAGCAGAAAACAAAACAAATGTTCTAGAATTTTGACTAGATAGTTTGAGACTATGATTTACTAAAGAAACTGTTTTTTTTTTACGGAGATTTTGAGGCGGCTAATGAATCAGTATTACTGGTGATTTTACCACTGAAAAATAAACTTGTGTCTTGCTTTAGGGGGTTTTGGGGGTTCAAAACCTGTGATTCTTCCCTCATTTCCTCCGATTCTACCCCCCTCCCCTAAACGATTTCAAGCCGCGACCATTTATAGGGTTTTGGCTCGTTTGAGTCGAAGAAAAAGAAGAGAGGAGCGGGGGGACAAGCGGCGTGGTGGGGATGAAGATGATGAAGTAAGGGAGTGGGGGAAAGGGAAGAGGAGCGGCGGTGGTGGGGAAAAGGGAACGGCGTGGTGGGGGATGGAGATGATGAAGATGATGAATGAGAAGAGAGAGAGAGGAGCGAAGGGAGCGGCGGAGGAAAATTAAAGGGGGGGGGGGGGAACCCTACCTGTTTTCTTCAATTAAGAAACGGGTCGGGTCCATTTTTGGACTGGGTAGGATTTGGGTTGTGGGCTGATCTGAAAAATGTGGGCTGGTCATTATTGGACTGGTATTAAATGAATGGGCTAGTCCGAAGTGTTGGTTAATTATTTGGCCTGGGGTGAATTAAGTTGGGCTGGTAAATTAAAATGATACCAGGTAAATTAAAATGTGGACTGGTATTGTGAATTGATCCGAAAATAATATGAGTTGATTGGGCTACTACATTTAAATAAAAGACTTATTTAAATAACTTGTGTTAAAATATTACTTAATATAAAATATGCAATTATTAGTGCTCAGATAATAAAAATGGCGTTGTAATAGCCGTGCAATAATATTTCGAAAATCCACAGTAAATAAAATTATTATTTAATTAGGCGAAGATAAATGCGATGTGAGTGCGTAAACCGGTAAAATGTGCTAAAATGATAAAATAATAATAATAGTAAATAATAATAATAATAATAATAATAATAATAATAATAATAATAGTAACTGTAATAGAATAATAAAACGTGAGTATTAATAAGAGGCTAAAAATTATAGTAAAATATAAATATATATTTTTTTAATTTTCCCAAAATATTAGAAGCGTAAATAGGTATTTCGGAGGAGAGGCGGGACAAAATTGGGTGTCAACAACTTGTCCCTCTTTGCCCGGTAATGATGAAAAGAGTTGTCGGGCAAAGACGTTGACTCAGTAGCCTATTTTATCCCGGCTAAAGGAAACTTGAGAGGATATTGACCGAACTCCGGTCTATGAGTTGCCTACATATCTCGGGCTACACGAGAATCAGGTCGAGTGTAGTTCTGGGACAACTACGACACCTTATGGCTAATGAACCCCGATTGGCGCGAATCTTGCAACATATTGTCTTAGTGTTGAATTATGATGACACTGGGTATTATGATAGAACTTGAGAATTCTGAAAATTGAATTGCTGGAATGCAAAAGAATACTTGTGATTAGAGACGAGTGTTCGAGGTAGATCTTTGACCCGTGTCGAGAAGTCTGATTATCATTCCCGACAAATTGCCCCAGTTCGCTGCCGAAGAAATAGTTCCACGAGTTGATGTGTGATGCCAACTTTGATATTGTCAAAAGCCACCAGCTAAAAACAATTGTTAGCAACAAAGAAATATATGTGTAAATAAGACAGGGTTGGAGAAGTTTACACTTGTAACCCCTGTTTCGAAAGTTGAATCCACAACATACCCAAATTGGTGGGTGCCTGAACTGAAATATAAAATACCCGCATTCGGAGGTGGGTGCCTGAACTGAAATGTAAGATACCCGCATTCGGAGGTGGGCGCCTGAACTGAAATATAAAATACCCGCATTCGGAGGTGGGCGCCTGAACTGAAATATAAAATACCCGCATTCGGAGGTGGGCGCCTGAACTGAAATATAAAATACCCGCATTCGGAGGTGGGTGCCTATATAAAATACCCGCATTCGGAGGTGGGTGCCTATATAAAATACCCGCATTCGGAGGTGGGCGCCTGAATTGAAATATAAAATACCCGCATTCGGAGGTGGGCGCCTGAACTGAAATATAAAATACCCGCATTCGGAGGTGGGTGCCTGAACTGAAATCGACATACCCGCATTCTAAGGTGGGTGCCTAAATTGAACATTGAAATACCCGCATCCTAAGGTGGGTGCCTGAATTGAAAAATTGAAATACCCGCATTCTAAGGTGGGTGCCTGGATTGAAATTGACATACCCGCATTCTAAGGTGGGTGCCTAAACTGAAATATAAGATACCCGCATTCGGAGGTGGGTGCCTGAACTGAAATATAAGATACTCGCATTCGGAGGTGGGCGCCTGAACTGAAATATAAAATACCCGCATTCGGAGGTGGGCGCCTGAACTGAAATATAAAATACCCGCATTCGGAGGTGGGCGCCTGAATTGAAATATAAAATACCCGAATTCGGAGATGGGTGCCTGAACTGAAATATAAAATACCCGCATTCGGAGGTGGGCGCCTGAACTGAAATATAAAATACCCGCATTCGGAGGTGAGTGCCTGAACTGAAATATAAAATACCCGCATTCGGAGGTGGGTGCCTGAACTGAAATATAAGATACCCGCATTCGGAGGTGGGTGCCTGAACTGAAATATAAGATACCCGCATTCGGAGGTGGGCGCCTGAACTGAAATATAAAATACCCGCATTCGGAGGTGGGGGCCTGAACTGAAATATAAAATACCCGCATTCGGAGGTGGGTGCCTGAACTGAAATATAAGATACCCGCATTATAAGGTGGGTGCCCGCAATATAAGTTGGGTGCCCGCATTCGGAGGTGGGTGCCTGAACTGAAATATAAGATACCCGCATTCTGAGGTGGGTGCCTGAACTGAAATATAAAATACCCGCATTCGGAGGTGGGTGCCTAAACTGAAATATAAAATACCCGCATTTGGAGGTGGGCGCCTGAACTGAAATCTAAAATACCCGCATTCGGAGGTGGGTGCCTGAACTGAAATATAAAATACCCGCATTCGGAGGTGGGTGCCTGAACTGAAATATAGAATACCCGCATTCGGAGGTGGGTGCCTGAACTGAAATATAGAATACCCGCATTCGGAGGTGGGTGCCTGAACTGAAATATAAAATACCCGCATTCGGAGGTGGGCGCCTGAACTGAAATATAAAATACCCGCATTCGGAGATGGGCGCCTGAACTGAAATATAAAATACCCGCATTCGGAGGTGGGTGCCTGAACTGAACTGAAATATAAAATACCCGCATTCGGAGGTGGGTGCCTGAACTGAAATTTGAATCCCCACCCACTTCCACGGTGCAAGAGAATAAATCCACCTCCACTTTCACACACTTTAAAAATAAATCCACTTCCACGTCCACAATGTTCAATATGGATCCACATTTCTTTCCACGATATAAATCTACTTCTACTTCCACGTCCACATCCACATCCACAATGTAAATGTAAATCCACGTCCACTTAAAAAAATAGTATTGTAGAAAGGTATCCACATTTATATCCACACCCGTGTCCCGTTTGTGAGGGAAGTTAAATCCATAATTATCCCCACAATTTAATATACGACGCAAGATTTCAATCTCGTTATCTTATTAAAATACCACATTCTAAAAGAACTTGTTAGCAACTTGAAATAAATAAATATGTACAAAGTGATGACAAAGTTGAGGAATTCAAACCAATAACAGGTGTCCAATGTCAGTATCCACTTTGAAGAAGGTTAAATCCACGATTATGTGCACTTGATCCATCGAGAAATGCCACGAGCTAAAACAACTGTTAGTGATAAGAATATGTAAATAGTTGGGTTTGAAAGAATTATGCTCACAGCCCTTGGTTGAGAAGATAAATTCGTGTCCACTGTTGCGATCAAAATTTCATGACGAGTGGAACGACGTCCACCGTTCTGCACAAGCTACCTTTGCATCCTCATTCAACAATATTTGCATTTTGAAGAAAGACAACTCTTTGATCATGTCCATAATTTAAATTTTAAGATGAGTCAAACATGCACCATATTCATGTTAATTAAACCTGTCTCAGCAAAGAAATATTGTGAGTTTAAAAGAAAATTGATTGACTTGTGCATGCCGGGGAACTTGGCCCTTGAGTTGATCCCTGTTTCGGTTGCGCCCTCGTTCTTCGATGTCTCACCACATATTTTGCTTTGCCGGGGAGTTTCAGTTAAAAAAGTGTATTTTGAAAATGAAAGCAATGAGATTTGATGACTTCGAAAGGAAATACTTAGTGGCTCTAATCGGTAAAATGATTATGAAGACTCGATTTTTGAATTTATCCGCATTTTAGAAATATATGGATGGACTTTTATTTAAAATTGTTAAACATTTAAGACCACTTTTATGCTACTTCTAAAAATTTGTCCCAGTTTCCAGTCTTGAAGCCACTTGGTTCTAAACGATTGAAAAGTGAGAACTTATAATTAAAGTTTTTGAAATTGATTTGACCGATTTCAAAATTTTGTCCCAGTTTGAAGATACTAAGACACATGAATTTAAAAAGTGGGAAGACCGAAATCTTATATAAAAAATCCTTATGTATCTTATAGGAATTAAAATGGTTTGGACAAACCGAAGATATTGAAAATTTTAAAATAGAAGGGCCGAACCCGCCTCAGGTTGCCTACGTATCCCAAAGGAATCAGGCCAGACGTAGTTCGTGGATCAAAATAAGAACTTTTGAGTTTTTGTTTTTTTAATAAAAGGGGGGGCCGAACCCGATGTGGGTTGCCTACGTATCCAAAAGGAAATCAGGCCACACGTAGTTCCACCCATAAAAGAAAGACACTGAAATATTTTGAAAAGAGTGGCCGAACCCGATGTGGGCTGCCTACGTATCCAACAGGAAGTCAGGCCGTACGTAGTTCCAACCACAAACAAAAATACTGAAATAATTTGAAAAGAGTGGCCTAACCCGATGTGGGCTGCCTACGTATCCAACAGGAAGTCGGGCTAAACGTAGTTCGTTACAAACAAATGACAAAGTCTTAATTTAAAAAGGCCGTAACAAAACATAGAGGCAACATGACAAAAGGAACTAAATGTTCTAGTTGATGCCTCCGGCCTACTACAAAAAGGAAATTTAAACTTAAAATACTGAAACTCCCGGCGGACCGGGGCTAAGATAAAAGTCCAATTCTGCAACTCAGGTCCTGGCTCAACAGCCTATAAAGTCAATATTTCAGCAAAGTCTTTGATTATCACAGCATGATCATCTTCATCTTCCACGAACAGGTTCTTGATTCCCTCCACGATATCATCATAGGCAACCTCAATAATCAGATCTGAAGTTTTGAAGCTGGCAGGTTTTGAGAAAGTTTGATCAATGGTAGGAATGGGTTTTGGCAATGGAATCTCCTTCCCTTTATTCTTTCGTGCTTTCTTCATTTCTTCCTCAGTTGGCTCATATCCCAAACCAAATGTAAACTGTTGCACAGGGAGAACCACAGGCTCAACCCGCCCATTTAATGTTTTCCCCAGCCCAAATCCAGGTTGGTACCCATTTTTCAGCATTTCCTTTGCAACCATAATTGCGGCGCATGACCTTTTAAATTCTTGAGTCTGACACACTTCACCCACTTTAGTGACATTCACAACCTCCCAAGCATGGTAAGTTGCTCCATCGAAACCTCCTTCTGCCTCGATGAATGGGATGGATTGCTCTAAAAAGAAAGATGTGTCCCCTTCTCCATGTATACATATTTGTTGCTGATCCCACTCGAATTTGACAGTTTGGTGCAAAGTAGATGGTACAGCTCCAGCCAGATGGATCCACGGTCTTCCTAACAGCATGTTGTATGTCGTTGAGATATCAAGTACTTGAAAATCCATAATGAACTCAACAGGACCAATCAACACTTTCAACTCTATTTCTCCAATAGGGCGCCTTCGAGCCCCATCAAATGCTAGAATATTCACATCACTTGTCTTGAGCTCACTAACATTATATCCGATCTTCTTCAGACTTGTTAATGGACAGATGTTAAGTCCAGAACCCCCATCAATCAACACTTTAGCCACAAACATGTTACGACACTTGATAGTTATATAGAGCGCTTTGTTATGCATGCATCCTTCTGGCGGCAGTTCTTCATTATCGAAGCTGATTCGATGACTGTCAAGCACGCGCTCGATCATCCCAGCTAACGCCTCACTAGTTGTTTCACTTGGAACATATGCTTCATTCAAAATCTTCAAGAGTGCATTTCTGTGCACATCCGAACTCAAAAGCAAAGAGAGAATAGGAATTTGGGCATTGGTCTTTTTCAACTGATCCACAACTGAGTACTCACTGGCCTTAATCTTCCTAAAAAATTCTTCTGCTTCGAATTCTGTCACGACCCTTTTGGGAGGTACATTGGTTTCCTTAGCTTTCTCCAATCTAGCTAGCTCTTCTGGGGAATAGCATCTTCCAGACCTTGTCATTCCTGATGTCTTAATCTTGTCAGTGATCGTGTCCTTTTCTCGACATTCCATCACAGTTTGTTGATAATTCCATGGTACGGCTTTGGTATCGAGCACTGGTAACTGATTTGGTGCTTGAACTACTTCCACAGGTGTTGATGAAGCTCCTAATATCTAGATAGGTACAAAACCCCTTATCACTATAGCCGGAGAAGCAACGGCTACAAGACCTTGATCTTCCACGCTATCCACATGCACTATGAATTTGGCTGGATCGTCATCATTTTCATCTATTCCAATCATATTTATCGTGGCCTCATCATGGGTCGGGAGTGGATTGTTAACCACATTTGGTGCCGGTCGTTTGACCATGATCTGTTTGGCTTCAATAAGATCTTCAACCTTATGTTTCAATGCGTAACAACGATCAGTGGAATGACCTTTTACCCCCGAATGATATGCACATGTTTTGGTGGGATCAAAACCTCTAGGTAGTGGATCCAGAATTCTACCTTCCACAGGATATACTAAGCCCGAAGCTTGCAGTCTTTCAAAAACAACGCTCAATGGCTCTCCCAATGGTGTAAAATTGCGAAACGGTTTATTTGGGCGGGGTGCGGATGCATTGTTCGGATAATGAGATTGTGATGGTGGAGCTGGGTATGTTGGTGGTCGTGGAGCTCGATATGCTGGTTGTGTGTTGTAAACGGGGTAGGAAATTTGTGGTGATTGAGGTTGGTAAGATGATAAAGCTTGGTTGTATGGATATGGAGAATATTGGAAATATTGTGAGTGGTGAGCGTTAGAATGATATCGCGGGGGTTGTTGATGGTGGTATGATGTGTTTCCCAAAGCCATTACCGATGCTGCTTCTTTCTCTTTTTTCTTTCCGTTTCCGAGAGTACCAGTTTGTATGGCCCTACTAGTAGACTGTAAAGCCGCAAGACTTGTTATTCTCCCTGTCTTAATGCCATCTTCGATCATGTCCCCGGCTTTGATCACCTCTGCAAAAGTCTTTCCACCCATTGTCACCAAACGTTCATAGTATTCCGGCTCTAGCGCTTGAATGAAGAAAGTAACCATTTCTGTCTCCTCCATGGGTGGGTGTACTCTAGATGCTTCTTCCCTCCACCGTATAGCATATTCTCGAAATGATTCGGTTAACTTCTTCTTCAACTTTGTAATCGAAATTCTGTCAGGAGCAATCTCAACATGAAACTTGTCATGATCCACGAAAGCATTTGCCAAGTCATCCCAAGTACGCCATTTGGTTGTATCTTGCTTGGAATACCACTCCAAGGCTTTTCCACTCAAACTTTGATTGAATAGTTTGACTCTTATCCCTTCATTCTTCCCCACACCAATCAACTTTTCACAATAGACCTTCAAATGGAAGAAAGGGTTCCCCGACCCATCAAACTTCTCAAATTTTGGAATCTTGTAACCTGGTGGCAATTCTACCTCAGGAAATGCACATAATTCTTCATATCTCACGCTTTGGTTACTACCAAGTCCACGCAAACTTCTCATGGCATCCTCCAAACTTTTGAGCTTTCTATTTATCATTTCATCATTAACTGACTGTGCCTCATTTTCAACTTCGACATAATGATCGACATCTGTGCGACATTGTCCCTGGATTTGTGTCATGGGTGGAGCTGTGGTATAAGTATATACTGGCGGAACTTGATGCGTATTGATAACATCATGTGTCGGCGGTATGAACTGAGCTTTTGAAGAGGTGGCTGTAAATAAAAGGGGAGCATTTTGAGTGAGGGGTTCAGAACGAACCGGCTGAGAGGTGGTAAAATAATTTGCTTGGTTAAATTCGTCCAAATTTGGGAATGGAGGTGGCATAGGCAAAGTCTGACGAACCCCATGAGATGGAGTCATATGTGGTGGCGTTTGAGAAAATGACCGGTTGTGAAGTACCATGTGACTTAATTCAGCAACTCGTCGCTCCAGACGAGCAATGATCTCCAAATGTGTTTCTGGTTCATTAGAAGATGTGGGATCACTCGTGATCGGTAAACTAAGAGATGGCTCAGATGAAGTGGTTGCATTGATCAAACTTTGCTCCATTTTAGAACGAGTCTTTTTAGTTAACCAGACGATTAGTGATGAGTCAGAGTCTGATTTCTTGGCTCTAGACCGTGTGAAATATGGATGCTCCGCCAGTTCCCCTTTAGCACAAGTCAGCCTTCTATTTTGAATATAAATTTTTTTTAAAAAAAATGATAAAACAAGAAAAAGAAAAAAGAAAAAAGAGAAAAAAAAGAGTCAGTATACGGTAAGGACATATTATTGCATATAAACACATTATTGCACATAGTACATCGCGTTTTATAATGCAAGGGACCTCTTTATGCCAGAGGTAGGCCTAACGAATATTTGAAGGACAAACATGTCTTTTATGTATCATTCCACAACTCCTCCTAAAAGTAATTTGCAAGAATAAAAATTATTACATGCCAATAATACATCTCAAAATCAACCTAAGATATCTAATACTTCAACTTCACTAATTTCCTTTGGTTGTCTTCAACCTCCGGCATTAATTTAATGCTCCACGGCAACCTGCAACAAAATGTTAGTTTTTCCAGAAATATTTATCTATAGAGTCGTAGGTCAACATATTCCACATATTTGTCCTTCAAATAATGCACGTAAATAGTGAGAACTGTCACTTAGAGTCATAGACTCATTTGGACATTTGGTAAGGTTGACTAATGAACTTAATACACCAAGGGTATTAAGCCTCCTAGGTTTGAAATGATGCATGTCCTTACAAGGTTTTGGTTTTCGCTCTACCTAGGTAGACTAAGAGTGGTTTTCCTATGACACAAGGCTCCCCCAAGCGGACAACTTGGAAGTGGAAAGTCTGTGGCCGTCGACTGCACCGCCGATCGACTAAATCCACAAGACCAATCCAACTAAAGGGGTAATTTAGTAGTGCACGGGCGCAAACTGCGAAGCCGCTTTAAGTGTGTGAATATGTGTGAGTTTTCCAGGAGTGGAAGAAATATGAGCGGAATGTCAATTTAAGGAAAGCAATAACATACATATTACATAGAAAATTTACATAAGGAATAAAATAAAAACAACCAAAAGCATATAAGGAAAAAGCAACAATAAAGGCAAAAAAAAAAAAAAAAAAACAAACAAAATATCCAACAAATTAACTATTAACCTAAGTTGTTATGGTTAAGAACCTAAAGTCCCCAGCAGAGTCGCCAAGCTGTCACACCCCATTTTAACCGGGTCAAATTTAGGGGTATGACGTATTGGTGATTCCTGTTTATTTTGTTTTAAGGAGTCGCCACCTAATTAATTTAACGGTGAATTAGGACACCTAAATATTAACTAAGGGAAAGTTAAAACTAAACCTCAATTAATAGTCTGCTTAACCAGTGTGATTCTAGGTAAGGGCTCTATATTATCCTAAAGGGAAGGGGTTAGGCATCCTTTAGAATCCGTTAACTTACGGTTATCCGACCAAACTTAGGTTAATTAATATAGACTAAATGCAAATATAATGTTAAGAAAATAATCTGTAAATTATTGCTAAGTTTTTAAGAAAAAAAGATGTAATAATACTATTTAAAATAATACTTATAGATATTACTAAGGCTTTAAATAAGAAATACTAGCTAGAATAAGACTGATAGAAAAAATATGATAATTTACATAGAAAGGAAATTTCAAATGTCGTTTGGCAAAAGAAGATTTGAAATGCTAAATAACACTTAAAGATATGTTTGATATGATTTTAAATACTAATACTATTTTTAAAATAGAACTTGTAAAAGATAATTTGCATATGAGTAATATTTTTTTTAATAGAAGACTTCGCAAATTTGAACTTTGAATAAGATAGTGTGATATGAATATGACTATGTAGAAAAATCTAGACTGTTTTTTTTTAAATGGGAAGTAAAAGGAAGTGAATTTTCTTTCTCTTTTAATTATCTTTTATTGACTATGCTTAATTAAATGCATGATTGATTTGAACTTGAAGAGTTATTTATAAAATATACTTGAGTTTATACTTGCATATTAATGACGTTTTGAAATGTTTGGATAAAAATATAAAATATGATCCCCTTCCTTTAAAATATATATAATGCCGCTTTGCAACTCAATTATCCCGAAATTATTATACGTTATACATAGTTTTAACATGAAAGGAGGACAAAACTTATGGAATTAATTTTAATCTTCCTTCAACTGACTACCCATTACTAAAACTAAATCTACTAATTCATTAGGATTCATCTGAGTTAATAAAATAAGATAAGGTTAGCCATTCAAAGCAAATAAAAATACACAACAATAAAATAAGGAAGAGAGAAAGAAAAAGATGAAATGGATCCGGCCATTTTAAGGCCCAATTGCTGGAACTGTTCACATGATTGGGCTTAGGCCCAGTGAGTTTTTTTCTTTATATTGCTGCTGCGGACAGGGCTGGACACGAGAAGGAAATTTCGTTGGGCTTTTAGCCCAACACCGGATGTGGAAGAAGAACGAGTCCCTCGGACTCGTATGCGATGTTCATGCATAAAAATAAAAGGAAAAGGAT
This sequence comes from Lycium barbarum, assembly GCF_019175385.1. Lineage (NCBI taxonomy): Eukaryota > Viridiplantae > Streptophyta > Magnoliopsida > Solanales > Solanaceae > Lycium > Lycium barbarum. The sequence goes on along the minus strand of NC_083343.1, from coordinate 118,310,943 downwards.
TAGTATGCAACCAACGAAATGGTGAAACATGTAAAAATATACACTAAAAATAAGTCGGTTAGGTGATATATAATAGGCATATTTCATGTATACGCAATTCAGCCGCTACATATTTGCGATATATGAACAGGGCAACAAACAAACTGAATCAAACTATATGGCACCTATTGTGCACCACACGTATGAGAGTTCGGATACGTGCGACAACTGATATATGTAGAGTATTCAGAGTATACTTGGTATATCTGCAAGAGTATACGCTGATATGCGACCCTTGTATACACTTGGTGTACACCAAGGTTTATATATTATGTATACCTCGAGATATATTATACCACAAACAGAAAATCAGATTAGAGAGTATACGAAGATAAGTCAAAGTGAGTGTTTGGAGCATCAGTATAACCAATCAGACAGCGGGCATCAAAGATTAAATTCTGATAACTAAATGAGTAGCCATTTATCAGGAATGCATATGAGATTTCAAACCAATTTTCAGATAAAGGAGTTGAAAGCTGCAGACAAAACAAGCAGAAGCCAAACTGGACTCAAAATACCCTTTCACATTTTACCATTCTACAGACCATTAAAAGCCTCCGCAAATTAAGAAGTAAGTTTTAAAACTACAACTATAGTAAGGAATTAACTGGAAACTAATCTTTCCCTTTGAAGAAAACAGACTATAGGCATGAGTGCAAATTCAACTTGTTTCGAAGGAAAAGAAGAAAGAAAAAGAAACACAGAATCTATCTTTGATTCAAAAAGATATAAAATCGATTCTATACCCAAAAGAGAATAAACCAAATACGTAGTTGTCGTCTTCCTAAAGCGGTTTTAGAAGGAAAAAGGCCTGTTTTCATCACTACCTATTTTCAATCCAATATACGAATTCAGGCAGCGTAGTACTTTGAATACACTGAGCTACTTTGGGCTCTTCCAAATAAATATTCAACCTCACGACCACATTTCTTATCAACTTACTCGGGTAAACACACACATGGGCAGCTTCATTTCTTAATCAACAGGCAAATACAAGACAAAGAAACATACATTCGTCTAATCCTAATATTTGATGTTCAATCCAAATGCATATTAACATCTGCCTTTGTCCAAAAAAAAAGCTGACATTTGATCTTACTAAAACATCTTTACACAATTTAACAGAGTACCTTACACATATGTGAACGACCTACAAACACATAAAGAATATAAACCAGCTTGAAACACATAAGGCAAGGTTTATTAAATCACCATCAATGCTAGTTAGAGTTGTTTTCATGGCACATTTTGAGATAGCTCAAATTAGGCAAGTTTTCATTAGTTAACAATCAAGATTGGTCAAGGTGACTCAACAATCATCTATGATTCAAAACCAGGCAGACTTGTACTGACACTGTCCCATATCAACCAACAAACATTCATGATTTAGGCCTTTTACTACTGATGTGAGATTCCTATTAACAGCTAATCACATTTAATCTGAACAACAATAGTAATGTAAGCTCAAAAACCAGACCAGAGGTTCATAAGGCATCAATCCCATTCAGATAAGGGAAACAATAATGACAAATGAGGTTAACATCATATCATATAGCTTATGCTCAGTGCTGACCATATCCAAGCTTAAAGCAGATGACTATACCAATATGGGCTAGCGAAATTGTAAAGTGCTAGTTCAATACTAATCATGTTCAACTCACGACAGTCGATTATGACAATATGAACCAGTATGAACCTCAAACCAATCTTTTGACATCGATCATATTCCGCCTTAACAAACATTCATGGCAAGGTAAGCTAGAGGGAATTTCAGCTAACCAAACCAGCAACTATCATCTAGCGTTAATCGAATTCGATTTAAACATGCAGTAAGGATGTGGTAAACTAACCTAAGTCTCGAACTATCTATTCGACATTAATTCTAGAAACTTAGACAAACAACCATGACTTTATAGACCAAATAAATCTTAAACTAATCAGCCAACATCAATCATATCAATTTAAACAAAACAGCTACGACATTGTCGACTAAAAGGGACTTCAATTAACCAACATCAAATTTAATAACACCAATTATTCAGCGTCTTGGTATGGTTAATCCGGATTTAAAACATGTATAAACACTGCTTAATTACCAGCAAAACTCTTCAATTGCACTAATATAGCAGACTTCATACATTAATGAAATCATTACTAAATCAATTCACACGAAAATTCATAAACAAACTAAGCTACCAAGATGAAAACAAACTAAGATGAGGAACAAATTACCTTCTTCGGGTGCAGCGAAGTGAGGCGAGGGTTTCGATATCTACCTCGAACACTTTGAAATTCGAACTTGCGTATGCTCGGATTTGCAACAACACAAAGCAAATAAAAGCAGAAAACAAAACAAATGTTCTAGAATTTTGACTAGATAGTTTGAGACTATGATTTACTAAAGAAACTGGTTTTTTTTTTACGGAGATTTTGAGGCGGCTAATGAATCAGTATTACTGGTGATTTTACCACTGAAAAATAAACTTGTGTCTTGCTTTAGGGGGTTTTGGGGGTTCAAAACCTGTGATTCTTCCCTCATTTCCTCCGATTCTACCCCCCCTCCCCTAAACGATTTCAAGCCGCGACCATTTATAGGGTTTTGGCTCGTTTGAGTCGAAGAAAAAGAAGAGAGGAGCGGGGGGACAAGCGGCGTGGTGGGGATGAAGATGATGAAGTAAGGGAGTGGGGGAAAGGGAAGAGGAGCGGCGGTGGTGGGGAAAAGGGAACGGCGTGGTGGGGGATGGAGATGATGAAGATGATGAATGAGAAGAGAGAGAGAGGAGCGAAGGGAGCGGCGGAGGAAAATAAAAGGGGGGGGGGGGGGGAACCCTACCTGTTTTCTTCAATTAAGAAACGGGTCGGGTCCATTTTTGGACTGGGTAGGATTTGGGTTGTGGGCTGATCTGAAAAATGTAGGCTGGTCATTATTGGACTGGTATTAAATGAATGGGCTAGTCCGAAGTGTTGGTTAATTATTTGGCCTGGGGTGAATTAAGTTGGGCTGGTAAATTAAAATGATACCAGGTAAATTAAAATGTGGACTGGTATTGTGAATTGATCCGAAAATAATATGAGTTGATTGAGCTACTACATTTAAATAAAAGACTTATTTAAATAACTTGTGTTAAAATATTACTTAATATAAAATATGCAATTATTAGTGCTCAGATAATAAAAATGGCGTTGTAATAGCCGTGCAATAATATTTCAAAAATCCACAATAAATAAAATTATTATTTAATTAGGCGAAGATAAATGCGATGTGAGTGCGTAAACCGGTAAAATGTGCTAAAATGATAAAATAATAATAATAGTAAATAATAATAATAATAATAATAATAATACTATCTGTAATAGAATAATAAAACGTGAGTATTAATAAGAGGCTAAAAATTATAGTAAAATATAAATATATTTTTTTTTAATTTTCCCAAAATATTAGAAGCGTAAATAGGTATTTCAGAGGAGAGGCGGGACAAAATTGGGTGTCAACAGCTGGGTTAAATCACCTGTGAAGTACGGGATGGAAGTGCGGCCTGCACATTTTGTCCGTACTTTGATGGTGATTTCCAGAAACTCCATTTTTTCCCATGCCAAGAGCGGCTTAAAAGTACGGCCCTTACTTGAAAGTACGGCCCACACCCTGACCGTCGAAATCCAATTTCAATTTTTCAACACTTTCATTTTGGTTTCTAAGTCCTGAATCATGAACGTAACTTAGTACAGGGGCACTGGGTGTTACAATTTTACAATTGCTTTCTATGAGAAGTGTCGGGATATTGTTAAACAAGATCCTATGGGAACCTTTCTCCAGTCCCACAACAACTTCCACATGGTAAAATCCTTTAATGCTTCATTTATTATCTTTATCCCTAAATAAAGGTGCAATAGAGTTCAGAGACTTTAGACTTTAGGTCTATCAGTCTTATTAGTAGTGTCTATAAGTTAGTGGCAGAGGTGTTAACTGTTAGATTGAAGAAGGTGACAGGGAGATTAGTCTCAGGTTATCAAAATGCATAAAAGGTAGGCAGATCATTGATGCAACCCTTCTGGCAAATGAATTTTGGATTAGAGGCAAAGTGATGTTCGTGGTCTCCTATTCAAGTTGGACATAGACAAGGTCTTTGACAAACTCAACTGGCAGTATCTGACCTCTATTCTAAGGCAAATGGGGTTTGGTGAGATTGATAGATCAAATGAATTAAATTCAACTTCACTGGAGCGAGAAATACTCTAATTCCTTTATGAGAGGATAAGGCTAGGAGATCCTCCATTCCCCTTCCTCTTCATCCTGGCCATGGAGTCTTAGTAGCATGCTAGAAAAAGGCTAAGTAATTACAGTGGCTTGAAAGCTTTGATATGGCTAGGAGCTCGGATCTAACAGTCCTTGTATTCCGTCTCCTATTTGCTGATGACACCATTATCTTCGCTGAGAAGTCCTAAGTGAAATATCTGAACCCCACCCTTTAAAGCCTTGTCCAGCTCCACATTAACATGTGCAAAAACATCATTTACCCTGTTAGTTTGGTCTGAAACTTGGGAGAGTTGGCTGGTATCATGTATTGTAGCACTGGTACATTTCCCACCACCTATCTAAGCCTCCCATCGGGTGCTAGACATAAATCAACATAAATTGGTTTCTTGGCAATAACTGTACCTTAGACTTAGCATGGTTACAATCAACATAACAACAACAATATACACAGTGTAATCCCACAAGTGGAGCGTGAGGAAGGTAAGATGTACACATACCTTTTCCCTGCCTTTGTGGGGTACAGAGGTTGTTTCTGAAGGACCATTGGCTCAAAAGAAATGGTTAAAATCAACACACAAGTACGACAAATCCTTTTAACACAATTTTCTTTACTCAAGGAATAGCTAATCTTGGGTATACCAAAATGTCCCATCAGATTCCCACTACGTGCCCCCCTTATCCAAAACAAATCCCCACTATGTGCCTTTCTAATGAGTAACTCTCTCCAAGAAGATTGAAGCACCTACACTTTACCATCTCTAAGCAAATAAACATTAATCTTAGAAAGCCTTCTTTGTTCACCAACCTTTACTATCTCTCTTTCTTTTTCTTCAATCTTATCATGATAGCGGTAACTATCATCAAGCCTACTTACATTCTTATATGCCTCAACTTTCTCACATTTGGCGTATTGCTCCCCCAAATCAACATCATTAGGACTTACATTCTTATATGCCTCAAATTGCTCACATTTGGCGTAGTGCTCCCCCAAATCAACATCATTAGGACTTACATTCTTATATGTCTCAACTTGCTCACATTTAGTATAGTGCTTCCCCAAATCAACATCATTAGGATAAAGTTCCTTCAAACTCTCAGATTCACCAACCTTTCAATGAAAACAAAAATCATAGCATATCTCCTAAAGAGGGCATCAACAATGATATTTTCCTTATCCTTCTTCTATTGAACTATATACAGAAATTGTTATTAAACTCCAACCCACTTGACATGCATATTTTCCAACTTATCTTGGGTTTTTAAGGAACTTTAAAGCATCATGATTAGTTTTCACAAGAACTACCTATGTTAAAGATAGTGTTGCCAATAATCTATAGTCCTCACCAAAGTAAAAGATTTCCTACTTAGTGTATTTCAAATTAGCCCCCTTAAGCCTCTAACTAAAGTAGGATAAAGGCTTTCCTTCTTGCATTAATATGGCCCCTGTGCCTACTTTACTAGCATCATGCTTAATTTCAAAGAATTTCTCAATGTTTGATAATTACAATGGAAATGGTGCTCTGCTCATCCGTTAAACCCTTAAAGATTGTTCCTGCTCTTCATCCCAATAAAACGAATCGTTCTTTTTTATCACTTGAGTCAAAGGAGAAGCAATAGTACTAAATTCTTTACAAATATCCTATAGTAAATTGCTAAACTATGAAAGCTACTTATGTCACCTATGGACTTAGGTGTAGGTCAATGCCTAATAGCTCCAATCTTGGACTCATCCACTTCCACACTTCTAGCACTAATAACAAAGCCAAGAAATATCACTGTATCTACATAAAAGGTACACTTTTTCAAATTAGCATAAAGCTTCTCGTCTAAGAACATAAAAGATATGGCTAAGGTGCTCAATGTGTTCAACTGATCGAGAATACACCGAAATATCATCAAAATACACAATAGTAAATTTTCCAGTGAAAGGTTTCATCATCTGGTTCATAAGGTGCATGAAAGTGACAGGTGCATTAGGAAGTCCAAATTAGGTATTACCTAATATTTATAAAAACCAAGTTTTCTTTTGAGGACGACTTTTCATCCATCATCAGGTTTAATCCTAATCTGGCGGTATCCACTTTTTTAAGTCAATTGTTGAAAAATATTGTAAGCATTCAAGTCATCAAGCCTATTTATAGGGTGAGGATGCTTTACCATGAGTTTGTTGCTAACTCCATAATCAACACAGATTTTACAATCTTCATCCTTATTTGATATTAGGATCATGGACACCACACAAGGACCAAATCTCTCTCTCACTAGCCCCATCTCAAAAAGATCACCAACTTCCCTTTGAAAGTTTTTGTAGCCTCCGGGTTGCTCCTATATGTCGCTTAATTTGAAAATTCGAGAGCTCGAAACAAAGTCAATTTGATGCTTAATTCCCCTCAAATGTGGTATTTCCTTCTCAACTTGTTCGGGAAGACATCTTGATAATCCTGCAAAAGCAACACTAGGCAAAGAAGAGGTCAGTTCATTAGTATTCAGAAAACAATCTTTATACATTCAACAACAATAATAGAATAATTATCCTCGACCTCCTTCTAAGCACTTTGATGACTAACCAATAAACTCACTTTTTCTTTTCCTCTAAATTTACCATCAAGTTGTAAAGGTGAAACTTTCCCTCGGGTTCCCTCATGTTCTCACTTCTTACCACTCCCACTGTTCTATTTTTTTTCTCTCTTGCTCACTTTTTTCCTTGTCCTCACTAACTTCTAATGGAGTCCAAGGTAAAAGTGTAAATTTACGTCCATCTTTAACAACAAAATATTTGTTAGTCTTGCTTATATGTCATATGGTCTATATCAGCCTAGAAGCAAATGACAAGCTTGGTGTGAACCTAGTCATAATACTTACCAATCCTGAACTTGATCATTACTATCTTGGTTGAGTTTCCCATAATTGTTCAACCATTAGAGTCTATATGGTGTAAGATGTTTCTTTGTACGCAGTTCCATTCCTCTACCAAACACTTTTCATACTTGCACAACTTCCACTATCAGTGATCACTGAGAAAATATCTCCCATAATCTTGCATCTAGCATCAAAAGATTTTCTCTTTGACCTTGATCTTGTACTTCCTTAGCAAGGCTCCCATAAGTCTCCTTACACCAAATAGCATTTCGGTCCATCTTCTTCCCGCTCTCCATGTTCACCTTCACTTTCTTCTCCAACATCTTCACCATGACCACTATCTCCTGTTTGATAATCCCCATTATCCATGTTAATGATAATTCTACAATTTGGGCAATCCCGCATGTAATATCCTAAGTCATGGAATTTATCAGGGGCGGGTCTACAATAGCGGATGTGGATTCTCGGGAACCCCCACCCGCTACCGTAGATTCTGTAAATATATTGATAAATATATTAATAGTATAAGAATTTTAAGATGGGAATCCACAATTAAATAAGTGATTGGTTCCACGGCAAAGAGGGACCCATCAAATGCTCGTCGTCCAGCATACACGGGATTGATTCCCGCTACACCCGTCTTTTTAATTCAATTCACTTTCCAATTAAAAATTTCTGTTCTTCTTTGGTTCTTCCAGCTACCACCCCACTCCCCACCAGGTACTTCTTCCCACAATCTCTTTTTGTTTGGTTTTTTTCATATATATATATATATATATATATATATATATATATATATATATATATGTATGTATGTATGTATATATATTGTGCTTATTTTCTGTTTTTCTATTGTTTAGCGATACTTAACACTTAACAGAGTGTTTTAGTTGGGCGTTTTACGTTCGGCAGATTCACTGAGATGCTAGCTAGTGGTCCATGTTATGTTTCTGTTGTATCGAGCCACAGATTGCTTAATGAATCATCTGAGTTTCTATCCCAATTCATTCAATTTGGATTTTGATAGCTAAATGCTGAAAGACTAGTAATTCTCCCAGTTCTTTGTTGAACTGGAATAATGTTGGATCTATCTTACCAGAAGGAAAAAATGGCATACGTAGTGCTTGTCAACAGGTTGTTGTGAGTTGGACCATATTTGTGACTAAGGGAGTTCCTACTTATCATTCTAAACTTTGGAATAAGATAACTTCAGGCTTCATATGTTGTTTCTTTTGATTTCATTATTTTATATAACTCTCATATATAAATTCAGTTCTTGTATTTAAATAGGTTAAAATTGTGAAGTGAGAGTTGATATTATCACACAAAATTTCAAGCCTCAAACCACTTCATATTCTCTTTTGCAAGCTCTCTTTCATGTCTAGTTATTCACGACGATCTCAATCTTCTCGACTATCAGATAAAGACAAAATGTTGGATTTGAGTCCTCTTGAATCCTGCTAAAAGAAATTGCATAATATCTTCCTAATCTATGTGATAGAGTGAGGAGATATTACATTAAAAAGGGGTCTTGTAAACCTCGTGATCATTTTGTTTTTCCAACAAGAGATTTTGGTGGAAATTCGCATCATTTTAATGCTGATTGGTTTGACACTTCATATTCTGGGAACCCACAAGCTTAAAATACCGAATCCACCTCTGGAATTTATAACACCTAATATTGGTAGAAGACTTGTATTGAACACTATTTCTTCCTTCTTTAACCTCCACTTTATGTTTGCCCCACTTGATTCTTGAATTTTTGATAGACTCTTTAGGTTTATACCAATCGCTTGAAGACTTCAAGCTTCTATCCTTGTTCATGATGAAGTAGTGATCTTGGATTTCAACTGTCAAGGCCGCTTGATAGGTACTCTCCAAGTATTCATAATTGTGCAATCGCAAAAGAGAAAGAAATTTCTTTATTTAGCCTTGCAAGGAACCTTGGAACAATGAGGCTTTCTCTATTATCAAAGTTGGCTCTGAATCTAGTCCTCTAAAATTCTTCAAAGAATTCATTTAACACTTTTATCCCCCTCATAGTGTAGAAGTTGAAAAGTATGTCTTCTTGGTAGTAATCCACTATAAATCTTATTTCATGATACCCTTCATTAAGTTCCAATTAATATTGGGATCAAGCAATCGTTGGTCTTTGTCTCTTGTAAGATACTCGCCAAGTAGAAGCAAACCCTTCAAATTGAGTGATAACATACTTGACCTTCATTACATTTGGCACATTTTTTACTTGGAAGATGCTTTCCCTCTTTATTATTCAATTAAAGTAGTCTTACGGGTTACTACTTCCTTTGTAAGGTGGAAGAGTGACCTTGATAATGTTCAACCCCCTTTCATGTTCATCATGGTTGTACCTAGGTTGTCCATACCTTGTCAAGCATGTTATCTCATTTTACTTTGAGCATTCTCTCCAACTTCCTCAAGGTAGATTGGCTCTTCTTGTGGTGGTTGAGGTTATTGACGAACAAACCTTATTGCTTGCCTTAAAGGTTGTTTGTCTTGGTGCTTGATATAGTTGTTGGCAGGGTTGTGGGTAATGGTTTTGGTATTATGGCTGTTGGTGGCGTTTTTTATAAGGTTGTTGGTATGGTTGTGGTTATGTATACTGTGATGATAGTGGAGGAAGGTTTGGGTAGCATTTTGAGGGTTTGTTATGGATAGTTTGACCTTGTTGCTACACTCTGATTTAGCTGGTTGAGTGGTGGTGTTGTGGGAGAAGTAGCTAGATTAATGCTTGTGAATACTCCTTGGTTTCATTGAAGACGAGTGGTGCCAACCGAAAGAGTAACTTCTCTCTCCTTCAAATGGTTCACCTCTTGAAGTTGAGCTTTGTTCTTCACCGTCAATTATTACAAAACGAGCAAACAAATTAGGAATAACAAATCCTCACCAGTTCAATGCCACTTAAATATCACTCCTGTATCACTCTTGAAGTTTTGACTTCTATTAACTCTTTTAATCTCATTCACTCTAGCCTTTTCTCCCTCAAAAGGTGAAATCTCAAAATCGTCTCAAAATTCAAGCTTCATCTCTAATGCTTTCAGTTTTTAGGATGGGGTGGATTTCATGGTAAGCAAGGAAAGACAATTTAAAGTTAAATCGAACTTGAAACAAAAAAACAACGATAAAATGCTTTAAGTAAAATTAACACGAAAAGAGTAATTAATGCTTAAGAACTAGTTAAACAAAAGTAGCAAGAAAATAGTGAGAAACCACATATTTGAAAACAAAATAGGGTGTTGAATTGCCAATTTATGGGACAAGTTATTTGATGCACCTTGCGCTATCGCGGTCCGCCTGTTATCGGACACTATTGCAAGCTCTAATATGAAGATTTAATCTAAGAAATCAAGTCAAAGATAGAAAGCTTGACATACTGTTTGATAAAATATAGTGATAACTAGATTAGAATTCCTAATCACTCCTAATACAATCAAACAAGCATCTAAAACTATCTTCAAGAGGAAGCTAACCTCTTGCAAATCCTAAGGCAAATTCAAAGGTAACTCCAATATCACAAGTTTAATCTCCAAATTCATTACAAACTAATCAAGATAAACTATGGTTAGAGTATTCATATTGAGGCTAAATTGTTATATGAAGTGCCTGAATTAACCCTAAGCTAGGCCCTAAATTGTCATCAGCCACTTTTGGAAAGTTCAGTTGTTGCCCAGCCTTCACCGATAGAGCAATGAGCTGTATCATGATTGCAATACGGTGCTAGAAGGTCCTTCTTTGCGTCCGCGGACAGTGTTCTGCATTCGCGATTCTCTTGTGCTGGAAAGTCAATTGGGGTCCTTCTACCTTCTTCGCGATCGACGGTCTCTATCCCGCGATCACGATAGTCAACCTGAAGCAAAAAATCAACAGCGGAGGCATGTTGTCCAAGGCCTCCCAAATCAGCTCCAAGCTCTGTTTCTCGATCGTCCTTCCATTCCAACAGTGTGCAGCGTAAGATAGAATTCCCAATGGATCATTGAACGCTAAAAAAAGTAATCCAGTTACTTGTTGCTCATTAGCTTAGCTGCAAGTGAATGGCCTTGTAGGTGTAGCTGTAGGTTCGGGGTCATCACATGGTCAATCTTTCATTGAGTGCCCAAAGCAACGATGAGTATTGAATGTTGCATTTGTTGCTGATATGGATTTACTAGAATAATTAAGTGAGATATTCTATACTCCCTCCGTTTCAAAATAAATGGTGTTTTTTAGCTTTTCATTTTGTTTCAAAATAAGTGGTGTTCTACATAATCAAGAAGGCATTACTGATGTTCTTCCAATTTTACCCTTATTTAAATAAGGGGAGTTTTACATGACCAAAAAACTACTAAAGAGCTACATCTTTTTCAAGGTTATTATTAAGGGTAAGTTAGTAAAAATACATCTTATTTTCTAGGAATGAGTAGTTTTCTTAAGGAGTGTGCCCAAGCTAAAAACACCAGTTATTTTGAAACGGAGGGAGTAATAATTATTTTCCTTCCAGTTTAACATCTACATTAATTGTAGAATTTATATTTTTCTATTAGTTTTCTTTTAGTTTAGAGATATTCTATAATAATGACTCTCTCTGTCTCATTCTATGTGAAGGTCTTACTATTTGGGGGGTCAAACAATTTTTTACTATGATTTTCTCAAAGTTTTTATCAAATATTTTGAATCATTAGTTATCTTGACTTGTAGTATTTTCGTGCAGTTTTTAAAAATGTAAATTTATTTTTAAATTGATTTAAAAATCTATGCTCGAATCACGTCGAATATCAAGTGTTTTGATAGTCAGACTCTGAACCCCTTCACATAAATTGGGACAAAGAGATAATAAAATATTTATTTTCTTTTTAGTTTAGGATCTACAAAGAACATAGATATTCTCTTTATTTTATTTAGCTCCTTATAAATAGTGATGTGTACTCTCATATTTTGATTTAATGCAATGGGTTATCATTCATTCTCTATCTAGATTTCTCTCTAGTTTCACCGACTCTTTTAACAAAACCGTCACCTCGTAGCTCCTTAATAGCTCCCAACTTTCTATAGGTTTGCCATCAAATCTCCTTCTATCATATTGTACTCTCTCAGACCAAGTAGATGCATAATATGCAAACTCTGTAATTGAAAGTTTAATTGTTTTTCTCTACCGAGGATCCGGTGTCTAAGGTATCTTGGAATTCTCTCAAAAGTAAGTGAGAGTGCTCTTCCTTTCAAGCCTTCTAAGTTATTGCGAACACTAAAAGTTCGCTCTAACCTTTGTTTCCCATCCAAGAAAAGTGTTTAGAGTAATGTCCCTAGGAGTGGAAGTATCTTAAACTTTATGCTACTCAGGTTTTTGTTAACTTCATTTTCCTCATAATCTAGATACCATTGTTTAGCACCGACGTCCTGCCCATATCTACCACCCATACCTACTGACTCGTCTACCGCCTCCCCTCAAACCTTGCCTTACGTACCCCCACATAGTTGTATGAGAAATCCTCCTTAAGGTCATCAAAAAGCTCTTCTGACAGTGATATCTGAATTAGTGCTCTATTCCTCATATCTTGAGGTGGAATGGGTGATGGCACTAAATACTGGGCACCTTCTTGAATAGTTTTTGGATTATCTACCTTCCATAAGGCCAATTCATTCGTCTTATTAATACATCCTCTAATTTACATTAGGAGGTCACCACATATCTTCTGAAGCTACAAGTTAATCAAGATAAATTGCTAAGCAATAGTATGCAACAGATATTAGTATCCACGATCTGTTGTAGAATCTTAACTCCATTTGAGTTGTCTTTGACAACTGATCTAGCATCTTAAAATGGCAAAATAGTTAAAAGTAAAATAGTCTCATAATCACTCGTGTAACGTTTTTATTGGCTCTTTCTCACTCCGATTGTCTCACACTAACTAGCATGTCTTCGCTATGTGGAAGTTTGAACTCATGTAATTTAGCAGTATAGTAGGGTTGTCTTTTCTTATACTTTTCTAAAATATAGAGTATGCTTTTAAGAACCCTAGTTTGGACCCCCGTCCCAAACCAAACCTAGACCTTACCAATTAAAAGAGGCTTCCCTTTTGGTATCAATGCAGAGGGTATTTTCGATAGTTTAGTGCTTAATGCCCAAAGAGATTGAACATCATAAAATATGTTCAGAGTTTTCCGAAGCACACTTGTTCAAGCCTACATGAATTGATCTGCTACCCATAATATTTCCCTTATACTTACCCACCAACAAGCATATCTGATATTATATGTTTCAGTCTGACAGGGATCCTTCAACGATATGAAAGCCATGTCGAAGCAGAAAAAGAGATCTCTGCAGAAATCCAGGTCGCAGAGGTATTTGACTGCTATCAAGTTATATTCCAGTGAATTAGAGTCGTCTCTGGATGCTTGAAATAAGTGCACTATGTGTGCATGTATTTAAATTCTCAATTAAATTGGTTATTCTTTGCTTCACTCTGATGAATATTAAATAACTCTGAACTTGCATTCTTCAACCAAAAAAAAAAAGGAGATGCACCCCTGAACTGCTCACAGTTATTATCTAAACGGGGATGTTTTTTGGATGAACTGTGAATTACATGTAACTTCCTGAATTTTTAATAGGTCCGAAGATACTAAATATACAAGTTTGCTTTGGTTTGCCACCTCCCGGACTGGAAGGTCCAAATTGTTAACTCTTCATCATAGTGCATCAAAGTCATGCTGCTGTTCAACTATAAATGTACCCTATCTGAAAAAATATCTCATTGTTGCTCGACTAAAATGAGTTATGCTAGACACGCATAGTATTTCATCAAATCCTGTAAGCATGCTCTGACTAATTGTTCATTTGTGTAGCTAATACAGATTAGTTACTTATCATCGACTCATTTGAGTATTTTGCAATGTATCCTCAGTAATCATTTGGGTTCTATTCAATGTTATCTTGAATAATCATCCTTACATTTCTGTAGAACTCTAAATACTCAAGGTTTATGACAATGGGAGAACTGTTACAAACAACAGGAAGGTACTGACCTTATACTTCACTTTTATTTCTTAGAGCTAATATCACTGATGCTATGCCTCAATTTGACAGGCAACTTGAGGAAGCTAGTGCTGATGATCTCACTGTGACTGACCTTTCCCATTTGGAAAACGAACTTCAAAGTGCTCTAACACAAACCAGATCTAGAAAGGTCTTTCTACATCTTTCCCTGTTGGAATTGCATCATTTGAAACTTCGTTGTTAAAATATACATAAAAAGTACCAGCTTCCCTACTGCTTCAAGCTTTACTAATGCTAGAAGCTGTTACAGCATCAATGTGTTTTTCAGACATGAGAACCCTTAGCTAGAGTACCTCAATGTTGTTTTCATTCACCTCTCTCATATCTCTATACATTCTAATTTTTGCTTCATGATTTATTTTCTCATCCAAATGGTGAGAAACCATAATGAATGCCTCCAGCTGGACCTTTTATTTTTGTTTACTTTGTCTTTTTATAAGCATTTGCATTTATTTTTAAATAATCTAAATAGTTTTGTTTTGTGCAGACGCATTTGACGCTTGAATCTGTTAAGGGTCTTCATGAGAAGGTAGGTTTTTATTTCCATTGGCACATCATTTCTTTTTTTCTGGTAAGCCATCCCATTGCATCTTCAGGAAATACTGAATTATACAACATCCTGAAACTAGTTTTTCCTGAAGTCATAAGTTAAGGTTTAGCTTTGATTCCTTGAATTTATGACTCTTTTGATTTAGGTTTAGCTTATTCAAACATTCATATTTCAGAAAAACTAGCATCTTTTCATCTACTAGAACTGTATTATTCTGGTTTCAACCGAGGACTAGTGCTTGCATGCTATGTTAATGTCAAAAAATGCATAAGATTAATAAAGTCGATCAAATCTAAGGTAGTAGCTTATTGCGCAAAACATCCACTTGTCCTCGTCAGTTTCTTGATAGGTTGGTCTAAAAGTATGTCAAGACTTCATGCGCCCCTTGAAGCTGCAGCACTTTTTCATGTTAAATGTTCCATTAGACTGCACATGATATCAAGTGTGACCTGATACCTTTTTTTTTCAGGAAAAACTGCTGCGAGAGGAAAACAAAGTTCTGGAGGACAATGTAAATCTTACCTCACAAAATCTGCTCTTTTGCTACTACAAATTAAACCATTCTCTTGCTTTTTTCTGACTGACTAATATGCATTCATACAGATAGCTAGGATCAAGAAAAACAGGAAAGTGAATGAGATTTCTAAGGATTCCACTGACCTTCCACCACCCCACGTAATTTGCGTACAACAGAGAGTGACCCTCAATTTTCTCTAGTGATTATCGTTGCATTTGTGAAATAGCCTTGCAGAGCCCTGGGTGATTTACCCGATAAAGGGTTATGTGGTTCCTGTATTCAGTATCATGTTGTACATGAAATTAAGAAATAACTAACAATGTTGTGCAGTTTCAGTAAAAACTAATTGCTCATATGTATGACCGCGTAATTAAAAAGGTGAAGATGAACTGCTGCCCTCCAGTTTGTGTTTTATGCATTCAGTGTTTTCGTTGTGTGCCATGGCCTTATTTTTGTTTCCCTTGGATGATGATTAATTTATGGGGAAATTTCATAAATATACAATTGGGTCACTTACATTGCAAAAAAAATAGCTCAGAACTTACATTGCAAAGCTTTAACCCAAAACTCCTCTCTCTCCATTGCCTCCTTCGTTTTTTTTTTTTTTAATAAGGTATTATAATTCATATACCCATATACACTCATATACAATATTATAATCCATATACTCATATACAATATTATGCACTCATAATACAATATTATAAAAAAATTATAATCCATATACCCATATACATTCAATACACCTATATACAAATATTATGCACCCATATACAATATTATAACCCTTATATCCATATACACCCATATACACCCGTATACAATATTATGCACCCATATACATTCATTACAATATTATACATCCATATACAATATTATAACTCATATATCCATATACACTCATATACAATATAATACACCCATATACAATATTATAACCCATATATCCATATACACTCATATACACCCATATATAGTCATCGCCGGAGTTCCTTTCTTCGGTGTATACACCCATATACACTGATATACAATATTATACACTCATATACGCCCATATACAGTCATCGTTGGAGTTCCGTTTTTCGGCGAACTCCAACACCACCACCAAAACCAACTGTTCAAACATCAAAGATCCGGCATGACAGAGGGAGAGGGGAAATAAATAAAAAAAAATTAAAGATCCGGCATGACAGAGGGAGATGGGAAATTTTAAAAAATTAAAAAAAAACTAAAAAACAAAAAAAATTAAAAATTAAAAAAAAAAAAAAAAAAGGAGGCAGTAGCGAACTCCAAAAAAAAAATTAAAAATAAATAATAAAAAAATAAAATTAAAATTAAAAAAAGGAGGCAGTGGCGAACTCCAATTTTTTTTTTTTTTTAAAAAGACGAAAAAGAAGGAGGCAGTGGAGAGAGAGGGGAAGGAAGAGGGGAATGGGTCATTTTTTGAAAAGTAATTTTTGTTTAAACTAAAGATGGGCTACTGTGGGCAAGAAACTCAAATATGGGCTAAATTTGGTAGTATTGGTAACTCAATTGATACTGAGTGTAATTATTATTTCTGGGTGAGTTATATGGGCTCATTGCCTTTAGTTTTTCTCAAGTTGTATAATGTTCAAAGGGCAATTTGCACGATTCCCTTCCTACGGACTGGTCTTTAATTTTTGTCCCTCAATTCGCTGGTCTATAATTTTTGTCCTTCACTTAAAAAGGTAGCCGAAAATACCCCGAGATTCTGGGTTCAAAACCTAGCAAAGTCGAAAATAATAATAATTTTGCATGGCATAAATTTCTACGCCTATTCGGAAACTACGTATAACCTATGCCGGAGATGGCAAACTTTGCCTTGTAAGACAGACTTTTAGTTATGCCTTAAGGCAAAGTCTTGCCTTGCAATTGTTTTTTTGGACTGAGCGGGGTTTGAACCCAGAATCTCGGGGTATTTTCGGCCATCTTTTTAAGCGCAGGACAAAAATTAAAGACTAGCAATTTGAGGGACAAAAATTAAAGACCACCCCAAAAGAAGGACAATCCGCGCAAAAAAGTGATGTTCAAATATAGTTGTCACCTTACTTGCTGAGGTCCTATATGGGCCCAAGAAGCTTATCGTTGCTATAGTGGGCACAGTTAATAACTTACAACTACTTTCACTTGAAGTTTTTATATAAGAATTACAATTCATTCTTGAAAAATGCTCTAAACACTATATGCTATAGCTGCTTCACATAGTTTGAAATACCAATGCTATGAATTACCATGATTCGTGGCATTTGCTCTATCATAATCTTGCTTTTGAAGTATTCATGTCAGTGTTAACAGGGGATGAAGATTGTCCTATTAGAGCAGTAGCATGGTTTAAAAATAAAATCTGAAGTTATTTAATATACTTGATTTTTTTTTGTAAGAATTAAATTCATTCTTTAGAAATACACTATATGCGATAGCTGCTTCACATAATTTGAAATTCTTATGCTACTATTTCATTCTTGGGAATCTTCTCAATCATATCTTGCTTTTAAAAAGAGAGGATTAAACATACGAAATTTGCATTTTAAAAGGAGTAGAATCAATATGAAATCAAATAGATCATTTGAACAATCAGAAACCAAACAACCGAAAAAAAAAAAAACACATAGTTGCAAGGGAATAGTAATTTGTTAGTGGAACTTACAGATTGATGAAGAAATATAATGCAGCTGTTAACTTTCCTCTCACTAAGACTTTCCATATATAAGGAGAAGCAGTAAGACAGTTCTTCATATGCAACTCATTAAAGAAACTATATTGCTATTTAAGTGGAAAAACTAGTCTATTAGTTTTATTAATTCAAGATATATATACTCAGATAGTGTGTGAATGGCAATATGGGTCGCAGATCCATGTGTAGGGAATGCTTAGAAAGAAACAAGTGTATACATCATTGCAGAAAGTTAAAAAAAAAAAAAAAAAAAAAAAAAAAAAAGAAGAAGAAGACGTAGCACATACGTCAAGGAATTTATGATCAACTTTATTATTACCAGCCACCTAATTACTACGTCGACGAATAAATATTATTGTAATGGTTCACAATGTGAGTATGCGGCACGTGATTAAGGCTGTTTTACTTTAACCTCCCCCATCTTCTTCTCGTATTACCCACGTGATCCTACACATTTGTTTCACGCTAAATAATTTGATTTTAGCAATTAAAAATAGTTGTGAAGCAAGGAATGTGTATTAGAGATCACGTATATCATTACCCATTGATTTTGCATTAATATGAATGCAAGTAAAGTTTTACTTTTGTCTTATAACAAAACTATCTTTTAAGGATGGTGGTATTCAAGCCGCTTGCCTACATCTTAAGAGCTCGTTTGGTAGGAGGTCTTAGTTAAAATAGTCATAATATTAGATGTGATAATATTTTATACCATGTTTGGTTGATATTTTGGGACATGTATAACTAATACATGGATTATTTAATACACCAAAGGGTGTATTATCTCATCCCACCACCACCATGGGATCACTTATTCATGGATAACTTATCCATGGATAAAAAACTAAAATGACAAAATTGGTCTTGTTTTGTTCCAAGAAACCTATAAGGGCCAAGCATTTAAGGGTATAATTGTAACAAATTATTTTTTAAGTTAAAAATAAATAAATATTCAAATGGTATCTTTTGTGTCCAATTTCAGTGCAATGGACCAAACACGCAACAAATATAGTCCCTGTATTACTGATCCAGGTATTATTAATCCTTGCGTTATTAATCCATGTATAACTTGTCTTTGAACCAAACAACTTCTAATTGTTTTATTAGGTAAACCACAAGGGAGTTTAGAATTACAAAGCAAAACTTGAAGGGAAATCTCTGAAATTATCTCTAATATTATTTAATTGGAATAGTTTATGGTCTAAAGTGGCTCTTTTCCATTCAAATGATAATATTTAGTATGTGTGAATATCAAGTACTTCCTCCGTCCCAATTTATGAGATATAATTTGATTAAATACGAAATTTAAGAAAGAAAGAAAGACTTCTGTGTGGTCTAAATAAATCATAGATATTTATGTTGCTCTAAATCCATTTCATTAAAGGTAAAAGGGAAAGTTTAAGTTAAATTATTTCTAAATATAGAAATGTATCATTTTTTTTAACAGATTAAAAAAAAAAGCATGTCACATAAATTCCGACAAATGGAGTAGTAAATAGCTTTAATTTACAAATAATGATTTCAGTAATTGCAAGTGAAATCGTGACCAAACTATAAAAACAAATTAAGGAACTATTTAGACGGACGAACACACATTATTATGAACCAATAGAATCAATTACCAACAATTGACATTGCAAGTCGGTCCAAATTAATTTGTCGACGTAGTAATTAGGTGGCTGGTAAAGGTATACTTTATCATACATTCCTCGTCCTATGTAGCAGCATTTATAGGTGGTTGATCATAGGTTACGTCTTCTATGTGTTTTTTTCTTCTTTTTCTGCCATTTGTGGTTTGTGCAGTAGACACTTGTTTCCTTCCAAGCACTGCCTTATTTCATTTACGTACCGGTTCATTTCCAGTTGTTTGGGCTCACATTCCCATAATTTGACACATATCTTGTCATTTTCTCCGCATTCCTTCTGTGATTTTCTGTCATATTTTCCATGTCTTGTATTTATATTTATATAACATTATATAATTAATTAAAAATAAATTTTATGTGCATGAAATCTACATAAGAAACTACAAGTGACAATATTTATCAATTTAAAATACTCCATCCGTTCATTTTTACTTGTTCACTATTTCAAAAATAGATTTTCACTTTTACTTATCTATTTTCTCAAATCAAGAGAAAATTAATTTGTTTTTATTTTATTTTAACCTTATCATTAATTACTCATTTCAAATCATTTTTCAAATTCATCAAGACTATAAACCAATTACTATGGGTATCATAGTTAATTATACACTTCATTTATTATTTCTTAAGGGGTGTGCAAAGTTAAAAGTGGAAGAGTACTTAAAAGAAATGAAAAAATCGCGATTATGGAAAAATTCGTTTGACTATCGAAATCCGAAAGGTGCCACATAAATTGATACGGAATGGAGTAACTTTAAAATGTTCATTCTATCATAGATGATTTATAGCTATGCAAATATCTATAACTTGTCTTAGACAATAAGTAAGTTTTAAAAGTCTTCATTTCTTTCTCAAACTCCGTATACAAGAGAGTATTTTTTATCTTTTAAAAAAAAAAACAGAATCCATAAACTCAAAAATCTAGTTAAATATCCATAAATATATTGCTTAAATGAATAAACTAACACACCACTTAAACAGCAATATATTCTTTTTTGTGAGTTGCATATGATGAAATGTGTTATATGTGGTTTCTCCTCAGAACCATTACTTATGGGGAAACCCGCAGTGGGAGGAAAGTTCATTGTTTTTTAGTGTGTTTGGAGTGGAGTCCGGAACCAAAATGCTCCTAAAAAAATTATTTTGAACCAAAATATCATAACAAAAAAAAATGTTACAAAAGTACCTTTAGCGCAGTAAAATACTGTGCTATAGCACTTTAAGTGCTATAGCGCAGTATTTTACTGCGCTATACAAATGTTTCTCTCACCTATAGCGCAGTAAAATACTGCGCTATATGACCCGACTAAAACCCCGTCGGGTTCCACCACTGGTCCCTCCAGTGGCAAAAAAAATTGAAAAACGTCATTGGAGGCGATACCAAGGTGGTCCCCACATCCAAAAACGTCGTTTTCTATTAAATTTCATCCGGAAAGTTTAGATTCTCAGTATATTCAAGTCAAGGAGCAAGATTCTAAGTTCGAATTTTGGGAAAAAGTGGCGTACAACCCGATTAAAATAACTCTACAAAAAATCTTCGATTAAGGTTTTCTACTATGAACTTTTGTTATTATTTTGTTATATACATTATATTCTAAGCATGCTTAACATTTAATCCTTGCTATTTTCCAAAAATAAAAAACAATTTTTTTTTGTTCTTGTTCGGACTGGGCAGTGGTTTTTGCCACTGTTCCAATTTTTTTGTTTAATTCATTATTTGTTAAATGTTTATGAATTGTTAATTTGTTAAATGTTTATGAATTGTTAATTTTTTTATATGTTTATGAGTTGTTAATTTGTTAATTATTTATGAATTATTAATGAATTAGATGAGGACCTGGTGGTGGAGGACACCATCTGGTAGATGAGGCGGATGAGGCCGATGCCATTCCAGAGGGCGTTCACGGTCTAGTCCATCCGCAGCCGTTCCAGGCCGGTGGCAGCTCACCTGGGGACTCACCTACGTTTAGGCCTGCGCTCTTACCTGCTGAGATACCCGGGTCTTCATCACAGCCGAGCCAGAATGCATACATGGAGGAGCGTGATAACGTTGATTGGGCGGCGTTACGCGCTTCATTAGCTGATGAGCGGCCTGTGAGGAATTTAGAGGGAGCCAGGATTCTTGACTTCGATGAGTTTTTGATCCCGGTTAGTATTTAAAATACTTATTTGTTTCTTTAAAATTATTTATTTTAAAATATATATGTTACTCATTATTTAGTAATATTTTATATTTTAGGATTCGGCGCCAGCGGGTCCACCAGAGCCACCCACTCAGGCGTTTTCTCATGGGTCTGCCGAGCCAGCGGTGTCTTCCCATATGACTACCGAGCCACAAGTAAGTTTTTTATTAAAATTTGTTTTATTCAATATAAGGTCAATATTTTATATACATATTTGATTATTTAAAGTACTTATTTTAAATATGTATGTTACTTATTATTTCGTTTTTTTTTTCATATTTTAGGATTCGGCGTCAGTGGGTCCACAGGAGCTACCCATTCAGGAGCATTCTCATCAGCCTGCCGAGGCAGAGGTGTCTTCTCATGAGACTACTGAGGCGCATGTAAGTTTTTTACTTAAAACTAATTTTGTTCAATATAAGGTAAATATTTATTTAATTTTTATAACCTTTACTTGGACTTCGAGCAACATCTCGTCCAGGAGACTACCTCATATTCACCACCACACCCATCTCAGGAGCCTACAGACCCATCTCAGGAGCCTACTCAAGCGCCCGTTGACACACAGGTTTGATTAAATAAATAACGTTAATGTATTCAATGTAAATAAGAAATGGTACAAATTATTATATATTTTTTAGGTTCATCCTTCAGTGCCCGCGGTGACAACTCCTGACGAGGAAGAGGTCGAGTTTCCAGACCTAGCTCAGCCTGAGGTTCTGAGCGTGCCAGCGGGACTAGATCCCAAGAAGAAACACGTTCTAGTTAAGGGCGCAAGGGCTAGGGGAAGAGGAGATGATCATGACTTGGAGTGACCGGTTATTAAGAGGAAAAAGGGCGATGGAGACGATGGTAAGGGCGGTGGGTATGGTATGAGCCTTAGGCCTAGGGATAGTCTCCGGCATACTACATGTGGGACCCATCCTCAATAGTGTATATACATTAGTGTTGTACAATTTATCGTAAATATTATCTATTTTTTGCATATTTATAAATATTATCTTAGTCTTTATTATTGTTTATAGTTTCACATCCTAAATTGATAATAAAAAAACGTGACACATTCGAAATAAAGTTAAGCATTAATTTAAAAATAGGATGAAACCCTAAAAGATAAATAACTTAAAGCTAATGACTACAAGTCTTCAAACAAAAAAGGGCTTCGAGCACTTTTCAACCACTAAAACGACAATCCAAAGTATTGCATATTCTTGATGTGTTATTGCGGTATAATATCTTTATATTATTTGATATTATTTGGTAGCATATTTGTAGGGAGATATTTACCATATATTAGTTAGTTTCCTTGTTTCACTAATTACCATATATTAGTTAGTTTCCTTGTTTCACTAGGATCTTAGTTTCCTTGTTTCACTAGGGTTCAAAATTGTATCATATATATATTCTCTCTTAGTGAATGAATGAAATAAGTCAAGATTGTATAGTTTCTACATGGTATCAGAGCCACACATTTTTTTTCTTCTCTTCATCGTAAATTTTCATGGCCGGTGACGCCGTACCTCCTCCACCACCACCCAAAATTGAGTCTAATTCTCTCTATTTTCTCGGTCCTCAAGACTGACCCGGGGATTATATCACGCCTACTCGTTTCAAGGACGCATCAAATAACGCTGCCGTCGGTCAGCACTTTACTTCCGATCAATGGAAGGCTATTACGGGATTTTTTGGTAATGCTACAATTCCCGAAAATCGCTTGAATGGTAAGTTTGATGTTTTTTCTTGGATTATTGACACTGGTGCTACTCATCATGTTACCGGTGAGAAATCTTGGTTGTTTGATGTCCATACTGTTGATTGTCCTATTGGTTTGCCTAATGGTGAAAAGGTGTTTGCTTCTTTGGAAGGTTCTGTTCGACTTTCAGATAAAATCACCTTACATCATGTCCTTTATGTGCCTTATTTACGTTGCAACTTACTCTCCGTCCCCCAACTTACTGATAATTTACATACTATTGTCTCTTTTAATTCTTATATGTGTGTTATTCAGGACCCACTGAAGGAGCTGATTGGAACGGGAGTTAGGAGGGACGGACTATACTATTTTAGCAAACCGGAAGGACTATACTATTTTAACAAACCGGACGTGGTGCAACATGTGTCTACTGTCGTGGCAACGTCCGCATTGGAATTGTGGCATCGACTATTGGGGCATCCTTCCGAGAGAGTAGTTAAGTTGCTTCCTCATGTCAGTAGTGATAAGAGTAGTTTAGCAAAGGATTGTGAAGTGTGTTTACGTGCTAAGCATCCTAGAGACAAATTTCCTTTAAGTGATAATAATGCATCTAGAATATTTGAGAAAATACATTGTGATTTGTGGGGCCCATATCGCCATGTTTCGTCGTGTGGAGCTCGTTATTTTTTAACAATTGTTGATGATTTTTCCCGAGCTGTTTGGATTTACTTGTTGGTTGATAAAACAGAAGTGTTTCCGATGTTTATGGCTTTTGTTGCTATGGTTGATCGACAATTTAATCAAACAATTAAAGTTGTACAAAGTGATAATGGTACAAAATTTAATTGTTTGATCGATTATTTTTCCGCCACTGGTATTTTGTTTCAAACCTCTTGTGTGGGTACTCCGCAACAGAATGGGAGGGTAGAGAGGAAGCATAAACATGTGTTGAATGTTGCGAGGGCTCTCAGATTTCAGGCCAATTTGCCTATTTTTTCTGGGGTGAATGTGTTTTTGCTGCATCTCATCTCATAAATCGTACCCCTACACCCAAATTGGAAAATAAAACACCTTTTGAAATTTTATTCAATAAACCTCCTTCTTTTGATGCTATTCGTACTTTTGGGTGTTTGTGCTTTGCTCATAATCAAAAAACTCAGGGTGACAAATTTGCTAGTCGGAGCAGAAAGTGTTTGTTTGTGGGATATCCATTTGGTAAGAAGGGGTGGCGGTTGTTTGATCTTGATACGAAGGAATTTTTTGTCTCTCGTGATTTAAAGTTTGTGGAGGATGTGTTTCCTTTTGCTTGTCCGGAAGATGTTAATATTTCGTCTAGTTTTTTTTTTATGAAGGTGCTGAAATTGATCGTGATTTTATGGTGTACGGGGATGAATTAGGGGGTGAAGTTGATAGCTCAGAGGCTACCGAGCAGCAGCCGCACACCACTGCCCAACCAGCGCCTGCTGGCAGCCTGGCCGAGCTGCAGCCAGCGGCCACTGTCCAGCCCGCTGGGAACCCAGCGCCCGCTGGCAGCGAGGGGAGGGGGGGCAGCAACACCATACCCCAGTCACGAATGTGGAAGGTGGCTTGGGGCGTGGTTTTCGGGAGAAATTTCCCTCTGTTGTGCTTCGTGATTATGTGACACACTCAGTTTTTGCTAATAGTCCGTCCCCTACAACTCCTGTTAACAATCAATCCTCAGGTACTCCCTATCCTTTGGCACACTATATTAATTGTGACAATTTTTCTGTAAATTATCGTAAGTTTCTTGCAGCTATTATTTCGGGTAAGGATCCTAAGACCTTCAAAGAAGCCATGAAACACGAAGGTTGGAGACATTCAATGAAACAAGAGATACGTGCATTGGAAGACAATGGTACATGGACTTTGGAACATCTTCCTCCGGGTAAGAAAGCACTTGGTAATAAGTGGGTGTACAAGACCAAGTTTTTGTCAAATGGAGATGTGGAACGGCTCAAATCGTGCTTGGTTGTGTTGGGAAATCATCAACAAACGGGGATTGACTACAATGAAACTTTTGCTCCGGTCGCCAAGATGACTACTGTTCGAGCCTTCTTAGCTATTGCAGCATCCAAAAATTGGGAACTTCACCAAATGGATGTTCATAATGCCTTTTTACATGGTGACCTTGATAAAGAGGTGTATATGAAGCTCCCTCCCGGGTTTGAAAGTCCAGATCCTACGTTGGTGTGTCGTTTGCGCAAATCGCTGTATGGGTTGAAACAGGCCCCTAGATGTTGGTTTGCAAAATTGGTGACTGCTTTGAAAGGGTACGGTTTCCTTCAATCTTATTCTGATTATTCTCTTTTTACATTTACTAGAGGGAATATTCAGATTAATATCTTGGTTTATGTTGATGATCTTATTATTTTTGGGAATGATTCCGCTGCACTTGTAACTTTCAAAGCCTATTTGAGTGATTGTTTCAAAATGAAAGACCTTGGGTCTCTCAAATATTTTTTGGGTATTGAAGTAGCTCGTAGTTCATCAGGGTTGTTTTTGTGTCAACGCAAGTATACTCTTGATATTATCTCTGAAGCAGGATTGTTAGGTGCAAAGCCAAGTGGGTTCCCTATTGAGCAAAATCATAAACTTGGCCTTGCAAATGGAGATTTGTTGTCGGATCCGGAGGTCTACCGTAGATTAGTCGGGCGTTTGATTTATTTGGGGGTCACTCGACTGGACTTGGCATATTCTGTTCATATTTTGTCTCAATTCATGCAAGAACCCCGGATTGAACATTGGGAAGCGGCCTTACGAGTGGTCCGTTATTTGAAAGGCACACCAGGACAGGGTATTTTGTTACGTGCCGATAGTGAGTTGACTTTGCAGGGATGGTGTGATTCTGATTGGGCGGCTTGTCTGCTTACTCGTCGTTCGTTGACAGGTTGGCTAGTATTTCTAGGTCAATCTCCCATCTCTTGGAAGACAAAGAAGCAGCACACAGTTTCTAGATCTTTTGCAGAGGCTGAATATAGGTCCATGGCTGCGGTCAGTTATGAGTTGAAGTGGCTGAGAGGTTTGTTGTTGAGTTTAGGTATACAACATCCCAAGGCGATCAAATTGTTTTGTGATAGTCAGTCCGCTTTGCACATCGCAAAAAATCCGGTTTTCCATGAACGAACAAAGCACATTGAGGTAGATTGTCACTTTGTTCGTGATGCAATTAATGAAGGTTTGATTTCTCCGTCACACGTTTCAACATCTTCACAATTGGCAGACATTTTTATGAAAGCTCTCGGCAAAACTCAGTTTGACTTCTTGCTTTCCAAGTTGGGCATTTTTTATTCCCATGCTCCAACTTGAGGGGGGGTATTGCGGTATAATATCTTTATATTATTTGATATTATTTGGTAGCATATTTGTAGGGAGATAATTACCATATATTAGTTAGTTTCCTTGTTTCACTAATTACCATATATTAGTTAGTTTCCTTGTTTCACTAATTACCATATATTAGTTAGTTTCCTTGTTTCACTAGGATCTTAGTTTCCTTGTTTCACTAGGGTTCAAAATTGTATCCTATATATATTCTCTCTTAGTGAATGAACGGAATAAGTCAAGATTGTATAGTTTCTACATGTGTTGAGCCTATTTTATTAATTGTATAAATATAACTAGAGTTCTATATAAAATATTAAAGTTCCGGAATCTCAAAGCATGATTAATATACGGCTAAACTACATAAAAAAGATAAACTACATAAAAAGGAGTTACATTTTTGGAAAATGGTGGAGTCCTATAGCGCAGTAAAATACTGCACTATAGGTGAGAGAAGCATTTGTATAGCGCAGTATTATAGCACTTAACGGCTCCGTCTCCGTGAACTGCTATAGCGCAGTATTTTACTGCGCTAAAGGTACTTTTGTAACATTTTTTTTGTTGGGGTATTTTGGTTCAAAATGATTTTTTTGGGGGCATTTTGGTTCCGGACCCTTTGGAGTGGGGGCGGGGATTGACAGCACTCTGAATAATTAGATGCAATTTCAGATTATATCCTTGGAAGTGAAGTGGGAGATCCTTCATTTCAGAAGAGAAGCTCCATTATATGTCTTCATAAATCGGTAAGTTGGACCAACTGATTCTTATTCCCTGCGACTCTTTTTGTTTTGTATTTTGGTTTCAAGGGTTCAATTCTATACGATCACATATTGTAAGGTTTTGAGAAATAAGACACTGAATATTTCCAGAATTTCTGT
This sequence comes from Lycium barbarum, assembly GCF_019175385.1. Lineage (NCBI taxonomy): Eukaryota > Viridiplantae > Streptophyta > Magnoliopsida > Solanales > Solanaceae > Lycium > Lycium barbarum. The sequence continues at coordinate 118,283,238 of NC_083343.1, read as the reverse complement.
GTATTCATTTTGTGAAGAAGAACACCTATATATACAAGTGTACTATTTATGAAATAAAAGAATAAAACTTATTCCTATACATTTTGTCTCAATTCTATTGGCTGCTGTACCTGTACATTTTGTCTCAAGTGTAACTAACTTATTCCTTTACAATGTGAATGATAATGACATGTTCATCTAATGGCTGTTATGATTTTGTCAAGTTTGTATGGCTAGGATTCATCTTGGATATTCTTGGTATTCATTGTATACCACCGTGTATACTCTTTCAGTTTTGGAATAGATTCAACAGGCTCAGATTCATCAGGCCCAAAGCATTCTTTATTCAGCATTTGGCCCATTTTTCATTTAACCCGATTTGTCTCATTTCTTCAATGTTGACTTCTTCCTTCTTCCTTCAATCATCAATCATCTCATCTCTTTCTCTTTCAATGCTCCAGTGAAAGTCTGAATCATCTTCTTCTTTTTCCATTGAAGAAGATGATGATGATGATGCATGTAATCCTACACCCCCCCCCCTTCAAATTAGAGGGGATAGAAGTGACCCCCAATTTGCAAAGAAGGTGACAGTGAGAGGGACCAGACAACGATTTTGTGAAAATGTCTGCTAATTGATCTTTGGACGGAACAAAAGAAAGGGAGATCAATCTAGCCAAGTATTGTTGCCTGACGAAATGGCAATCAAGCTCAACATGCTTGGTCCGTTCATGGAAAACGGGGTTTCGTGCAATGTCGATGGCTGCTTATCCGAGTGAACTGGAATCGGAATAGGTGGGGGAATCGACAGATCTGAGAGTAGCCGGGTCAACCAAGTGAGTTCGGCAACCAATCTCCTCATCGACCGGTATTCTGCTTCGGCGGAGGAAAGTGAGACTGAATCTTGTTTCTTGGACTTCCAAGAGATGGGAGATCCACCCAAGATGACAAAGAAACCACTTACAGAGCGCCGTGTGTCTCGACAAGTAGCCCAATCCGCATCACAAAATGCAGACAAGGAAAAGGTCGGAGAAGCATTGAGGAAGATACCTTGAGAAGGAAACTTTTTCAGGTACCTTATAACTCTTAAACCAGCATTGAAATGATCCACACTAGGCTGCTGCATAAATTGACTCAAATTTAATACAGCAAATGACAAATCAGGCCTAGTGTTGGTCAAATAGTTTAATTTTCCGACCAGATGTCTATAGATTGTAGGATCTGATAATGGTTCCCCTGAATCTGTAGATAATTTGATTGATGGATCCATTGGTGAAGAGACTGATCCCAAATGAGAGACATTAAACTCTTCTAGAATTTCCAAGGTATATTTCTTTTGACTGATTATCATTCCTTGATCTTCTCTTAGAATTTCCATGCCCAGAAAATAATGAATTGCCCCAAGATCCTTAATTTTGAACTCTGAGTTAAGAAAGACCTTGAGAGTACCAATTTCTGAATGATCATTTCCTGTAATAAGAATGTCATCCACATAGACTGCCACTATAGAGATCAGTGAACCTGTATTCTTAAAGAATAAGGAATAATCATTTAAAGATGCTGAATATCCTTTAAAACTCAATGCCCCTGCAAGCTTGGCATACCATTTCCTAGAGGCCTGCTTTAATCCATATAGGGATTTCTTGAGTTTGCACACTAAATTAGACTGTGGAGGAATCAGACCAGTAGGGAATTTCATGTACACTTCCTCTTGTAAATCACCTTGCAAGAATGCATTGTTAACATCAAACTGTAAAACTTCCCACCTTTTCTTGACTGCAATAGTCAACAAACACCTGATAGTGGTCATCTTCACCACTGGGGAAAAGGTTTCATTGAAATCAACTCCTTCCTTTTGAATATCTCCTCTAATGACTAATCTTGCCTTTAGTCTTTCAATGGTTCCATCTGCATGTTGCTTAACCTTGTAAACCCATTTACAAGGAAGTGCACTTCTTCCTTCTGGAAGAGGAACCACATCCCAAGTGTGATTCACTTGTAATGCCTTTATTTCATCCTCCATAGCTTTTATCCAACCTGGATGCTTACAAGCTTGAGAAAACCCTCTAGGCTCTGTGATGTTTGAAGTAGCATGAATAATGGTTTGGTTAGGCTTGGACAGTGCATGGAAAGAAAGGGTGGTAGGATTGGTTGGGTTGGAAAAACAGGATTCTGTCACATCACTGAGAAAGATGTTACTACAAAAGTAATCATGGATGTGTGCAGGAAGCACTCCTTTATTAGCCCTTTCAGATTTCCTAGTAGGTTCTTGGTGTGTTATAATGTTGGGTGAGGAAGGAAGTGGTGGTGAGGATGGTGGTGAGGATGAATGTGTAATGCCAGGACTGGATGTAGTATCAGTAGGTGGAAAATGTGTAAGAGGAGATGATGGAGTAGATGGAGTAGATATGTCACTAGAGTTGATAGAGGGAGATGGTGAGGTGTTGGGAGTAGAATTAGGAGTACTGGGTTGAGATTCATTGAGTGGAATTTGGGTAGGATCATCTGAGGAAAATGGATATTCTGAGAAAATTGGGATCTGATGCTGGTTTGAAGCAAAAGGGAAATGTGTTTCATGGAACCTCACATCCCTAGATATCACTATCTTCTTGGTTTGCAAATCTAAGACTTTGTATCCCTTTTGATGTAGAGGATATCCCAGCAAGACACAGGCCCTTGCCCTTTCATCAAATTTGCTTCTTCCTTGTAAAATAGTAGAAACATAACACAAACAACCAAAACTTTTCAAGTGTCTATAGTCAGGTTCTCTATGGAAAAGCAGTTCATAAGGAGTTTTTCCTTGGGGAACCTTAGATAGTATCCTGTTTATGATATAAGTTGCTGTCAATATGCACTTACCCCAGTAAGAAATGGGAATGTTGGAATGAAACATCAGACCTCTTGCAATTTCCAAGAGATATCTATGTTTTCTTTCAACAATCCCATTTTGGTGGGGTGTTCCAACACAAGAAAGCTGATGAATGATACCTTGAGAATCAAGGAATGCTGATTCTTGTGTTCCCTTCCCCAATTCTAAAGCATTATCAGAACTTATCTGCTTGACTTTTACATTAAATTGTCTCTCAACCATGACAAGAAAACTTTTAAGTACTGGAAATGCATTACATTTAGTACTTAATAGAAAAGTCCAGGTGCCTCTAGTATAATCATTCACTATTGTTAAAAAATACCTGTAACCATTATATGTGCTAGACTTATAAGGACCCCATGTATCAATGTGTATGAGTTCAAACACCCCTTTAGTCTTAATGGTACTAAGTGGAAAGGGTAGCTTAGTCTGCTTTGCTTTAGGACAAACATCACAAACAAGATCAGTAATAGAGTCACAATGAAGGAAATTTAAATGTTTCAATGCTGAAAAGGGGAGATGCCCCAACCTTACATGCCAAAGTTTTACATCAGACAAAGCTTTAACATGTGCAGAAATAGGAATAGAAACAGACTCAGAACTAGAATTTCTTGCTGTTGGAATAGAAAATGCATTGACTAAACTCCTAGATTTAGTGATAGTAGATTGCAATAGATAGAGTCCTCTCCTAGCTTCACCAAAAACTTGTGGAATCTTCATTAAATGGTCCTGCATTAGACATCCAGCAGATGTAAACTTAAGGTCACAGTTGAGTTGAACACATAACTTATGCACAAGTAATAAGTTATATTTAAAATTTGGCACATGGAGGACATTAGTCAAAATAAGGTTTGGCAGAATAGGTACACACCCTGTGTGAGTTACATTTACCTTGAAAGAGTTAGGTAAGCTTATGTTTAGAGGCACAGGGAGTGGAATGAGAAATATGAAAGAATCAGGATTAAAGCGCATGCGATCTGTAGCCCCTGAATCAATAATCCAAGTACTAGTTTCTAATTTACCTAAAACCTGATCAGAGTATTTTAGAATAGTACCAGCTATAGCATTAGCATTAATTCTTGTTTTTCCTGATTTTGCATGTTTGTATAAGTTCATCATCTCTGAGATTTGTTCCTTGCTGAATTGTTGCAAAAGGTTGTTGTTGATCTCAGAGTTATCAGCAGTTGTGTATTCCCCTTCTTCATACATTACTGCTGCATTGCCTTTAGCTTTTCCTTTAGTGAACTCAAAATCATCTGGGAATCCATGTAACCTATAACAATCATCTATTGTGTGTCCTGTCTTTCCACAATGAGTACAACTTACATTGGGATTGTACTTCTTCTTCCCTTTGAACTTTTGTTGAGGTTTAACAAACCTCCGAAAAGAATTGTGAAACTTAGGTCCTGGATTTCCTGTTTTGACTGGTTGATTTTTGTATTTCTGTGGTCCCTTTCCCTGTGCTGCTGACATAAAAGCCCTGAATTCAGACATTAGTTGATCATTGGTTTGCTTTCCTTGTATGGTACTCTGTCCAGTAGCCATAAAGGATGCAGAATCTGAGGAAATCTGGGCATTTGCATATATCTCTCTTTGGTTCTCATCTTGTAGAAGAAGAGAGCAGTGTCCATACTAGGTAGTGGGTTCATCATAAGGATGTTTCCTCTATCTTGTGTATAAACATCATTCAAACCCATTAAAAACTGGATTAACCTCTGATCCTCTAGTGACTTTGTTAACCTTTCCTTTCCTTCACACACACATGCACATGAGCAGCAGGTAATGACATTAATAGCATCAAGTTCATCCCAGAGTTTTTTGAGTTTAGTGAAGTATCCTGCAATGTCATTATTTCCCTGCACTAAGCCTGTTAGCTCCTTTTGTAAGTGGTATAGTTTAGCACCATTGGACTTACCAAACCTTTGTTCTAGACTGTCCCAAAGTTCCTTAGCTGTTTTGGAACTCATTACACTGTCAGCAATATTTTTTGCAAGTGCATTTGTAATCTAGCATATCACCATATCATTCTCCATTGTTCATAATCTGTGGACTTTGGATCTGGAGCTTTACAGGCCCCATTGATGAAGCCAAGTTTCCTTTTGGCTGATAGGGATAGAAGAATGGATCTCCTCCAGCCTGGGTACCCCCTTCCATCAAATATAGTGTTGACTAGAGACATACCAGGTGAGTCTGAATTGCTAAGGTGATAAGGGTGATTATTTTCATATGTGATTGCCTTCTCAACACTGGTTGATTCCATATTTGTTGTTTCAGGCATATTAATTTGATGAAGATGAAGATGATTTTGATTTTAGATCTGGATCGAGCTTCAAATCTGCTCTGATACCATGTAAGGTTTTGAGAAATAAGACACTGAATATTTCCAGAATTTCTGTGTATTCATTCTGTGAAGAAGAGCACCTATATATACAAGTGTACTATTTATGAAATAAAAGAATAAAACTTATTCCTATACATTTTGTCTCAATTCTATTGGCTGCTGTACCTGTACATTTTGTCTCAAGTGTAACTAACTTATTCCTTTACAATGTGAATGATAATGACATGTTCATCTAATGGCTGTTATGATTTTGTCAAGTTTGTATGGCTAGGATTCATCTTGGATATTCTTGGTATTCATTGTATACCACTGTGTATACTCTTTCAGTTTTGGAACAGATTCAACAGGCCCAGATTCATCAGGCCCAAAGCATTCTTTATTCAGCATTTGGCCCATTTTTCATTTAACCCGATTTGTCTCATTTCTTCAATGTTGACTTCTTCCTTCTTCCTTCTTCCTTCAATCATCAATCATCTCATCTCTTTCTCTTTCAATGCTCCAGTGAAAGTCTGAATCATCTTCTTCCTTTTCCATTGAAGAAGATGATGATGATGCATGTAATCCTACACATATTGATTCTACTCTTTTTGAAATGCAAATCTGTTTAATCCTCCTGTCTCTTTGTTTTTTCCTGCTTCCCCACAACCCCCAAGTTATTATTTTTCCACTTGTGAGATTACATTGGGTATGTTTTTTTACGACAATTTGAATTTTGTTCTTCTGGATAACTGAATCTTGGATTGCGCAAATGCATGCTTTCAGTACACTATTTGTTTCACTATTCTTATTCCAGTTTGTATGTATATATTGGTCCCTGCTTCCAGTTTGTAAATTTAAATCTATATTCAACCCATTGTTTCGTTGAATTCTGCTAAACCAAAGCCTCTCTTAGATGGTCCTCGGAAGAAAGTTGGGCATTTCAAACATTTAAGTTATGTTCATGGTTAGCCCAGTGACGTAAATTTGTCTGTAAATGGAAATTTAATTTCATCCAAAGCAAAAAATTAAAGTGTGTCTAAAAAATATGACCATACACTGCAACAAATAATGTGTTAAAGGAAATAATCTGCAACCGATTAATTATTTACTTATCATAACCATATGCATAAAATTTTAGCCATGCTACTGCTCTTAGGGCGGAGCCAGCGTATGTCCAGGGGTTCATCCGAACCCCCTCGGCGAAAAATTACAGTGTATTTTCAAAGTTAAAATTATTTTATTTGTATATATAATAGATATTGAACCCCCTGACTTCTTCGTATATTTACCTTTTAGAATTTTTGAATCCCCTGGATGAAAATTCTGGATCCGCCACTGCTGCTCTAATAGGACAATCTCATCCCTTTTTAGCTTTGACATGAATTCTGCAGAGCAAGATATGATAGAGGAAATCCCAAGATGACTGGTAATTGGTGGCATAACAATTTCAAACTATGTGAAGCACCACAGTATTTCCCAAGAATGAATTTCTCAAAAAAAAAAAAAAAATCAAGAGAAAGTGGCTGCAAGTTATTTTAACAATACCCAAAATAACAACGATAAGCTTTTATATACAGTAGACCTCTCCATAACGGCACTCGCATATAACGGCACCCGCATATAACAATCAAGTTTTTCGGAACCGATTTTTTATATTATATTTTACTTCTCTATAACAACATTTCACCTATAACAGCAACAACCAACTTTATAACAGTACGCTTTTTGTAAAATTACTCTTTATATAACAGATATCTTCTTTTTTTTGGTGATATAATAATTAAACATCTTTATACAAATAGAATACCTATGATTACCAATAATAAGTGTAGAGATTTTGACCAAATATTTGATCATTTAATACACTATTTATGACAAAAAATATCATATGAATATATATATTTTCATCATTAAACGAACTTCCTACGTGTATACAAAGTGTGATTAACCCTAGAATTTGACAAGTAAAAATGACAATTAGATTTTATGCATCTTTTTTGCCTATAATAGCGAAGTATTATTCAAATGTCAATGCTGTTATAGGTGTATAACAATAATTTTCTATAACAGCTGAAAAATTTCAGATCCGACGATGCTGTTATAAAAAGATTCGACTGTACACCCTCCATCGCTCCCACCCACCCCCTCACACACGCACACAATATAGAGAAAAGTTTTAATTCTGTTATCCAATATCCAATCTTATGCCGTCAAAGTGTGATACGCACACATGTGTTCGGGTGAAGTTTTGCTTCTTGCATCCAATCTTGTGCGTATTTTTATAATGGGTCGGGGGATCGCGTAAGGGTTTGGATATTTTTAGTGAAATCGGATAATTTTGTGGGAATTGAGATTTTCCATCCAATTAAAGATACAAATGGATATTTTGTAGATAGTAGAGATATTGTTGTTCACTATCACTAATGGAGGATAAAGTTGGCTAATAAAAAAAATAGAGAGGTATATTTGACCTTTTCCCTTAATTACAAGCTAAGGAACTATACTACGTTAGATGGACGAATCCACATTGTGAATTAACCAGTAGAATCAATTTGTAGCAAGTCGGTCCAATTAATTTATCGACGTAGTTGTTAGGTGGCTAATCATGGTATACTTTATCATGCATTCCTTATCTTATGTTGCAGCCTCTCTAGGTGATTGATCATATGCTACGTCTTCTATGGTTTATTTTTCTTTTTCTGCCCTTTGTGCAAAAGACTTGTTTATCTCTAAGCTCTCTCTCCATATAGTTTACGTACTGGTTACGTCCAGTTTTTGGACCCACATTCCCATAATTTTGACACATATCTTGTCATTTTCTCCGCATTCCATCTGTGGTTTTTTGCCATTTTTTCCATATATTTTAAGTATTATATTAAAAAATTATTTAATATTTTATAAATAATTTGTCTAGAATCAAAGCTATTTCTGTGTCTCAATTTATGTGATACTTTTTCATTTTTAATCAGTCTCTATATTTAGTACTCACTCTGTCCCAACTTATGTCGCTCAATTCAAATTTTAAGAGTCAAATATCATAATTTGACCGTGAATTCGGACATAAAATCTTTACTTTAAAATAAATTTACATCTATGCAAACTACTTAAGAAACTATAAGTCATAATATTTACCAATTTAAAAAACATGAAAAACTACGGTTAAAGAAAAACTCGTTTGACCCTTGAAATCTGAAAGGTGTGGCCTAAATTGAAACGGAAGGAGTAACAATTTAACTTTAAAATGTTCATTTTACCATAGAGTATTTATAGCCACGCAAATATCTATAATTTATTTTAGACCACAAGTTTTAAAAGTCTTTCATATTTTTTTTCTTAAACTTCGTGTGTAGTCAAACACCATCAAAAATTAAGACTGAGGGTCATCTTTTCTTTTTTAAATCCAGATTCATAAACTCAAAATTTTATTTTAGTTCAGCGTCAATAACTATATTGCTTAAATCGATTAACTAATAGACCACTTAACTTAAATACAAATATATTCCTTATTTGAGTTGCATATGATGAACTGTGTTATATATGGTTTCTCCTCAGAACTTATGCGGAAACCCGCAGTGAGAGGAAAGTTTTTTTTTCTGTGTGTGTGTGTGGGTGCGTGGGGGGAGGGGGGGAGGGGGGTCTTAATAATCAGATACTATTTCAGATTATCTCCTTGGATGTGAAATCTTTAATTTCAGAACAGCTGCATTGCAGAAAGAAACAAGTGTATACACCATTGCAGAATGAAAAGAAAAACAGAAGACGTAGCATATACGTTTAGGAATTTAGGATCAACTTTATTATTACCAGCCAGCTAATTAATACGTCGACGAATTAATTTTATTGTAATGGTTCACAATGTGAGTATGAGGCACGTGATTAAGGCTGTTTTACTTTAACCTCCCCACATTCTCTCCTCGTATTACCCACGTTAGAGGTGTACATGAACCGGGTTGGTTCGAATTTTTTAAATATCAAATCAAATCAATTGGATCAGATTTTTAAATTTATAAACCAAACCAAATCAAACAATAAAATTTAGGTATTTCAACATCGGGTTTTCAGTTTTTTTTTTTCCGGAAAAGTCTTCATATAAAATATATAACTTTTACGCTAAATATTTCTTTAGTCCTACTAAGATACAACTATATAACTAAGGTGTTTCTTAAAAAATAATACAAAATGTGAGATGAGGGATGACATTGTATTAAAATATTCAACAAAAATGATAATAAAATTGGTTAAAATAAGTATTGCTAATTAATAAGTGTAGGAAATCAATCTGTGATTTGTATTGATGTATAAAAGTCATTATATACAAAGTAGGTATCTCCCTATCAGAATGATACTAAGCTAAATTATAGGACCTAATTACTATACATAAGGAAGAGAATATTTACAATATTTACATAGACTATTACATAGTCTATCACACCCCCGCAGTCGAAGCGGGAGGTTGTCGTACGCTTAGACTGTCCCTGAAATCATCAAAGAGCACGCGCGGAAGACCTTTAGTGAAGATATCTGCGATCTGGTAACGGGACGGGATGTGAAGAACACGAACTTCTCCACGGGCAACTTTCTCACGTACGAAATGTATGTCCATCTCAATATGTTTAGTGCGTTGGTGCTGAACTGGATTACCTGATAGGTATATGGTGTCACACCCCTTTTTAACCCGGTTAAATTAGAAGTACGACATATTGGAGATTCCTGTTTTTTTGTTTGTGTTAAGGAGTCGCCACCTAATTATTTATGGTGAATTAGGACACCTAAAGTTTATTAAAGTTATGTTTAAAGTTAACTCTGTTTAAGGTCTGCGAAACTTAAGATTCTAGGTAAGAGTTCAATTAGTCTAAAGGGAAGGGATTAGGCATCCTTTAAGACCCATTAACAATGGTTAACCAACCGGACTAAGATTTAATTAGGCTAAATGTAAATGTAACATTATAGAAAGAAAATGATTTTTTTTGTGAATTATTGATAAAGTTGTTTAAAGTAAAATTGGTAATTGCATAAAGAGTTTAGTTAAAATAAACTAAAAGAAGCGGAACATGTAATGTTTATATGTATTTGGAAAAAGTGAGTTATGCCGACTCACAAATTAAAAGAGTTAATGTAACATTAATGTTAAATAAATTTTAAAAGTTTCATAGAAAGACTATTAGTTTAATGTATGTTGTGCGAAAGTTGTTTTAAACAAATATGTATTTCAAGTGTTGGCAAGGAACTAAAGTGAAAAAAATTATCCGTTGAAACTAATTTGCTTTGTATTTCTTAGAATAAGCTAACGTTAGTGTAAGATTTGTGATATTTTAAACTTCTAAGATAGTAAACATAAATTATGATTCCCTTAGCCAAAAGATATAGTCATGCTATTTTGAAAATCAATTACTCAAATAAATGTTATAGATACTATAAATAGTTTTAAAAATAGAAATGAATGTAATTTACGGAATTAACTACCCATTACTAAACTAAAACCCTTAATGTTACTAAAGTTTATCTTAATTAACAAGAACAAATGTTAATCATACAATACAAGTTAAATGCACACAGAAATAAGATAAAAAAGTAAAATGATTTAAATGGGCTCAGCCCACTGCGGACTGTTGCTGTTCTGCTACTGTTGGGCTTCGGCCCAGTGAAGTTTAATAGATTGCTGCGAACTGTTCACCGTCTATTGGGCTTTGGCCCAGATTTTTTTTTCTTGTTTGACTGCGGATTGGGCTGACGCAGGAGGAGTTACGTTGGGCTTTTAGCCCAACGCCAAATGCGGAAGGAGATGACGAGTCGCTTGGACTCGTATGCGATAGTCATGCATAAAACGAAAGAAAAAGATTAGTATGCAATCGATAAACAAGGCTAAACGTGTATAGTATACTGGTCATACATATATATACACATAATCAACATGGTATACTTGGCAATATAAGAATCATAAAATTGAATATGCAGTAACGCAACGGATCTGATCAAAGTGGAAACTACACAGCTTGAACATGCGATGACTGATTCTCAAAAATGCAGCAGTAAAGATAACAAAATGCAACAGCAGCTTCAGTCCAAAAAATATGACAACAAAGATTAGAAATGAGGAAAACTAAGAGGTCACCACCATCCCGTTTCAAATGCCGCGATTTAGTTTATGTTCAGAAAGAACACAAGGAAACAACCACAGTTTGGAACTATAAGTCAGTTCCATTTACAGTGGGTAACACAAAATCAACTCATCAGTGGTTTCTTAGATTCATAAAGAAGGCAAGAACAACAACTAACAGAGGAAACAATCCTATGGCAACACTATGTAGTTTAGAAAGCAACAAATAACAATGATCTGCCCCAAATTTCCAGCAACAAAATAACTGATTTTTAAAGGCAGAAATAATTGGTTCACACCCTAACTCAGTAGTTTAAATTTAGCAACAATGCAGCAGTCATTCCTCTCAAGAAACACACCAGCAAATATCCCATAGACAAGATTCAGACCACATAGGAATTTTTTAAAGAACTAGGAAATATGCAAATGACATGAAGGAACTAACTTAGCATATGATTAATTGACACAAGAATAACAATTTCCACTGAACTTAGCAAAAGGATTTAACAGGTATAAGGTCAGGTATTTTAGAGTTAAAACCTATATGTGGATCTAAATACATAAACACATAACATGCTTATTGATCAACAAGAGAGTAGGGAAGGGACAAGAAACACTCAACATTCATGATAGTAACAAATAGCAGTGTGCTTGAAAGAGAAAGGAGATTCATTTTTTAGATACAACTGAAAACAATAGTTATTCTAGACAAGCAACAACAGTTTAGCTAAACAAAGTCTTAGTCAGCTGCTGTTTTGAAACAACTGAGTGGTTACTAATACTCAAGTCGGCACAGAGAAATGTTAGTTAATCCAAACTCCTATTATAATGGAGGAATACTGTTGACAGGCTGAAATACTCCACACAGAAATTTAACGGACTGACTCCATAATTAAACAGATAACAAATACCGGATAGAGAGACAAAAAAATCAACATTGTTTTCAAACAGAATAATAACCAAGACTTAACACAGAAGTAGGAGATTGGCCTCCCATTGACATGTCCACTAGACTAAATAAGAAATTACCATTGTACTTGAAGCAGGATAAACAAACTGAACCTTAATTAAACATGATAACTATGCTAGTCAAGGCACAAGCATTATGCTAAACAAGTAATAAGATTAACTATACTAAGCATGATCACTAGATTAAACAAAAGAAAAAAAAAACAAAAGCCTAGATACTATGCACGTAACTGAACCAATCTAAAAAAAGACACGATGAACAGAATTGTACAAACAGAGCACAAAAGCACACAGCAGTCCAAAACATGTTCAAAATCAGTATTCTTTCAACGTGGACAACATTTGTATATATTTATCATAACCAACAACACCTACATATACACAGATCAACTGGACCAGCTCATAGAAAATACAAAGTAGCAGTGATATGCATAAAGGCAGCAAACTGGAGAGTACTGAACAACAGACCAAGCAACGCATCACATTTAGTGTTCTTCATGTATATATGTCAGATCTTTAGCAATTAGGCAGAAAGGTCCAATACCAACAAAAATAGTTAGATGAAAACAAGTTCAGGCTTAAAATCATGTTCGAACAACTAAAAGACACAGATAAAACAGGGAAGTTTTAGTTCCCATACGCAATATACCTAAGATATACACTCTACGGTGTATATATCAGATGTATATCGAATGTATAATTTCTTCTTAGCTTGATAACCCGCTGTATATCCTATGTATATTCGACTTTAAATCGATTCCAAGTCCTGGAAATTCAGTCTAAATATTCAAAACTACAGTATACACCTTTCAAATTATTTCTTAGCAATTAGTATTCTATCCTAACAGCTCCCAAAAATCAAACAAATAACGTAACGACACAGAAACTACATAACTACTAAACATATCGCAGAATAAACTACAAATCTTAACCAAAACAGAAACTAAAGACCATGAGTAATGAATGTATCGAAGTTTACCTCTTTTGTGTGCAACGAACTGGGGTGTCGAAGTCGTCAAATCTATGCTCGAACTCAAACGAACCCGATTAAAGTTTCAAAACCCAAAAAAAATGAAAAAGGGTGAGTGATTGTTGGCTGTTATCCTTCGAGTAAGGCTCCTTTTATGATTAAAATTGATGTTTTGTAGGGAATTTTGCGGTTCCAGATTCTTCCGTCCCCGTTCTCTTGTTCTCCTCCCCTTTTTTATAGGATTGCGATTGGGTTTTTTAAATGGAAGAGGAGCGGGGTGTAGCGAGTGGGGGGACAGAGCGTGGGGGACAGGAGAACGTGAGGAGCAGGGTCGTGAGGAGGTGCAGAGAAGGGTGAGAAGAGAGAGAAGTGAGTGGAAAGGAACGTGGAACGTGGGAGAGAGAAGAGGAGAAAGAGGAATGAGAGAGGGAAAGAGAAGAGCGGGGTAGGGGTGTGCGTCGGCTGAAGAGGAGAAAGAGAAAGGGATTAGGTTTAGGTTTAGAAAATAAAGGGATGGGCTTGGACCGGGTCGGGTTGGTTGTGAGTGTTGGGCTGGGTAGTTTAGAGTAACGGGCTGCTGAGTAATGGACTTAAAAGGTGGACTGGGTATTAAAATGTGGGCTGATTATTTGGGTTTGGGAGTAATTTTGTATTTGTATTTTGGGCCATTAATGTAACTGAAAATTGCTGGTCCTTCCTCCTCTATTTAGTTATTTTTGGGCTTCTAATTTAGTAACTAGTACAATATATATTATGTGAAGACAAATAATAATTAGTAAGCAGAAAGTAAAGGATTTAACAAAGTAAAATTAATTTAACGAGTACAAATCCTAAAATGAAACGATGACAAACCATTTAAAATTTGTGATAAAGTAATAATAGTAATATTGAAAATAAAATTAGCGAAAATAATAGTAGTGAAGTAAAAATAGAATAGTGAAAAATAGAGTATTTAGCTCGGCAGTAAATTTAGGAGCCCGAGTAAATAAAGTTAAATAAAGGAGGGACAAAATTGGGTGTCAACATATGGCACTAACATTATCACAATAAACAAATGTAGCTGTCCGGATGGGACAACGGAGCTCCAAAAGAAGGTTGCGAAGCCAACAGGACTCAGAGACGACATTAGCGACGCCACGTTATTCGGCCTCGGCACTCGACTTAGACATAGTAGGTTGCCGTTTGGATGACCATGAGAGGAGATTATCTCCAAGGAAGACACAGTAACCTGATGTGGATCGACGAGTGTCTGGACAACTACCCCAATCTGCATCTGTATAAGAAACAAGAGAGGCAATGGAGGATTTGTACAGATGGAGACCAAACTCAATAGTACCTTGAATGTATCGGGCTATGCGTTTAAGAGCATGCATATGTGCAACCTTTGGATCATGCATGTGAAGGCATACTTGTTGAACTGCATGATGGATTTTCTAAGAGCATCTGAGGAAGCTGTGAGAATAATATCATCAACATATAGCAGAATGTAAGCAATGTCAGAACCTCGACAATAAATAAAGAGAGAGTGATCAGATCGGCTATGTGAAAAATCAATAGTGGAGACATAGTCTGCAAAGCGTTGGAACCATGCACGGGGAGCTTGCTTAAGTCCGTACAACGATTTCTTCAAGAGACAGACATGATGTGGATGCTTTGGATCCTTAAACCCAATAGGCTGATGCATATAAACAGTCTCATTAAGATTACCGTGTAGGAAAGCATTCTTGACGTCCAACTGATGAATGGGCCAAGAGTGTGCAAGTGCAATGCTCAAGACAGCGCGAATAGTAGCCGGTTTGACAACCGGACCGAAAGTCTCGTCGCAGTCAACTCCAACCTGTTGAGACCTGCCATCACAGACAAGACGGGCATTGTGCCTCTCAAAAGAACCATCAGATTTCTTTTTATGACGAAACATCCACATAGAACGAATAAGATTCACATCAGTGGGACGTGAAACCAACTCCCACGTCTTATTACTAATTAGAGCATTATATTTATCAACCATGGCAGCTTTCCAATTGCGGTCATTTAGAGCACTGCCAGGATTTCGTGGGATAGGCGAGATGGAGGGAGTGCTAGAAGTATTTAAGTTGAACGGTTGTTTGGGCTTAAAAATCCCATGTTGGCATCTAGTGACCATGCGGGTGGGCTGCTGGGCAGTCACGGGTGGGGTAGTGGGGGGTAGGGGCTGTGGGGCAGTGACCGTGGGGTTGGACTGCTGGGCAGTGGGGGGGAGGGCTGCTGGGCAGTCACGGGTGGAGCAGCGGGGGGGAGGGGCTGCTCGGCAGTGGGGGGGAGGGTCTGGACCGAGGGAACAACGGGTGGAGGAGGCTGTGACAGAAAATGCAGGGTATATGGAGAAATTCCATGGTCCAAAAAATCATAAGAAGTTGGGGTTGGTGAGTGCAATTTGGAGAAGGGAAATTGAGTTTCCTCAAATATGGCATGCCTTGAGATGATGATTTTGTTGGTGGATAAATCATAACATTTATATCCTCTATGATTCAACGGATAGCCCAAAAATACACACGAGGTGGATCTTGCTTGTAACTTATGAATAGTTGTAGATGGGAAAAGTGGATAGCATAGATACCCAAAAACCCGGAGATGAGAATAGGAGGGGGTTCGTTGATAGAGAACTTGTGTTGGTGATTTATACCCAAGGACTTTGGTGGGAAGTTCATTAAGGAGGTATGTGGCCATTTGGAGAGCATGATGCCAAAAAGAGGGGGGCATGGAAGAGTGGACAAGGAGAGTGCGCACTATGTTGTTAATGGATTTAATTTTTCTTTCCGCTTTGCCGTTTTGAGGAGAGGTATGGGGGCAAGAAAATCGGAAATTTAAACCATTTGAGGCGCAAAAAGATTGAAAATGCCCATTGGCGAACTCCCGCCCATTATCACATTGAATGTTTTTAATGTCTCTTTCGAATTGAGTCTGTATTAATGCCTTAAAAGATAGAAAAGTGGAATAGACTTGGGACTTGTTAGAGATTGGAAAAGTCCAAAGAAAATTACTATAATCATTAAGAAAGAAAACATAATAGCGGTGCCCATTAGAACTTAAAACAGGAGATGTCCATAAATCACTATGAATGATATCAAACGGCATAGTAGTAAATGACAATGAATCATAAAATGGAAATTTAACATGTTTCCCCAAAGGACAAGAGGTACAAAAAGAAGTTCGGGCCCTATTACATTCAATTAAGGCATTACTACGAAGAGAACTACGGATAGCATTTCCCGGATGGCCGAGTCGGGAATGCTACAAACTAGGTGATGCGGCAATGAAGGTGGATGGTGAAGTGATCCATTTTGTGGCAATGATAGGATACAATTCCCCGGTGCTCTCACATCTCATTAGGCGGCTCCCCGTCAGTAAATCCTTCACAGAAAACCCAAGAGGATCAAACTCAACAGAAACATTATTGTCCTTAGTAAATTTACGTATGGAAATAAGGTTTTTGATGAGTTTTGGAGCATGCAAGACATTTCGGAGACGTAATTGAGGATTAGGTAGGGGTAGGGATGCATGACCATAGCCTTGCATTGGAATAGTGCTACCATTACCAACAATGATTCCAGAATTATTGCTCAAATTAAAATAAGACGTGAGAGTACCTGAGTTGGCAGTCATGTGGGAAGTCGCTTCGGTGTCCATGTACCAATTATCATCCGGTTGATGCATGGACAGAGTGTGCATGGTTGCCCCACTTCTGTTGGAGTGTACCCATAATAGGTCGGACCATGCATGGAATAGGCCTGCTGAGGTCGTGGACCCGCACCGAGAATGTCGCTGCCGGGCCGCGGTGTGGTGGGACGCTGCTGCCACTGTCTCGTCGGATACGGGCAGGGGGAATTGGCCACTGCTGGGGCGGCCAGGCAGGACAGTAGTAGCCCCCTGCCGGTGGCTGTCCCGTCGGCCACTGGCCGTTGCTGGTCTGTCCGCCGCCGCCGCAGCCGAATTTCCCGCGGTTGTTGTTGTTGTTCCCCTTTCCCTTGTTCCTGTTAGAATTCCTGCCACGGTTATTATCACGACAGTTAGTTGAATTATTGTTACCGCCAGGTGGCGGGGAGGGAGTATCATTATCAACAAGTAGAGCCGCGGGACTGGAATCGCGGGCACGTTCCTTGGCAGTTGCGTCTTCAAGCTTGAGTCTGGAGCACACTTCAGAGAAAGGGGGCAGCACATCCTTCTGCTGGATGGTGGTGACAAAGTGTGCAAATGTCTCGGGTAAGCCTGCAAGGAGGCGTAAGACAAACGTTGGTCGGACACCGGCGACCCTACGTTAGCAAGCTGGTCCGCGAGAGACTTGAGCCTATTATAATAGGCCATAACCGAGCCGAAGTCAGCCATTTTTGTGGTGGTGAATTCAGTTTCAAGGTACGCTGCCCTTGAGTGCTTGTTATCTTGGAAAAGTTGAGAAACTCGATTCCAACCCTTCTCTGTAACATCATCCGCCACGAGAATAGAGGTAAGAATATCATGGGATACGGTGGCGTATATCCATTGAAGGACCACCGCATCTAGCCGTTTCCAAAGTGGAAGGTTAGCCGCCTTTGTTGCGTTGTACGCGGTGAGTTCAATGGTGTCAGTTGGTGGTATGATGTGTTCAAGTACGGAGTGGACGCGGGCTAGAACTTTGAATAGTGTTGCCCATTCGTGATAATGGCCGGTTTCCATGTCTAGAGTGATTGGGATTAAAGATTTCACATTCGTGACGGTTAAAGCAGAATGAAATTTTTTGTTGTCAGCCATTGAAGAGAGAAGAGGGAGGAGGAAGGGGTGGCAGCTACGGCTACGGCTACGGCTACGGCTACGGCTAGGGTTAGGAGAGAAGAGAGAGGTGGACGGCTAGGGTTTAGGAAGCTAGGGTTTTTAGGAGAAACCTAGTCTGATACCATGTAGGAAATCAATCCGTGATTTGTATTGATGTATGAAAGTCATTATATACAAAGTAGGTATCTCCCTATCAGAATGATACTAGGCTAAATTATAGGACCTAATTACTATACATAAGGAAGAGAATATTTACAATATTTACATAGACTATTACATAGTCTATCAATAAGCCATAAAAAAATGATCATAATTTAAATACTAAGTCATGCTAAATAAGTAGGGCTAATAAGTATTAATTACATGACAAAGAAAAAAATTAAAATTATGGTTTTTCACTCTCTAAACCAATTATTCAAAACTAAAGAATAGATATCCAATATTATTATCATTCCTAGTGTTAGAATTGAATTTTCTTTGTTAGCATTAGTGTTGAGTTGGTTTTGGTTTGGACTTTATTTGACTTAGTAACATCCATGGGATATAAAACTTATTGACATTCAAAATTTTAAGTTCAAGCTTGAAATAATATGATAAAAGACAAAAACTATGAAAAAGATTTAAGAAATATTTATAAATTACATTACAAATAAATATTTTTATGTATAAAATATTTTAAAAATTGAATGCATGTAATATCGAGTTGGTTTGGTTCGGTTTGACTTTTTTTAGCTAAAACCAAACAAAACCAATTATGATCGGTTTTTTTTTTCAACACCAAACCAAGTCACACCAAATAACTAGTCGAGTTTTTTTCTCGATTTGCATCAATTAATCGGTTTGGTGCGGTTTGTCGGTTTTCTTTGTACCCCTAACCAAACCCACGTGATCAGCTCACTCAGCTCCTACACATTTGTTTCACGCTAAATAATTTGATTTTAGCAATTAAAAATAGTTGTGAAGCAAGGAATGTGTATTAGAGATCACGTATGTCATTGCCTATTGATTTTGCATTAATATGAATGCAAGTAAAGTTTTACTTTTGTTTTATAACAAAACTATCTTTTAAGGATGGCGATATTCAAGCCGCTTGCCTACACCTTAATTGTTTTACTAGGTAAACCACAAGGGAGTTTAGACTTAGAAAGTAAAACTTGAAAGGAAATCTCTGAAATTATCTCTAATATTATTTTAGTTCAAATGGTTTATGGTCAAAAGTGGCTCTTTTCCATTCAAATAATAATAAATTTTAGTACGTGTGAATACAAGTACCACTACTAAAAAATCCTGATTTACCTAGGGAATTTACCGAGGGACGTCCATCGATAAACAGGATTTACCGAGGGACACCATCGGTACTAGGCTCGTAGGGAATTTGACCCTTGGTAAATAATACCGAGGGACACTCTCGGCAAATACCGATGGAGACCCTCACACATCCCTCAGTACTTCCCTTCCATCATATTGAAGCAAAATTAAATATACCGAGGGACGACTCTCGATACTTAAAAATATATATATAATATTGATATATCATTTACTGAGGGACAGCAATCGGTATATTAATTTTAATCAAATTAAATTTTTAAATACACCGATGGACAACCCTCGATAAATATAAATATTTAACAATTAGATTTTTCATTTTACCGAGGAATGTCCATCGGTAAGCTAAATGAAAAGCACTTTGATAGTTGAAAAATAACGAGGGATGTCCCTCAGTCACCTGAAAATCTGAGATTTACAATCACACATGTTACCGAGGGACTGTATCGGTAAGTCCCTCAATATTTCTGGTAATATTTTGGCAAGCATTGCCTATTTTTCACTGTAGCACCTGCTATAAAAAACATCTCAATAGCTGATTCAATAAGAATCAGAAACGCATCCAATAACAGCCATCAAAACAATAATAAAAACACATCAAAATAATTCAAACATTAAAATTAAGCCAACAAAAAACGTACGAATCCAACCAACGTCAACGTTATCCAAACATATACCATCCCACTAGACTTCAAACAATCCAAAATAACATAAGTTAGAACAAAAATAACAACGGACACCTAATACTCCATTTCAGCCTCTCCATGCTCCTGGTCCTCCTCATCCTCACCATCATCATGATCGGGGCTCGGGGGCGGAGAGCGAGGCAACTTGATGAGGTTACACACCTGATTCTTGAGTTCTTTGACATCTGACTCAAGATTTATCCTACGTCGCTCCTCCTCCAACCTTTTCTTACGTTCCTCCTCATAATTCCTAGCAAGTTCCCGAAGTTCGTGTCGCATCTCCTCAAGCTGCTCATTTGACACAGTGGCAGAACTTCCTATACCTTTCAATCCACAGTGGAGGCGGTGAAAGTTCTTCTCGGAGCAAAGGTCGTATGCTCTTCCCTTCTTCACGCCGCCGACCACGTCCAACCAACAGGAGATAGTTTGTTCCTCCGATGGCATGATTGTATTGCCTTGATCATTGGTCGACTGACTCCTAGTGAGCTCCTCCATCGCTTGATTATACCGATTCTACATAAAAAGTAAACTTTAGTATATAAATAAACAGTATGCCAAAATGGATCTTTATACTTTACATTGCAATACAGGGAAAAATATACACAACAGATAGGCTTCATATTTGGGGTATGATTGATCATATGACCTGCCCATTATGTGAAGTAACTGTAAAATTTAGTGCTAATTTTTTCTGGGGTGAAGATCAAGTAAGGAAAAAATATCATTGGAAAGCTTGATATGGTCTTTGCTTCCTACAAATGAAGGAGGGGCTGGTTTTAGATCCATACAGGATATCAGCATAGATGTTAAAGCTAAGGTTTGGTGGAATTTTAGAATAAATCTTCTTTGCTTAATCAATTTCTTAAAGCTAAGTATTGTATTAGTGTTCATTCAGTTGAGAAAAATTGGAGGCCAGGACAATCTCATATTTGAAAAAGGAAGATGGATACTAAAAATCTTCCTCGTTAATCAAATGGAAAATGCTTTTGCATATTACATGTTAAGCTAGTGAAGATAACGTTTTACAACTCTCCTTGGCCAATACATAAACAATAATGTCATAGGTAAGATTAACCTCTACTTTTCTCTGTTACAGGTCTAGCAACAACAAAAAACTACTGTGTAATATTATAGCAGTAGACAGATAGTAAAAGGAAAATGGAGCAAGATCAAGAAGTTTCCGGAACGAAGATTACAATAATAGAAGAGTGTTCTTGAGGAGCTATCCACTTCACTAGGGAGATTCAGTGGAAGATGGAGAAAACAAAGAAGAGACTGCAACAGTAAGGCCAAGAAGTGAAGAGCAGACTTTCATGAAGAAAATATTTATAGCAGTTTTCCATTGGAAAGGAGAAAGAGCTTTATTATTTCGAAGGCTCAAGCATAAGGTCACAGTTTACTTCATTACTTGTCTTCCTGCTGGATTCAAAGCTCCTAGAGCTATGATTTCAGCTTAATATCATTTTGTCTATGTAAAAAGTGCTATCAATAGTTGAAATTCCACCTACTTTACTAAGCAAAAAAAAAAAAAAAAGTAGACAGATATCAGTAAAAATACTCAAATTGCCTTGTGTCTAACTGCTAATATATCAGACTTCTAAGGAAGTTCTGAATTTATAACCCTGAATCCAGTGATCTCCATTTTGTGTCCATAGAATAAACCAAAGTGGAAAACAAAAACTGCTGCTACTAACAAATGAGACATAAAATGCTTACGACTATCTTTCTAAACTAAACTATACTTCCAAAAAACACAACTAATAGAAAGCTCTGTCATATTTTACATTACTTGAATATTTTAGTGTATTTGACAAAAGACTAAGCTTTGTCGATGATATCAGGCATTAAGTGCTTTTCTTAACTTACATACTGACATTGACATTGACAATCCATAATAATTCATAATGAAACACATTTTATAGTTCATGAATAAGCATTAAATGTTTTATTTGCAGTATTTAAGTGATCAGGTGTCTTATGTCTTACCAATAACCATAAAAACAATATTTCTAGTCAAATATATTTCACATAAGTTTAGAGCTTACATAGGTATCCTCTGCCCGTGGCTCGACCCAAACTTCTTTTCCGTCTTCAATTTTCGTATGTGTCTTCTTCCATACCTCATGACGATTGGGTGGTCTACCAAGAGTAACTTGCTGCAAATGAAATAAACAAAGTTAATGTTTTTTGTCATTATTTGTAATTGTATTTGCTACCATCCAAATGGTTAAACAATTACCAATTTCCTCCTAGCAGTCCCCATGGACACTGAACCACAAGTGTGCAATGAGCCACCCTTCTCAGACTTTCGAGCTGCCTTTGTCTGGGCGCTCTTCTTTTGAAACTCCGGCGTAGCCCAGTATTGATTAAGCTCCTCCTAGTAATCTGCCCAAGCCAGCCAGGTTTTTGACCTTTTTTCCGAGCTTCGGAAAAAATGTTTGACAACCGAGAACTCGCCTTCTTTGTAAAATTACTTCTAATAACATTATCCTCGACAGGGTTCCACGTACACTTTTTCTGCAAACAAATATGTAACAAACATCAGAGAAACAGATGTCCGGAAGTGCCTACACCAAGAACACAAAATTAGACGATGAAATCTGTATGATCTCTGTAATTAAGTATTAAAGATCATCCTGTCAGGTTGATCTAATTTTGATGAGTAGATAACACTATGAAAATCACAGTAACCTGATACGTTCATTTTCTATTTTCCCAAGTTCAGTGTAATTCTCATTCAGACACGAATCCGATAGTCTTTGTCGATAGCACAGCACATTAGAATCTACAGCAAACTCTTAATGCTTGTTGCTAAGTTCATCAGCAACTTGCTGGGTTCAGATTTTCTAATAAGCAATCTGTTTACATAGAAGTAGTGTCTAGTTTGGAAAACTCGGTCACAGTTTAAACATGAAAGATTTCCCTTTTGCTGTGATTTTTCTTTATCAACTCTACCAAATACATACCATAAACTCATTAAGGATCGCCTGCTGCGTATGACACGGCACTTCACCCCACGTCGCGAAGGCACCACTATAAAGTTTTTGTATTGCTGTTGAGATTGCATTTGCAGCTGGCCTAGAAGGATAAAACCTGCAAAACAACAATTTTAAAACATTTAAAATTGTTAACTCAATAATTAGAAAATAATAGAGGAATTAGAATGTAATAAAGAATAAACTTACCCTTCTCCATCAGCGATGATGCGCACCCTCCGTAGATGATCTAACTTTCCAGGTGATGGAAGATTTGGACCATCAACTGAAGACGGAGTAGAAGAACGGCTAGGAGATGCCTCAGAATTTCTCGATCCAACATTTAGCCTAGAAAGGCATGGATTGGCTGATCGAGTGGCCTCTGACGAAGGAGTCTCTGGAGATGGACATCGTTCCATGGCAGCGAGGTAAGCGGAATGCATTCCAGGTGGAGTTATATAAGAGAGAGGCATCGAGGAACAGCCTGGGGGAGGCATATTGTAGAAAGGTGCAGTAGGTGAAATCCCGGAATAGCCTTGTGGAGGCATCGGACTATATCCCGGGGGAGGGATCAAGCTATAGCCTAGGGGAGGCAGAGTACCATAAAAAGAATGTGAAAATGATGACGTCTCCTGTGAAGGAGGATGCACTGGTGGAATGGAAGAAAGTGATGGACTCGGTGTAGATACAGTTGATTTCTCTTTACTCTTTGATGACGGGCCATGTGAAGGAGGATGCACTGGTGGAATGGAAGAAAGTGATGGACTCGGTGTAGATACAGTTGATTTCTCTTTACTCTTTGACGACGGGCCATGTGAAGGAGGATGCAATGGTGGAATAGAAGAATGAGATGCCCTCGATGTAGAGACGGTTGATTTTCCTTGACTCTTGGTAGTATTCTTCCCGCGCTTAATCTTAATAGTACTTTTCCCAGGCAAACTATTACTCCGATGTCGGTCATTTTTATCACTTGATGCCATTTGCAAACTGAGATTGTTAGAACATAATAAATTAGCTAATTACTGGATAATGAGATTGTTAAAACTAATATGTTGAGGATTAAGTTTTTTTTTATTGAAGTGGACATTTCATCTTCTCCCATAATGCACAAAAAAAGTAGAGAAAATTAATATTCACATGCATCACTGCTACTGCTACTGGTGCTACTGGAAAAACAGATTGAAGTTTACTGCTACTGCTACTGGCCTGAAGATCTGCTTATTGACAGGATATCAGTGTTTTATTGATAATTTGACAATAAGTAGAAGAGGGTGGATTTCATTGGTATTTCTTAATGAGGGGCAAAATGGGAAATATGGTTTTTCTAGGTCGAAAATCTGTTAGGATGATGGATAATGATGTATACCGTCATTTTAAATATGTTGTAGGGAGAACCTGATGGTTTGGAATTTTAAGACTGATTTTCATGATCAGGGGCAAAATAGGAAATATGGTTTTTTGGTTGAAATACTTGATGGGAAGATACAGATTGAAGGAACCATTCATTTACAATTGTTTTGGGTGGAGAGCCTGAATTCTAGGTATATGGGAGACGATGTGTTGAGGAGGTGGAATTGGTTGCTGGTGCTGAAGTATCACTGATACTAACAGGAATGTGGAGGAATTTTTGGCAAGCTGGAGAACATTAGCAACCTGGTGGCCTTGGTTGCTGTTGATGCATTAGGTGCTACATGGACAACTTAAGGTGGCCAGATAAAAGGGTGTGTAGGCCTTGAGGTTGCTGCTGCTGTGTCTATCAGACAAACATGTCAATCAGACAAGCATCAGTGCTGCACCAGTATGCCTCTCAAACAAACAGGATTGGTGCTGTTATTTTTATGGCATGGACAACAAAGGTGGACACTGGTTGCTACATGATGTGTAACTACATCAGAGGAGCAGTCACTTTGTCTACAGGCTGCAAACATCAGGAAAACAACAAGTCCATTTGTTGCAGCATGAGGTGGCAGGCTATAAATGATGCTGGTCTGATGCTAATTCAAGAGAAGAAAGGCAAGATAGACTGCAGGGACACAAGAATTTATTGAGATTATGTGCAGCTGAAGGATAGCTAAAAACAACAGCTGTGGTTGCTGAAGTGAGAGATGCAGCAGCTGCTGAGATGCATCACCTGCACACACATGCTGATGTTTCTTTGCTTCTTTAGTTACAACTGGAGGAAATTACAAGGATAAATTACAAGAAAGGGGCCTGTTTGTCTCAGATGGAAATTTCCTAATTTGTAACAGCTAAGGGAGGTACAATTGGTGTGCATAAATGTAGCATTTTGTTGCTGCTGTACACCAGGAGGAGAGTTTAATTTGCTACTGTACTAAAGACAAGAAGACTGCAATTACAGGATTTGATCTCTTCAATGATGACTGGGTATACACTACGAAATGCAGAGTACAGGCTTTGTCTTAAAAAGAACCTTGAAATATATGATAGAAACATTGGTAGACAAAAGCCTCTAGATTCCAGAGTTGGAGATGAGACATTGCTGAATGAAAATATATCGAGCACAAAATCAGAACATAAACAACCATCATCAGAGGGGGAGACTGAACTTTCACCTGATATTACAGACGTTGGTAAAATGACCCCTGAAGCTCAGCAATACATATTAGACCTACAGACTCGCTTAGGATCTTACAAAAAGGAACTTCGTGAAGTTAAGAGGAAAAGTGCAGCCCTTCAGATGCAACAATTTGTAGGTGAGAAGAATGAGTTGCTGGACTACTTAAGATAATTGCTTCCAGAGCAGGTTGCTGAGCTCTCAGAACCCACATCTTTGGAAGTAAAGGAGACTATCCATTCCGTAGTCCATGGACTACTGGCAACTCTATCCCCTAGAATGCATTCTAAGGCCCCTGATTCATCAGATAATACCTCTGCAGAAACTGTAAATGGTATAGCTGGTGACTCCATCGATCTTGTCGAGAACACATCCATTCACTTCCAGCCTCAGATATCATTGACTAGAGATTATTTGGCTCGTCTGTTGTTTTGGTGCATGTTGCTGGGGCACTACCTTAGAGGTCTAGAATATCGAGTGAAGCTTACTGAATTATTATCCTTGCCATGTGGGTTAGAGAGTGAAGGTTCGAGCAATTAGCTAGTTGATTTGACACTTGTTTTTAGCCATAAGAGGCCGAGAAAGGTATCAATTAGCAAGTTGCTGGAGCGCTCTTGTGTTGTTTAACTTGGTTGACTCTGTAAATAGGCGAGTTTGTTTGCTCGTCAATTGTACACGCTTGACTACAGTGTGCTGGCTGAAATATGGTTCTGCAAATGCTAGGCGGTTCTGTAATTATTTGATGAAATACTCGATTACTGGTCGTTGTACTAATCTGTCAAGTAGGTCTATTCCTGTTATTTTGATACAACGCTCATGTGGAGACTGTTGATAGCATCTAAAATATGTAATTTGATGTGTGACTAGGTGAGAAAGTATCTTAAGGCTTGCAACTAATGCGAATATGTTCAGGATGTACTGTTCAGAATTCATTATTATAATCAGAGAAGAATAAAAACTGGAAAAAAAAATCAGAATCAGAAGCAACAAGAACAATAATCAGAATACCAAAACAAATAACTGGCATTGAAAAAGAAGTTGAAGCTACTGCTACTGCTACTGGTGCTACTGGAAAAATATCCATTTTATCATAAGCAGTTCAATCAAGCTTGCAGAGAATGATAATCAAGTACAAATTTGGCTATATATGCATCTTAATACCAATAATCAACAAGAAGCAACTTAAAAAAAGAAGCAACAAGAACAATAATCAGAATCAGAAGCAACAAGAACAATAATCAGAATACCAAAACAAATAACTGGCATTGAAAAAGAAGTTGAAGCTACTGCTACTGCTACTGGTGCTACTGGAAAAACATCCATTTTATCATAAGCAGTTCAATCAAGCTTGCAGAGAATGATAATCAAGTACAAATTTGGCTATATATGCATCTTAATACCAATAATCAACAAGAAGCAACTTAAAAAAAGAAGCAACAAGAACAATAATCAGAATCAGAAGCAACAAGAACAATAATCAGAATACCAAAACAAATAACTGGCATTGAAAAAGAAGTTGAAGCTACTGCTACTGCTACTGGTGCTACTGGAAAAACATCCATTTTATCATAAGCACAAACAAAAACAAAAACCTGAACCCGAACCTGCAAACGAAAACCAAGCTTTCATCAATGTCCAAAGAACATTCAGGGTTGAGAGTTTAGGGCACGGGACTAAGAAGAAGAGTACTCATCATCAACAGATAGTTCTTCGCTTATTTCTTCCTCCTCGCTTATTTCATTTTCAACAGGTAATTCTTCCTCTTCACTTGTGTCACTACTGTTTGCTGGATCTTCCTCATAAGAAGAGTACTCATCATCAACAGGTAGTTCTTCCTCTTCATTTGCCATGGAAGTTCCTTCCCTGAGATCAATTTCTTCATATATGCTATCAGGATGCTCCAATTCATTTTCTAATTCTCTGTCCACTGTTTCTTGAACACTCGATATGTCATTTTGGTATGCAACATTCAAAGCATTCTCGACTTCCACACGACCCACAGGCTTTGTTTTAATAACAACCCACCAATCCGATTTATCCCTACGCAATGGATAAGGAGCATAATACACTTGCTTGACATTTTGTGCAATGACAAAAGGATCATAGCTTCCATACTGCCTTGTATGCTTAACTTCAATAATTTTGTAATGTGGATCTATCCTTGTACCAGTTTTTGGTGTTGGGTCAAACCACTTACAACGAAAAAGTATCAACTTTTTGTATGGCCAACCAGGATACTCTAGTTCTAAAATCTCTTGGAGCACACCATAATAATCAATATCTCCATCCTGATTGTTAGTGTCCCCTTTAACCCAGACTCCGCTATTATTGCTTTTATAATGCTTGGAGCTTTCTTCTGTACGGAATTTGTAACCATTAACATTGTATTTTTTCATTGTTTTGACATAAGGGTCTGGTCCCCAAGCTATATCATTCAGAAATTGGTCAACTATGCCATTATTTGGATTATGGACCTAGTGGTAAAAAAAAAAAAAAATTAGCAAATATTTATAGTTTATAAAAAATGAAATATAGTTGAATTTTATAGCTTAACACTTACATAACATTTGAACCACTCGCTAAACTCAGAATAAACAGGAGCATAGCCATACATACCCACGAACAAACTGTCCAACACATTTAACGCTTGTCAGTGACATATTAGTATGGATTATTTTGAAAAACTCAATAATATAATTTGAAACATACTTATAATATGGTTGAACTTCCGGGCAATTCAACAATACATGTGTTGTGGCTGATTTTTTCTCCATATCAGTTAGGAGTCTTCTTTTAATAGTTTTAGAACCTCGGCCTGGTCGATTGAATATGGATTTTGGTGGGGCCAAAGGATCATTCTCACCTTCATCGTTTCGAGTTGGCCTATTTCTCAAACATGGAATGTGTTTCTCAAAATAATAAGAACAGAAGTGAGAGGTTTCCACAGCGAGATAGGCCTCACATATAGATCCCTCGATCCTATTCTTCTGTTTCACAAACCGTTTACATTTGCCAATTTTCCTGTATAACTTCAAGTTAGATAGGAACTACAAGAATTATTCAATATTCAAAAATTAAATAATAATTTATAATAGTTACCTCTCCCAAGGGTACATCCATCTATATTGAACTGGGCCTCCGAGTAGTGCCTCTTGTACAAGGTGGACCGGAAGATGTTCCATCACATCATAGAAACCACATGGAAGAAATTTCTCCAGCTTACATGAGGTTACACGAATGTTCTGATTCATCAAAAGTAGAGTATCTTCCTTGTCTTTTAGAAAAAAAAAGAAAAGAGTGGAAGCGGGCTAGTCCCCGAAAATCCCCGGTACTTTAGCGTTGGGGACAAGTAAGATTATTATCTGGTTT